>NC_060049.1:4534471-4842314 GCF_905333055.1 Maniola jurtina | reverse complement strand
GTCCTCTATGCGGCATCTCCATCTTACGGAGACAAAGTAACAAAATATTGAGCGACAATCCTTCTGAACTGCATCAAGCTATTTACGATATCATACAAAACAGACTAGCTCCACGACAGGTATGTTATTTTTTTGTAGATTTGTTTTATAAAGAATATGTATTAGCCATGTTAATCATGACTACTACTCCCCTTTCCCCTCCAATTAAGCGTAAAGCTTGTGCCAGGAGTGGGTATGACAATAGTGCAACAGGTAGGGTTTGAACTGCCGACCTTTCGGAATCCAGTCCGCTCCTCAACCGTTGAGCTATCGAGGTTCTAAAGGAGGATTTAGATTGAGATGAAGGGTTCTGTACCATCGTACAAGAAATAAGACTTTTTAATTATTTTAATTTTCATTTGATGTTTTATAGCGGCAATAGCAATACACATTCTGTGAAAATTTCAACTCTACCTATTACGGTTCACCAGATTGCTCGCTGACAGACAGACAGATGGATGGACGGAGTCTTAGTAATAGGGTTCCGTTTGGCACCCCTCGGTATGGAACCCTATAGAAGCTTGTAAAGACAAAGGCTTACTTCTTGACTTCATGAGTTTTGTGTTATCTTTATTTCAGATAACAGAATCTGATCGCGTATGTCACGCGTGCTGGTTACGGACACGAAGACAAGTTTTGCGAATTAACAGTCTCGCCAAATCACTGCTTTCTATAAAAGATGCACCACAAGAGCCTGCACCACAGGAGCCTGCTACTCTAACAGAGCCTAGTACTTCAGGATCTACTCCAGCTGGTTGATGTAAAAAAAATAGCTTTGCCAAACTATAGACGAGCACCCAATACTACCAAAAGTTGTGTCTTTCCAAAATGCAGTAGTGGTACCTCATTACATCTTATATCAGATAAATTGCGTGCCATTGTTCTTAGCCATCACAAATATTATCTACCAAAGCAGGCTAGACTATGCGATCATCATTTAAAAAGCAATTCATGGGAGACCTTATTTGACTCTGAAAACAGTATGCAAACATTTACCATCGAACAGATAGAGCATGTTTTCTCATTTGTGAATATGCCTAATCAAACTTTGGACTTTGAAAACTTGCAAGACATAGATGACAGAGTTTTCGAGTACTGCATGGGAATAACGAAAGAGAAGTTCAATAGTTTACTTGAACAAGTACCCCAAATAAAAGAAATACGAAGAGGAAGTTTAGGGTTGGCAGCACTATTAGTGAAGAAGAGGACGGGTGATGCAAATGCAAAAATTTCAACATTGCTACAAGTACCACTTAGAACTTTGGAGGGTTTGATGGCAAAAGTGAGAGATGTTATTGGTCAAAATTTTGTATTAGAAAATATAATATAATTACATAAAATGAGTAGTACACATTGACTTTTTCTCTACCGCAAATATGTCAGTGTGCTTTCTGCGAAAATAGAGAAAAATTGTTGCAGCTTCTCAAAATTATATTTCAATTATACATCATTATCATGATTCACCGGTCCACTACTGAGAACGAGTCTCTTCTCAGAATGTGAAGAGTTATGGCCAAGTGCGAGGCAGACTTGCCCACTGAGGCTTTTATTTGGAACACTAAGTTTGGAAGGGTGCTGATTTCTGAAAAAGTGTGCTAATTCAAGATTGCATCTTATTTTCCCTGGAAATTTTACATAAACCTCTTTCAACTCTTATTATTGTTTAAAATTTTCTGCTTTGCAAACTTCAGAGGGGAAGAATTGTTTTTTGACATGTCTTTTTTTCTTCACAAGTCTTTTACCATTTGCATGGAACCTTAAAAATGACGCTGCGCCTCTGCCCCATTCCACTACATAGACACAGATCACGACGTCACTAGCAGGTACTACATACCCTGAGACTATGAATCACCTACTCTTCTTTGATTTCACATCACCCATAGCCTAATATTAGACATATTGTCGATTCAGAATCAAACCGAAAGTTCCCTCACTCTAGTTAAGTCTGCCATAGATGTGAAGAAAAGATCTTAAAGGTTGTGAAGAAAACCCAATACTATTCAACACACAGAATTTCAGAAATAATAATTTCAACTTACCACCCCTTTGTTATAGTACAAATCTGGCTGTCCCTTTGCAACAGGATCTGCCCAGGCCTGCTTGTATGCACTCATACACAACTTCAACGTAGCTGGGTCTTGAGCTATCATGAAATACTGGCATAAGTAAGCATTTCCCAAAACCGTCCACGATATTCCATCTTTGATGTCTTGTGCTACTGCTTCTTTGGCTAGGTCTACGCTTTTCAGAATGGCTGGTGTAATTTCATTGCGTTTTAATTCACCACTCTCTTGTCGTAGAATGATGGATAGGCAGCGGAGTGATAGGCGATTTCGCTCCTAAAAAAACTGTGTTTATAGTGACACAAGGCATATGACTGTGTATTGTACAAAAACCTTAAAATCTTACAACCAAGTTATAGTTCTGTTAAAATAACAGATAGAAATAAAAGTGACCTTTGAAATAATTTTCAAAGGTCACTTTTATTTCTATGTTAACTGTTAAGAATATGCTAGGACTTCGTCTGTAGTGGCGTTTGCTGGCGCGCATGTTGTGATTTTTTGGAGTGTTTTTTTGTTGGAAGTGGCCGGTTTTTGTGTTCTGCTGGTGTTTATTGGTGTTAGAACTGACCAAGGAACTGCCTGAGAAGCGCTCTAGACGGGCGCCGCGTGTATGTCGGCGGGTGCCGGCACAGACGAAGTCCATACTTATACACATAGTTTTCCTAACTTGTAAATAACTACAAACTTGACATTGACTAATCAGTGTAAAGCCAGACGAGAGAAAAAAAAAAGAATATGCTAAGCTATTACATAGCTATACTAGATAGATTTATAGCAAAAATGTTTAGCAGTATGAGTGATGAGCCTTGTTCCTAAATAAAATAAATAAAATTACATGAAACTGCCTTTTTCCTTTTCAGTTGTAGATATTATATACATCACTTTTAATAACATAAATATGTAAAAGTGGTTTATCCTTGAATCACCCTGAAGCAAAAATCAGATATTTGCTGCATAAATAATAAAGTTAAAGACCTGGAGAGTGGCTATGTTTTGTCCTGGAAAATCACAGTTTCTCCATGGGATTTTTGAAAACTAAATCCACGCAGGCAAAATCGGGGGTATTATCTAGCATCCCATAAATACTCCTTTACAATTCTTCCCACTTTAACCAGATTTATAAGCCTTTACTTTATGTAATTTAAGTTTAAAGGCTAACTCTGGTTATCCACCCTAGGTTGTATGCTTGGAAACATGTTGATCTATCCACACTAGATGGGATGGCTTGGCTAAATGGATGGCTAAACGCTGGGATGGCTAAAAGGAATTTGAACATGATTTTTAGTGGCCTGTTTTTGGGTGGATAAATGGAATAAGCGACTCCAAATACGTACGTGTTTAAGAGCTCCCTCAAAGCTGGCCTTAGCTTCCTTAACATTCATATTCTTAAGATAACACTCTCCAAGTTCATTCCACGCGTCAACCAAGTGCGGGTTCAGTTTGACAGCTTTGCTGAGACACTGCGTCGCTCGAGAGTCGTAAGTCTGACTAATGTTGTAGCATCTGCCCTTCATGTAGAGGAATTGTGCTCGCAACGCAAATGGGATTTGGACATCCACTAGAAATTAAACAATTCTTTTGCAGGATATTTGGATAACTTGAGTGAATAAATAATTTAAAGGAAAACGGGCTGCTTGGCATTCAGCAGCCCACAAAATAGCGTAATAAGTACATTGTGGCATATTATGTGGCAAATAACAACTTAAGTTACGCCGATGACATGGTGCTGCTTAGCCCCTCAATAAACGGTCTCCGTAAATTAGTATCGATCTGCGAAGGTTACGCCTTGAGACATGGATTAAAATACAATGTACGCAAATCAGAAATGTTGATTTTTAGAGCTGGTAAAGGCCCGGAGAGGATACCTCCAGTTTTGTTAGATGGAACACCAGTTCAGGTTGTGCAACAGTTCAGGTATCTCGGACACATGTTAACGGGATCCCTGAGCGACGATTTTGATATAGAACGAGAGCGAAGGTCACTGGCAATACGGTGCAACATGCTCGCTCGCCGATTTGCTCGGTGCTCTGAGGATGTTAAAGTTACATTGTTTAAAGCTTATTGTATGAGTTTTTATACTTCACAACTATGGATCAATTACACCAAAAGATCTTTTAACATCCTCAGGGTACAGTATAATGATGCCCTTCGCATTTTATTAAAAATGCCAAGGTATTGTAGTGCGTCGGGCATGTTCGCCGACGCTGGAGTCCCGGACTACTACGCCATTATACGAAATAGAATTGCGGGTTTCTGGGAAACAGTCCGCAATTCTAAAAATAAGATGCTTAAAGTCGTCGCTCAGGCGTCCCCTGACAATGTGTTCTATAAACACTGGCTACGGGTACACCAGATCCCTAACGTAAAATGACTAACTATTTCATTTTAAACTATTTTAATTTTTATATTATATTTTGTATTTTTTACTGTTTATATGGGTCCCTAACCTGCAATAAAACGATTTTATTTTTTTTTATTTTTTTTAAATACAGTATTACATATTATTGTAAATTGAACATGTACTTGAAAAGAGCAACTGCCGAGTTTCTTGCTGGTTCTTCTCAGTTGGAACGGCATGCTGAACCAGTGGTAGATTATTTTGACGATTCAAAAGCCCTTGTAAAAGTTTAATTGAATAAAAACATTTTGAATTTGAATTGCAATATATTTTATATGTGTTTTACTAAAAGTCAAAGAGCAACTGCTGAGTTTCTTGCCAGCCCTTCTCTGTAGAATCTGCTTTCCGAACCGGTAGTAGTATTGACATATCATAAGTAGCACAAGCTGCCCTACTTATGAAATAAATAAATTCATTTCATTGCAACTCGGTAATTCAAGATAACCATCATATTCAAATTGTTATTTTAAACTTACCATCAAAACTTTCAAATTTTTGAACTAATACTTCTTTTTTTTGTTCAACACACTTATTCTTTTCAGATGCCATTTCTAATGGATGATTTTCGAAAAACAGATCCCTGTATGAGTACAGCTCTTGCAACTCTTTCTGTAAAAAATATAATTTTTTTATAGATACCCAATAATAATAACTTATTAGAAATATGTTAAGTAAATAAAATAATATTATATGCTAAGATGTAAAAAGATCCATCATACAGACTGTAAGTTAAATGGATAGTAAAATGGTACACCCAGCTAAAATTGCAGACAGAGCTTAGTTTTTAAGAAAATTTCAGCTTAAAAGCATTTTTTTGCATGATAATAATACACAAATATAAACAATTTAGCGAAATATGAGCTAAAATAGGAAAGTGTGTTCGCGCACATACCGATAAATTGTCCATGATTTCCGACGCATTTTCTAATAATTCCACATGATCTTCTGTATTACTAGACATGGTGAGTTCAACTTTGGGTACAATTATTGATGGTGAACCTTATATCTTTCAGTAATTACTCATATTATTGTACCAATTCTTTTTGTAAAAATGTGATACAATTCCCATTTCCCAAACAAAACATTTTGTTAGACTATATGTCAATTGTCATTGTCAATGTCAAAGTTCAATGATAGGTAGGTACATAGATAATATACTAATAAGGTATAGATCATAGAGATAGGAATTATGGTACCTCTATAGATCGTAGAGCATTTCGTATTGCACTAGATAAGTAGACAGTGCTAGAACGTAGTGATTACATACTCTTTGGTGCTAGACTAGTATAATATAATAGTTATCTGTGCTAGACAGTCTCGAGTCTACGGTCTACGGCAAGTCGCGTCAGCTGTTTGCTGTTTTTTTTTTTACATATTTATATTTATTTACTTGATAAATTATTATTACCTACTATTAAACATGAACGGAACATTCTATTTGAAAGGAAAACTTTAAAAAAGCAGTGAAAACCATGTGCAAAGAAAATATAACCACTACGATCTGTGGGAAATTAACGTTTTAGAAACCTTACCTAATTATGAACAGATTAATTAAGGATTTTAAAGTTTCGGAAGTAATAATGGCTTATTATGAACAAGATTTTAAGCAAATGTGTAATCTTTGTAAAGAGTTATTTCCGCTTAGTGATAAAATTATTGAGCTTCACGTAGATGATAAAAATCATAAAGATATAATATATAAACATAGAATGATGGTACAAAATAATGTAATTATTCGTGAAAACCACACCCTTTGCAGACTTTGTAAGGAAAATGTACTTGATATAGAAGCTCACATACAAAGTAAAAAGCATAAAGACATAATGAGTTTAATAAATAAACTAATCGAGAAAGATGGAATGTTTTTAGAATTACCACATAACATACAAAAAAGAACAGAAGTGCATTGTACAATATGTGATAGCTCTATGGAATTTACTTTGGAATATGTTAGAGAACACATAAATGGACTTAGACATAGGAGAGCCCGTGCAATGGCTGTACAACCTTTTAATGGCATTTTCTCAGTAGAAGGCAGCGATGATGACTTGTGGTGCAAAATATGCCAGGTTTACTTTGAAAATTATATTGAAACAATATTTGAACATGTGGATGACAATAAAGAACATAATATAAGGTTAACAAAAATTCTACGTCTGATCGAAGGACAGAATATTATGATTGATGCATATCTAACTAATCCTACAGAGGACAGGGCTACATGTAACAAATGTAACACTGGTGTAGCATGTAATGTTGATAATCTTGAAAGGCATATTAAAGGGAAAAGACACAGGAGTTAGAAAATGTGACTAAACTTTTCCAAATATCTATTTCTGGTATTTAATTTTTTGGACTGAAACTTTCTTATCCACTTAAAATCATACTATGCATAGAGGTGATTTTATACAAGTTACTGGTTATATTATATGCGACGAAAATAACTAACTTTTATTTTAAATAATCAATAGGGATATTATATAAAATGGATTATTTTTAACAGTGGATGCTGTTATGAAATTCTTATAAAGGAAATTTGACAAAATTATAAAAAGTTATGTATTATCTTAGTGGTTGATGTATGTGAGTTACCTACTATTATTTTATAATTTTTTTATCAAGTAATTGAATTTTTGAATATTGATAAAGATGTGTTTAGGTAATCAATGCTGCATTTTATTTCTGTACCAATCGAAAATCTAACTTTTGTTAGGGTTCTGTACCCGAAGGGTGCCAACTGAACCAAGGCTACATATTGTAACAAATTACTAACCTGCTGCCCGTCCGTCTGCCTGTCTGTGATCAGGATGTATCTCATGAACCGTAATAGGTAGACAGTTGAAATTTTCTCGAATGTGTATTTCTATTGCCGTTATAACAACAAATAATAAACATTTCATAATGGGTTACATGAAAATTAGTGTTACCAACTGGTACGGAACCTTTAGTATGCGAGTCTGACTAGCACTTGGCCGATTTTTATGTTGCCGGTTTTCACAAGTTCAACTGCGACACGGTTTTCATCAGATGCAATCGAATCGGATGCAGTGCACAAACTTGGAACAAATGGAACTTTCGACAAAGACCTTGGCAACACTGACCATGTGTCATTTTCCAATTTCCATAGACAACTAAAGACTTCAATTTTCGAATTTTGATTGAAGTTTCAAGATTCTTCAAAATCTTTTGCAAGAAATTACGAAATTACAAGTAGATAGTATTCAATTTAAAGAAGGTAATTCTATTGTAATAAAAATTAGCAAATAATGAAAACAGGCTTGTTATACGGTATCGTTGCGAACTCAAAAACACGGGTACGCTGCGTGTTCTGCGGGGTTTACATTCCAAAGGCCAACAAATGCATTGAGGAGCACACTAACGGGATGAAGCATAAGGAAAATATAGATTTGATGGCGGAGAACGGGATGAGCTACGTCAACGACGAGTTGTACTGTAAGCCTTGTAACGTTTATCTTTCTGGAGAAGAATCGGTTGCTTCACATGTAGAAGGTGATCAACACGCTAATTGGATAGCCGCTATAGACGATCTGATAGAAGGTGAGTTTATAAATATCGATTCTTACTTAGCCAGTGAAAATGA
Source organism: Maniola jurtina (assembly GCF_905333055.1). Classification (NCBI taxonomy): domain Eukaryota; kingdom Metazoa; phylum Arthropoda; class Insecta; order Lepidoptera; family Nymphalidae; genus Maniola; species Maniola jurtina. The sequence goes on along the minus strand of NC_060049.1, from coordinate 4,834,213 downwards.
AGACGTGTTTTGCGAGGTGTGCGATGCCAAAGTTGCTTGCACCTTGCAAAATATAGAGGCGCATGTAAACGACATCTTACATCGTAGCAATGTTGCTGAGAAGCTCAAGCCTCTGAATGGAATATTTCCTGTCGAAAATGATGATGAGGTATGGTGTAAAGTTTGCGACCAGTACATAGAAAACACTGCGCAAAGAATCTTAGAACATATTGATGATGATACGCTGCATGTCGAATGGTTTATGGACATAGAAGACTTAACTGAAGGCCAGGAAGTATCTATTCAAGATTTCCTTAAAAATGAGCATGAAAAAAACGCATTCTGTAACAAATGTCAGATGGAAATACTATGCAATGCACAGAGTATAGCAGACCATGTTAATAGTGAAGCGCATCTCAACCAATTTAGTTAATAACTCATAAGCTTAATAGTTTATTAAAATTTTTCAATTGTTTACATGCTGGCTGTTGTGTAAGCTCCCTATTTATTTTCAGTAGCCATAAAATATTTGCGATTATCTTGCTTACAGAAATATTATATAATTATGTTTTAGGTAAATTTTACAACAATATTTAATATGTAATGAAACTAGCAACTAAAAGTAAATTAGTAAACTTGTTTTGTTTGTTTTGGACAAAGTAATATGTAGCCTTAATATTATAAACGTGGTAGCTTGTATGTATGTATGGATGGATATTTGTTACTCTTTCATGCAAAAACTACTAGATGACTAAAATTTGGAATGTAGATAGATTATACCCTGGAGTAACATATAGGCTACTTTTTATCCCGGAAATGATGGTTTCCCACAGGATTTTTAAAACCTTAAATCCATGGGAATGATGTTGTGGGCCTCAGCTAGTTATTAATACAATGAAAATTAGATCTTATAATATATATACCAACATTAATAAAAATCAAAAGAACTATGTAAAAACAAATAGGTATGGTAACATAATTGATGTTACTTAAGTCAATTTTTTTGTCTCTCTAAAAGTTAGTTATTCATATAAGCCTATTTCTGCTCAACAGCTAATCACTTATAATAAAATAGTGTGGACAAATTTATTAAACCTAATTTATTAATTTGTATCTGTTAAATATATTGATTTAGAGAATTTGAAACTGTAACTTGTTAAGTTAATTTATTCATGTTTATTAGCATTCCTTTTTCTTTCTGCAGCAGAGCAGTCACCATTTTGTGTTCAATTCCTTTTAATAAATAAAATAAATTTTCTTTTTACTTAACAAATTTTATCTAACTCATCTTTTAACTTTTATCTAACATGTTTCACAAATTCATTAATTTATTTGATCAAAGTGTTGCCATATAAACATAAATTCAAGAATTGTATCTATCGTTTATAATATTACTACATTTTCTGTTTTGCAAATGCATAAAAAGACAATCTCACATTAGAATACCTTGTCTTTTAGACTAGAAATTGATAATTAAAAAGAGTCCTACTTACAATGATGATTATAATATTATTATGCTTAATATAACATAATGTTAAGTAAACACCCATACAATTTGTTACATAACAGGACAAATATTATATATAATTTATAAATAAATATTACATAGTAACAATATTATATAACTGTATAATATTAAGTATTTAATAATAATAATAAATATGTGACTATTATAAAAATTAAGAATTCAAATAAAATTTAAAAAGAAATTGGCCTATTACACAGATTAAAAATCTCTAATTTTTGATAATGATGATAATATGTACTCATTCTATTACTAGTATTTTAAATTATTTTGATGGGTTTAAAATTCAAAACAAATTATTTGAATAGCAAAGGATGTGTTACAATGTATGTAATTCCAATTAAGGCGGAAACATATTTATGTACAGGCTACATCATGACACGTTTTTAGTGTGATTCTGGTCTTTGAAAATACTATGATTTGATTTATCTCTGGGTTTAACTTATCTAAACTGACCAATAGGGTTGAACCAAAAAAAAAAAGCCTGGACAGACCCAGCATGTGTGGTGTTAATAGCAAGACCTCCTGCATTTGCCAGTATTACCTAGTCGTTCAGGCAAGTACCTATGGTAAAAAATCTATATGCTAGCTATGAGAAAACAGTGTCTAAATAAGTATGTTTTAAGCCTTTCTATTTCTGATTTAGCCTGTTAAGAATTTGCTATCTCTATTACCTTATATCATTATCTATTATCTGGCATGTTACTATTAACATTGTAAAGTAAATAACTAAAATTAAGTGAAACCTTGTACATTTTCTCTTTATAATAATTAATATTAATTTTTAACAGGCTCAGTCAATAATTTTATTCAATCTGCGAAAATTGTTACTGCAAAAGTAAATTATTTCATTTCATAAATAAAAATCGTCAAGTTTTATCGTTACATGCATATTTTATTTAAAAATCTAATAGTAAAATAAACTTAACTCTTAAATCTGAACACCTTCTGTATAAGATTTTTATCAATATTCTATAATTATTATAGTTACCAGTTTCATAAAAAAGCCATACCAGAACGCCTTACAGCTGATTATAATAATACTGATGGATATAAATAATATACAGACAGATTGATAGATTGATTAATAATAATTAATCAATGTTTTATATGTGTGGGTATGTTTTTGTCAGCAGTATTTTTTTGTCAAATATAGGTACTAGGTACCAGAGGTACAATGTTTGAGAAATAACATCAAAAAGTAACTTATCGACAGATTAGAAATAGATCGACTGATCAACGTTGTTATTCCTTAAGAATTTCATGGTCTTTTAGGGTTCCCTAACTCAAAAGGAAAAACGGATAAAAAACTCATATACCTACACTTTGTTGTCTGTCTGTCTGTCTGACTGTCTGTCTGTCCGTCCGTCCGTCCGTCGTGTCTATCAAGAAAACCTATAGGGTACTTCCCCTTGACCTAGAATCATGAGATTTTGCAGGTATCTATCAAATAATCCCAAAATATTTTTCGACAAATTACATTACAGGTATAAAATTATTTAATTATCTGTCGAAAAAATCAATTCAAATAATCTATTTCAAAAACAATCATTTTAAAAATCGAATGGATAATCGTCATCATCATCTTCATTTTCTTCTTGGATTACCGTGAGCTGTCTAGAAGGGGTTGAATGAGTTCTAGAAGGCGTTGTAGAACTGGTGTTATGGGCTGTTGAATTGCCACTGTGACTCGTCTCCCCGAGTCTACAACGAAGCCTTTCTTCGTCTAAACCTATCACTTGTATTAGGTCTTCGGCGAAACAGTCTATACGCCCTATCGCTGCGTTTATATGTTTCTGTAAAGTGCTGAAAAAAGAAATAATAACCCGTTAAAAAATCCTTGCAATGTGTGGAGATGGCTTCAACGAATTAACCACTTCTTTCCAAGGAAGATGGCTACGAAACAGAAAAGTTAATGGAATGAAGTATGAACGGCCGGAAATATAAATATCTTTAGCCAGGGATAAAAACAGTTTAAATAACCGCCTGCAGGATCTCAATTCATAAAGAAAAACCGACCAAGTGCGAGTCAGACTCACGCACCGAGGGTTCCGTACTCGGGTAATTTTTAATTTTTAATTATTGTGCATAAAAATAAATAAAAATCTGTTTTAGAATATACAGGTAAAGCACTTTCATATGATACCCACTTGGTATAGTTATCTTACTTTGAAAATTGAAACACATTTTAATTATTTTTTAATTATGTAACCACAAATTCACGGTTTTCGGATTTATTCCTTTACTTGTGCTAAAAGACCTACCTACTTGTCAAATTTCATGATTCTAGGTCTACGGGAAGTACCCTAAAGGTTTTCTTGACAGACATGACGGACGGACTGACAGACAACAAAGTGATCCTATAAGGGTTCCGTTTTTCTTTTTGAGGTACGAAACCCTAAAAACCCGGTCAAGTGCGCGTAGGATTAGCACACGAAGGGTTCCGACGTACTATCGTACTAGATTTTTTGATGACGTAACCACAAATTTTGGCCTTGATCTTGTGCCTTATGATATTACTAAGTGCCAAATTTCATGATTCTAGGTCAACGGGAAGTACCCTATACGTTTTGATTCCCTTGACGGGTCTTGATCGACAAACATATTCCTATGAGAGTTCCTTATATTTTCATTAAATGAAGTCTTTCATTAATTTTAGAAAGATTAGGTAATCCGCCTAAAACTACTAAAATCTCAACCGAAATTTACGTAATTTCTTCTATATTGTTCCGCAGCTCCATAGAAAATTTTCGTAGTTGGTTTTGTTCTTCCCTTAGTTTCCTGTTCACGTCGTCTTTCGTCAATTCTCTATCTGGCCTTTGGGTACGATCGGCTAGCCTGGCAGCCACTACCCGTTCTTGGTCCATAGTCTCTACAACTGTCTTCTCAGCTACCGACAACTCCTCTTGCAATGAATTGTAGTCTCGTACGGCCTTGAATTTAAATTGAATTAGTTTTTCCACGATCACACCTGATGGGAAGTGATAATGTGGTTTAAGATGGGACGCGTTTGCCTAGAATGTGCATATTCACTCTTGTTTTAAAGATACCCGGATTTATCGGTAGCGAACACTGATCTCGGAAGAGTATTTCAAACCCTAGCCTTGCGTACCTATAGGGAATAATGATGCAAAATGATTCAAGAATGTCGACGACGTGGGGGTGGTGGTACGGTGGTAAAATAATGAAGGGGGTAAAACACCGATCAGCCGGCGATATTAATCTATACATATAATAAAATTGTAGAAAAGTGGTGTCTGTACAATGGAAATATATAAAAAAAAAGTAGCAGGGGTTGTTATTATATCGATGCCGAACCCGAAATTGTAATTAATTTTTTTTTTGTCTGTTTGTCTGTTTGTCTGTGTGTTTGTGCACGCTAATCTCAGAAACGGCTTATTCGATTTAGATACGGTTTTCACTAATATATTGTAGTAAGCTTCACTTAGGATTTAGTGTTTATTTCATGTCAATCGGTTCATAAATAAAAAAGTTATGTCAATTTAAAGAATCACGGCGCCTCGCGCCTGAGCGTCCGTGTCTATATAAAGCGCGAAAAGTCACTATTCCACGCGAACGAAGTCGCGGGCACAGCTAGTAATTATTATATTTGCATGGCAGAAATGGTTGAATACATTGGACTCATTGTACACTCTTTGTACCACCATTTGTACCTGTACTCAGCAAATCTATACATATAATAAAATTGTAGAAAAGTGGTGTCTGTACAATGGAAATATATAAAAAAAAAGTAGCAGGGGTTGTTATTATATCGATGCCGAACCCGAAATTCTAATTAATTTTTTTTTGTCTGTTTGTCTGTGTGTTTGTGCACGCTAATATCAGAAACGGCTTATTCGATTTAGGTACGGTTTTCACTAATATATTGTAGTAAGCTTCACTTAACATTTAGTGTTTATTTCATGTCAATCGGTTCATAAATAAAAAAGTTGTCAATTCAAAGAATCACGGCGAACATTTTTAACGTACATGCTGCCCGAATAGTCACTATTCCACGCGAACGAAGTCGCGGGCACAGCTAGTAAAGAATATGATTAGGTATGATCTTACGGCGGCGATCAAGACTCTATCACCAAAAGTGGTGAATCTTCGCCTACGAGCGACGAAGATCAATGGGCGTCTAAAGCTGTTAGTATTTTGTTGACAATCACTAAATTTTTTAGTGTACCTATGTATTGAATTAAAAATACCTCTTCTCTTTGCCAGTTAAGGTCTTGAAGTTTCAATTTATTAGTATGAAGTCGTCTTCTCAACACAGCATCGACTTTTGCCGCGTACGCTTGAGCAGCAATCGACAAGCGCTTTCTGGCACCGCGAACCTTTAAAGCAATATTTTAATTGACACTTGCGAAATATCTGATGTTGCTAATGCTTGACTAGCGCTTGGCTGCAATCAGACCTGCTAGCAGGTGATGATGCAGCCTAAGATAAGAATATTCCCTGTCTCTATTATATTAAAGGTTTGACATAGGTTAAAGGTTAATAAGTAATTTTGTATTGCAACAAACCTGTTGTCGAGTTATGATTGCATTATAAAGGGCTTTCAGACCAGATCTTTTCAGCGCTGCACATCGTTTGGACCAACGCGCCACAGGAGAACCTCTGGATAAACAAACAAAAAAAAAATACAAAATACAGAAAATAGCGCATTAAAAAGTTCTTAAAACATGTATATGTATGTTGCATAGTTTGAAAAAGTTTTAGCTGGAATTTTTTTATCGTTAGTGTGCGCTTGCTGATACTACGCGGTCTCCATTCCAGAACACGTCAACCCCAGCGGCCATCGGTGCTGCGACAGACATGACCTGCCCACTGCCACTTCAGCTAATTCGTTGAGCTATGTCGGTCACTTTGGTTCTCCTAGCATAGCACGCTGAGTAACTTTGTACTTGTGGACAAGGCCAACTGTCAGTGTCCACGTTTCAGTGCCATACATCATCACCTACTATAGTATTGATAATAATTGCCAATAAGCAATAACTCATAATGATAAATGAACAATTGCCATGCATTGTAATACTAAACACAGTGACGGATTAACCCTTAATCAAATTAAGCAATTGCCTAGGGCATCACGTCTGAGGGGGCACCAGAAGAAGCACAAAAAAATCTGTCCTTAGGGCATTCACGTCTCACTCTCACGTCACCAAAAACTACACCAAAAAACTTTTTTTGGTGTGGTTTTTGGTGACGTGAGAGTAGAAACTTTTCTAGGACTAATTTGAAAATTCGCGCGTTTTAAGTTGACATAGAGTCCGATCTAGAATCATAACCCCACTCCCGCTTGCCCACTCGCTGCCCGCTTGTGCATTCGACAATTCGAATGCCCCCGAAAGCCGCAAGGCGCATTTCAATAATTAAATAATTATGCTTTGGTTTTTATTGTTGTCGCACCTACTCCACTTCTAAAGTACGTCACATCTCACCATCTTATTTTACAAAAAACTAAAGTTTTTAGGCGGTAAAGGTTTAATTAAAGACCGATTCTAGTTGACATACGGATAGGGGGGCCCACAGGCATGGATTGCTTAGGGCATCAAGTAGTCTTAATCCGTCACTCTAAACACATTACTTTTTCCTCCTCTTCCACTCCCCAACTATAGCATCCGTGTAATCTTTGGTCGCACACATCTCCTCTACGGACAAAGCCTGTTGCTTGTTCAAAATATCGTTTTCTATTTTCTTTTTCGTCTTGTCAAGCATCGCTGTTTGCTTATCCAGTTCATCGATAAGATTCTCGAAATTCTTTTTCTGGTCACGGAGAAACTTAAATTCCTAAAGAACAGGTTTATTTATCCATAGCTACTAATATTATAAATGCGAAAGTGTGTCTGTCTGTCTGTCTGCTACGTTTTCACGGCTCAACCGCTGAACCGATTTTGATGGGTACAGAGTTAGCTTACATCCCGGGGACAGACATAGGCTACTTTTTATCCGTGAAAATCAAAGATTCCTACGGGACTCTTAAGAATCTACCCGTTAAACCGATTTATATGATACAGAGGTAGCTTACGACCCGGAAATTAACTTCGGCAACTTTTTATTCCGGAAAAGCAATGAGTTCCCACGGGATTTTTAAATAAACCTAAATCCACGCGCACGGAGTCGCGGGCATCATCTGGTTGCTATATAATTAATTGGTAGTAATTACACGAAACATTGGTAGTATTACAAACGAATGGACCGATTTTAATTTATTTTTTTTTTGTTTGAAAAGTGGCTTGATCGAGAGTGTTCCTAGCTATTAATCGAAGAAAATCGGTTCAGCCGTTTGAAAGTTATCAGCTCTTTTTAGTTTTCTTATAGAGGTTTTTGTGTCGGGGATTTTTTAAATTTTAAGTTATCGATTTTTTTATTCCGCAAAGAGTTCCTAGTTCCTGTGGTCCTTAATAAAACTTCTGGAGACCTAATTTTAATTGTCACCTCTATAACTGCTTCTTCAACCACATCAGTCAAAGGACATAACGCTCCCGGTCGAGAGCCTTCTCTGGAGTGGCAGTCCATTTCCTCCTGCACTCTTTTCACGACTACCCTCAGAGCATTATGTTCGTATTTCAATGCATTAATCGATTCATCCAGACGTTTCGATAGGTCTTCTAGCACCCAATGCCAGGATGCTACATCTGATATTCTAAAATTGTGATAAGGAGTCCTTATAGAGTGTTTGTTCGTTTTTTTAAAATAGAAATAGTGAGCAAACGAGCAGGCGGGTCACCTGATGTTAAGTGATCACCGCTGCCCATGAACATTTGCAGCAGCAGAGGAACCGCCGATGCGTTGTCGGCCTTTCAGGAATTTGTTGGTCCGCCCCTTGAATAACCCCATATTGTAAGCTAGTGGGAACACCGCCGATGGGAGTTGATTCCACAGTTGAAAATGCAAGCATGGTCGTAAATGATAAATGCAAATTAAATGTTTGGAAAGTAGAGGATAGGTACCTAATTAATTATTATTTAATTAATTATTTACAAGAAAAGGGGTAGTAGCCTAGTGGTTAGGTTCTATTCGGAAGGTTTGGGGTTCGATCCCGGGCACGCACCTCTAACTTTTCGGAGTTATCTGTGTTTTAAGCAATTAAATATCACTTGCTTTAACGGTGAAGGAAAACATCGTGAGGAAACTTGCATGCCTGAGAGTTCTCCATAAAAGATGTGTGAAGTCTGCCAATCCGTACCTACTGGTCAAGTTTGGCAAACTATGGTCTAACCCCTTCTCGTTTTGAGAAGATACCCATGATCAGTAGTGGGTCGCTGATGGGTTGATCATGATGATGATTAGAACTTAAGTGTTCAAAGAATCCAAAGCCGTAAAAAAGGACTTTTCAGCCACAATCGTATGTACCTAGGTAATGGCCAAAAAAATTACCTATCCTGCATAATTTTTTGGAACTGATACTCGTTAGATTCCCGGGCGAAATCAGTAAGCATAACCAACTCTTGGCTCCCATTGACTTTGTCCACTGCCTTAGCATTGAGCGTATCGCTTAGAACCCTCAGTTTTTCTAAACCATTCGTGGACCCGAGGCAAACGTCTTCGCAGAACATATTGAGGGTATTTTGATATTTTGAAACTAATTCCTTAAAAGTAGAACTTTAACGTGTTCTTATAAAAATATTTTCGGTTATATCCGATGTGACATCGTAGTTGTAAGTTTATAAGTGTCAATGTTACGTCAATCCAGAAAATAAGTACCAAAATGGTACCAAATAGGTATCTATGTATTTCAAGAAGTGTAAATTTAAAATTTATAACACCCCCGACAAGTGAAGGTTATAGTAGCTAGAAAAGAGCTGATAACTTTCAAACGGCTGAACCGATTTTCTTGGATTATAGCTAAGAACACTCTCGATCAAGCCATCTTTCAAACAAAAAAAAACCAAATTAAAATCGGTTCATTAGTTTAGGAGCTACGATGCCACAGACAGATACACAGATATACAGACACACGTCAAACTTACAAGACCCCTCTTTTTGGGTCGGGGGTTAAAAAGGTTAGTTTTGAAGTTGGTAGGAAAACGAAAAATTTGAGAAAATGATTTTATTAGAAGAAAGTATGACACGCAATATCTTTATAACGTAGTGATTACATACTCTTTTATATCTTTATTCAATAAAAGGAAACATTAGTTCCTGTTATAATTAGCTTTAAAAGCTATGTGTATCGGTTTTAATATAACAAAGTACACTAATTCTGCCACACTGATGATGCTGAATCCCAGAAATAGGCTGAGCAGACCGCCGATTGCACCTGGGAAAAAAATCTCTTAAGAATGTAGAATTTCATCTTAACGAAGATTCGCGTTAACTCTTAGAAGGGTCAAAATCAATGAACAAGAACACAGGTTTAACACATAGAGGTTTCCGAGTGTAAATTAAAAATTTATAACAACCCCGACAAGTGAAGGTTACAGTAACTAGAAAAGAGCTAATAACTTTCAAACGGCTGAACCGATTTTCTTGGATTATAGCTAAGAACACTCTCGATCAAGCCACCTTTCAAACAAAAAAAAACTAAATTAAAATCGGTTCATTAGTTTAGGAGCTACGATGCCACAGACAGATACACAGATACACACGTCAAACTTATAAAACCCCTCTTTTTGGGTCGGGGGTTAAAAAACTAGTGGCAAAATAAATAATTTAATGAGAGCCATGTTACAACCTGCAAAATAATAGTCATCGTATTGGGCATGACGGTGTTGTCCCAAAAACATGTCGTTGTAGAAATGTACGTTGATGCGTGTCCGCTCTCCTCTGAAACAGTAATAAAATGTACTTTACTTAGTAAAATTTTAAGAAAATCACACTCGATATTATAAGTACTTATTAGCGCACTGGTTCACGGAAACAATGATGAATATGGTCTACTAGCTTATACCCGCGACTTCGTTCGCGTGGATGTAGGTTTTTAAAATTCCCGTGGGAACTCTTTGATTTTCCGGGATAAAAAGTAGCCTATGTGCTAATCCAGGGTATAATCTATCTCCATTCTAAATTTCAGCCCAATCCGTCCAGTAGTTTTAGCGTGAAGGAGTAACAAACATACAAACACACACACACATACACATACACACACACATACAAACTTTCTCCTTTATAATATTAGTGTGATGACGAAACGGAACACACTTGGGTTAGAAACTAGAAATTTTAATAGTATCTACCTAAGGTTAAGGTTGTGTTTTTGTAAGGCATATAAAAGTTTATTTTATTCAGATACAAGTTAGCCCTTGATTGCAATCTCACCTGGTGATGCTGCTGTCTAAGATAGAAGCGGCCTAACCTGGAAGAGGCTTTTTGGTTTACGGTACTCAAACGCCGCGTAAAAATCGGTCAGGAATACGGGTTTAGTGAAACTTCGATATCTCTTCCAAGTTAGCCCGCTTTCATCATCTAAGACTGCATCATTATTTACCACCAGATGAAAATGCAGTCAAGGGCTAACTTCGTTATAAAAAAACCTAGGGTTAGGTTGTAGGTGCTTACTTCTGAGGTCCCCAATCAGTTTTGGCGTCGACAGCATCGTTGATGAGGTCGGAGTAGTAGACCTGGGTGGAGTAGAGCACGTCGTTGCACGCGGGGTAACAGGACGTTGGGTCTTCATGCGGTTTCCTTTGCTCTTCGCTGTCGGCGTAGTACGCGTAGATGAGCTGTTCTCCTACTCTGGCTGGGAATATAATCTGCCGTCCTATATCTAAAAACCCGGTCAAGTGCGAGTCGGAATCGCACACGAAGTGTTCCGTACCATGGTATCAGTAATAACGCTGCCTGATAAAAAGAAAGCGATAAGGTTGCCTTTTGAATCCTCCTTCTGTGTGTGTTTTTTTGTTCTTTTACTGTTATTCTTCTTGTGATATAATATATTCTTCTTGTGGTATAAATAAAAAGTATTATAATAATAACGTTTGTTAATTTTATTGTGGTGTAACCACAAATTTACGGTTTTCAGATATTTCCCTTTACCTACTTCTTACCTACCTTTCATCGATTGATTCATTCATGATTCCCTTGATAGGTCTTGACTCTTGACGGACAGACAGACAAATAAAGAATATTTTCTCTATGGAAATACGGAACCCTAAAAAGGCGTTAACTGCAAAATGGGAATTCAGAAAAACTGAAGTGTCTAAAAAGTGTAGAACCAAATTAAAACTTAAATAAACTTCGTCTTAAGTAGCATTAGGTATTTTCTAGAAAATATTAAATTTTGAAAATTTCCACTTTTTGGCCATGATTCAAAAACTACATACATATTTTTGGCAGTCAACGGCTTGTTAGATATAGGTCGGTAGTAATCAGGTAATGATACTTATCAAAAAAAAAAAAATTAATTACAGTGATTTACACTGCTTAGTTGCTTACCCTTGACTTGTGAAACGCATAGAAAATCTGATTTTGTTGAACATATTGGACTCCAAAGATGCTTTCCTGGAATAGAAAACAAAAATATAAGGCTGACACTCACATAAAAATATAAGCGTGGATATTGTTTATTGAACATTTGAAAAGAGCAACCCATGAGTTTCTTGCTAGTTTTTTTCCAGTGGTCTTTTGATGATTCAAATGAACTTGTGAAAGTTTATTTGAATAAATATCTTGACTACTATTACCATAAAATAAACGGGAAACTCATTTGACCAATCGGTCTTTTGACGATTCAAAAGCAATTGTAAAAGTTTTGACCATTATTACCATAAACTGCTAATAAACTCACTCGGCCAATTGTACAAGGAGCATTTGCATTGCTTTATCGTTTCCCGAATCCTCAAATCTAGCTTACAGTTGGTGTCAGTGTAGAACTTGTAATACTGGAGTTTCCTCTCGTTCTGGAAGAAGCATTGCCTCTGGTCTGGTGACAGAGCTCTTAGAGAACTGTCGGTTTTGTAGGTTATTGGCGAAACCTCCACTGTTGTCATTCTGTCCATGGGGAGGCGAAGAATCGTGCTGGTGTAGACGTGATTGGTTGGAGAACTTATAAGAATCTGAAATGAAAAAAAATTTGGTATGAACGCATCACTATTCTTTATGATATGTCATTGTGTAAATAATTGTACCTACCTATCTATTCAGTGGCAACTCTAAAATACCGCTCTCTTTCTCTGTGGCTACTGAATAAAAGGCTGACTGTTTGCTGAAGTTTTATTTAAAACTAGAGGATGCCCGAGACTTCGTCCGCGTGGATTTAGGTTTTTAAAGATCCCGTGGGAACTGTTTGATTTTCCGGGATAAAAAGTTGCCTATGTCAATTACAGGGATGCAAGCTATCTCGGTACCTTTCATACAAATCGGTTGAGCGGATGGGTCCTCAATATGTGCGGAGGAGGGCCACCGAGGGGGTTTTAGTGGGTAGAAATCCCACAAAACCTGAGTGGGTATCTTAAGAAGATTTCCCCCTCGAAAAAAAATACTCTCTATTGTTATTGTTCCGAAGACCCTTACATTGAATCCCACGTTGTTCCCATCACAATCATACTGATGTTCGCTTGTATTCAAATACAGTTCGATCCCTAATCCGTTTACTTCTCCAGACGCCATGACCCTAAAAGGCAGGGTCCCAGGTTTCGGTGGAAACTTCTTCGGATACCCTTTGTCGAGGTCCCATTCAAGAGACATGGTGTTTGCGAACGGGTTGAAAGATTTCTGCCATTCTATTGTTTCGTTTGTCCTGGAGAAAATGTTACAGATTATTATCTAATTAATAATGTCATATTGAGGTAATTCTAAATAAAAAGAGCCTCAATAGTTCAGCAGTTGAGGAGCGGACTGAATACCGACAGGTTGGCGGTTCAAACCCACCCGTTGCATTATTGTCGTACCTACTCCTAGAACAAGCTTTACGCACAGTTGGAGAGGCAAGTGGAATATTAACTTTTCATTAGATAGGTACTTACATTCCATTCAACGGTAGACTATTGAAGGTATAACAAAGCCCGTAGTCAGTAAAGATGGGTTTCAGTAACTTTTCGCAGCAGTCTTTTCTGAACCACTCCGTCTCGTATTCTGAACGCCAATGGCATACTTTCACCAAGTCTGAGCAAGTTGGCGAACCCTGAAAACAAATGAAAATCACTGAAATAAGGTTCCGACTTTTTTTTTAGTAAGAACTAAGAAGAATAGAATGGAAGTTATTTTATTCAAGAAATCTTTCACAAGTACCACTGGTTCGAAAAGTCTTTACGAGAAGAGCCAAGAAACTCGGCGGTTTCTCTTTTCAAAGATCGATTTACAATACTATATATGTCATGAATACAAGTCCTACGCGTTGCTGGAGCGAGCTGCAAGTCAAATCTACGCTCTTTTGTCATTGGTGAGGATTGTAGCGAAATTTTCTTTGAATCTTTTGGGTCCAAAGGATATCTAACCGACAATGATTACTTTAAAGGCAAAATTCAAGCATTCAAAAATAGCGTGATGATGCTACCTTCAAAATAAACTTTTGCAGCATTTCATTTTCCTTATAAGTAAGCCTTTGTTTAATTTCAAGTATTTGGTCTTCTTCATGCATTTCAGGACACAATGCCGATGCGAAAAATCGCTCTATACTGAAACAAGAATCGGACAATCAGTTTCAAAAGCTCATCTCTCAAAAAGCAAGGTCAAAGTTTTTTTTTCTATTTAGCCCGCTTTCATCTTAGACTGCATCGATCATTACTTACCATCAGGTGAGATTACAGTCAAGTGCTAACTTGTATTTAAAAAACAGAATTTAAAAAAATAGACACCGTCAAGTTTACTGGACGCCGCTTCAAGTCCAAGCTATAAACTGGACCACTAAACTTGATCGTGTATAGCCAGCGTAATTCGTATGAACAAATCGATTAAAATAATGGGCTTTGAAAAGATAACAACGCACAGACAGACTGTTGCATTCATAAAACTAAAGTATGGTCTATGAACTCTATGACGTAATGATGTAGGTACTTAGTTAATTCTAGATATGTACAATTTAATTATTATGTAATCAACTTAATTGGCAATCATGCCAATCAATATAATTACAAGTGTAAATTAAAAATTTATAACACCCCCGACAAGTGAAGGTTACACTAACTAGAAAAAAGCTGATAACTTTCAAACGGCTGCACCGATTTTCTTGGATTACAGCTAAGAACACTCTCGATCAAAGCCACCTTTCAAACAAAAAAAAAAAAACTAAATTAAAATCGGTTCATTAGTTTAAGAGCTACGATGCCACAGACAAATACACACGTCAAACTTATAACACCCCTCTTTTTGGGTCGGGGGTTAAAAATAATACCCTAAATAAAAAAAATTAAAGCTTCAAAGAAGGCGAATTTCTCAAACCTCACCCTTTCAACTCAGATACATTAGCAATTGACTTTTTCACATGTAAATGTGGGCATAACACAACGCTCGGGAAAGGAACAGCCCAAATTGGAGTTGGCAAGGAGTCGATGACGTTGACGAACGGCGTGGACGTCCACTTGAGGACCAGCTGGATGATGTTCATGGCACAGATGCTGATGCTGAGGACCACGATGACGATCCATGTGACACGTTCTTTATGGCTGAAGGTAGGCTCGAAGATGTACCTGAAATTAAAAACGTTAGTAAGGCCTCATTCGCACGAGAGCTTTTTTAACGTCCGTTAAAAAGCGTTCATAGAACAAATGCATTCCCAAGTATCTGTTCACACGTCAACGCTTTTTTAACGCGCACTTTGTATTTTCAGCTCAACGCCGGGTTTTAATTCAACGCTTTTTAACGCTCGTGCGAATTAGGGCTTACATTCGAAAATCTTATTAAAATTGTACGATTGAAGACCTCAAAACATGCTCGGTAGGTAAATGGTTGCAATGGAATAAAAGTTATTTAAAATTTCATAGATGAGCCAGCCTGGCAGACTTACGACCTAAACCCTTCTCATTCTGGAACGAGATCTGTGCTCAGTAGTGAGCTGGCGATGGGTTGATCGTGATGAGGTCACCAAGCTAAACATAGATTCATTTACAATTTATTGTACAGGTTAGCTATACTTTCATTCAATATTGAATGAAAGCGCCTGTAGCTAAGTTATGCATTCCTGTTAGGACATAGTTAAGTTACGAGGAATATTTGGCTTCAACACTATCTAGTAGACTTACTAAGTACTTTTCCTCCTATTAATTTTCAACCCCCATCCAAAAATATGGGTATTATAAGTTTGACGTGTGTATCTGTGTAGTTATCTGTCTGTGGCATCGTAGCTCCTAAACTAATGAACCGATTTTAACTTAGTTTTGTTTTGTTTGAAAGGTGGCTTGATTGAGAGTGTTCTTAGCTATAATTCAAGAAAATCGATTCAGCCGTTTGAAAGTTATCAGCTCTTTTCTAGTTAATGTAACCTTCACTTGTCGGGGGTGTTATACATTTTTAATTTACACTTGTTAAATGAAGAATCTATAGGTGAACCGAACCATACAATCATTAAATACCGTCTCCTACGCATAATACGCCCACGTCCAACATTTGTAAACCAACAAGTAAGTATTGAAATTCTCAGCTGATCGCACTAACAAAATACAGCAATGGTTACGTTAATCATCGGTTCACAGACTTTGCTAGTACGATTTCCTAGTATTCGACATAACATCTTCCAACTTGCCCACACGTCCTCATTCAAGCTTTACAATACATTATGTCACCGAATGGCAAATTCTCTGGCACGTCCTTTCACGCACGGCTGTAACTTGTAAAATGTAAAGATTTTGGCGTACAGGAAGCGCGACGGTAATACATGACCAACGTGGTTTTACAGAAGTTTTTTTTTTCTCTCTCTCGTCTGGCTTTACACTGATTAGCCAATGTCAAGTTTGTAGTTATTTACAAGTTAGGGAAACTATATGTATAAGTATGCACTTCGTCTGTGCCGGCGCCCGCCGACATACGCACGGCGGCGCCCCTTTGGAGCGCTTCACGAATAAACACCAACAGAACGACTCGTTTTGTTTGTCCGATCTTCAACTTACTTCACTCCATGGAGAGAACCTTCGTAAAGGAATTGTTTGAATCCCTTCAACACTTCACGTAACCACAATTTGACGAAGCCGCAACCCTCGCTCTTGGCCAACTTGTTCACATTTTTCTTATTCACCAGAACTTCGGGACTAATATATTTGAAGTCCTTTATGTAGTAGGGTCCGACATATTGGCTGCTCGATATGCGAGTAAGGTCCTTTCTGAACTTTGTGTTAGACCTCTTCATTTTTGTAAACACTTTGGGCATTTTGATCAACAGGTAATAAAATTGTGTTTTCTCGATTTTAGGGCATGCATTTTTAAAATCGGGTTAACAGGTCTTTAATAATATTTAAAAAAAAAGAATATTAGTCCAGGTAATCGTGACTAATACTCCCCTTTCCTCTCCAATTAAGCGTAAAGCTTGTGCCAGGAGTGGGTACGACAATAGTGCAACGGGTGGGGTTTGAACCGCCGACCTTTCGGAATTCAGTCCGTTGAGCTATCGAGGCTTTTAAAATTAGTTGGGACTTGTCTGAAACCTCTTACAATTACAGGAACTTTTTTTATTTGAACTTATTTCAATTTTTATACCGGCTTCCCACGGTGCGTGACATTGCGGACGGACGCAGACCAGCCCCATGGAAGAGTGTCGTTCGTTGTAGCGCAGACACGTCGTCGTCGTCCGAGCTTTGTGTGTGGTGCGTGGTTGACCGTGCGTGATAATCCGAGAATCACGCACCGTGGGAAGTATGCATAACACGATTATTTAAAA
Source organism: Maniola jurtina (assembly GCF_905333055.1). NCBI lineage: Eukaryota > Metazoa > Arthropoda > Insecta > Lepidoptera > Nymphalidae > Maniola > Maniola jurtina. The sequence continues at coordinate 4,816,955 of NC_060049.1, read as the reverse complement.
AAAATAATTTTTGGAAAAATAATTTATGTTCATAAGTTTCTACACGCAATTCTTTTTTAAATATTTTTGTTTTGTATAAAAATGTAGTTACACGTATCTACCAATTGTAGCATTAGCACTTAACTCTTTAGTACTAACAGAAGAACAGTACTAAAGAACACTTGGTTTAATTGGCAGTATATTACTTGATTCCTCTATAATGCCTTTAAATGCAAATACAAATAGGTATGTCGAATGCACTTAATGTTATTGTAGATAGACAAGCTTTTGTCCTCAGCATCGCCCGCGTGAAATGTAGGATTTGCGGAATCCTTCCTAAATGTAGAATGCTTGTTTTTTTTGTAACCTTATGAACATTTGCAGCACCCCCTCGAACAACCCCTTGAATAACCCCATGTTGAAATCTAGTGGGAACACCGGCAGAAGGAGTTTACTTGGAAAAAAAATGTGATGGGCGGTCGAAGTGGACCAGACACCCAGGTGATGAGGATGAAATTGCTTATGGTGGCGTGCGGTGCGATTATAGAAAAATGAAGGTGGAATGAGGTCATTCAACTCCTTTGAACGTTATAGAGAAAAAAATCGGAACCCTATTTAAATCACTCTGCTGTCCATATATTGTCTGTCCGTCTTTCCGTCTGTATCAGACCTGGAATTAGGATAATAATTGTAACCCTAAACCAAATATTTAGTTAGAAATCCAATTAAATTATTTTCAGGGAATCTCTTACACGAATAAAGCAGAATTTACCTACATCACGAAATTAGATGTATACCTACACGCGCAATTTGATAAATAAATTAATGTCCTGAAACTAATTTCGTGCCAGTAATTTCGTAATGTAAATTCCGCTTTAGAGCCGGAAAGTTACCAAGATAGTATGATACCTACTGAACCCTCGGTGGGCGCCTGAGTCGCGCTTGGCCGATTTTTATACACATTAACAAGAACTCGATTAACCGTTAAAGTGCTATAATTACTTGTCTTCAGTTACTCGTAATAAAGCTTTTAACGTAATTTCATCAACATCATTATCAATCGATGGATGTCGACAGCTGGACAAAGATCTCTTGTAGGTACTTCCACACGCCGAGGTCTTGCGCCGCCTCAATCCAGCGGCTCCCTGTGACTTGTTTGATCTCTCTCCATCGCCCACTGAGTAAGGCCTCATTCGCACGAGAGCTTTTTTAACGTCCGTTAGAAAAGCTTATTAGAGCTTATTATTAGCCCTAATTCGCACGAGCGTTAAAAAAGCGTTGCGTTAAAACCCGGCGTTGTGCTGAAAATACAAAGTGCGCGTTAAAAAAGCGTTAACGTTGAACAGATACTTGGGAATGCATTTGTTCTATTTGATCGCTTTTTTAACGGACGTTAAAAAAATGAGGCCTTACTCGGAGCTTTTCTATGAGGTTTATAGGTACTTAGCGAAAATGTTTCGAATCCATATGTCATCACTGACAAAATTATAAAGTTTTCTAGCGTTAAGTATCAAAACTCGTTAGATTTCGTATTGTCCTGAAGCCCTATAACTTAAGACCAAGATCAAATTACAGGAATAAAGGATTAATTTTATGCACTTTATGTCTATGTTAATTGAATTAGCATGAAACTGTCCCTTTTGCTAAGCTCTCGCTGCCCCTTGATCTATGCTTATAATAAAACTGTACCTAAATGGACGATTCCTGTATATTTAATACATATTTTGACATTTTTAATGAGAGGAAGCATTATATTATATTATATATAGTATCTTATGAATTGATTTTGCTCTAGATACCTACGCCTATCTAACTACGTATCTAAGCAATAAGACCGCCTTTGCATACAATTGTTTTTAGTTTTTGGTTTCCTTGTTTTGTCTCGATTATTTCATGTTTTATGTGCAATGAAGTTTCCTATATATCTACATTGAAATATATTATGTATACTACAAACAACAAAATAATGTAATACAGTAATCTGTTGAGATACGAGTTCTTATTAGTTGTCTGTGTACTTTCGGGTCACTGGCGCAATGATAAGGTCTATAATATAGCTAACTATAATGTTTATGGTGATATAAGATACTTTGGTTTAATGAAATAGTTATCATTTTACGTAAATTACGTACCAATTTTGATAACAGTAGGCGTTTTATGCTATTTCAGGGCGTAACCAGAACGCTAAAAAGCATTATAATTGTACTACCGTAACACAATCCAATGCCAATAACCATTTACCTTATCTTGTAGTTTTAGTGATTTAGTATTTTTCAAACCCGTATTGTATAGCGTGCAAAACTCGGGTCAATGCCCCACCTACGACGCGGCATGGACTTCGAGCAACCTATTTACGGAACGTTCATTGACCTCTAGCATCAGTCAGATGTTTTATTTGCGCGCAGGACAAGAAAAGCATAAGTGGCAGCTTCTACTATTGAAGTCAATAGCTTGGTTTAATGAAACTTTAAACAGCAAAGTAAGTTCTTTTTAACCGACTTCCAAAAAAGGAGGAGGTTCTCAATTCATCGGGATCTTTTTTTTTTATTTTTTTATTTTTTTTATTTTTTATGTATGTTCCCCGATTACTCAAAGACCCCTGGACCGATTTGGAATTTTTTTTTTTGTTTGAAAGGGTATACTGTGCAGGTGGTCCCATATAAATTTGGTGAAGATCTGATGAATATCTTCGGAGATGGAGAACAGAACTCCTCAATGGATAAGAGCAAATTGCTCGCGATCACTGTAATAGCTTAGTAAACAGTAGGGTTTTAACTGGGCATAGCATATTATAGTACAGTGGGGCCACTAAAAATTGTGAAATAAAAAATTTTCAAAAGAAAAATAAAACCGACTTCAAAAACCAAAAACACTAAAAAGTAGAAAATAATTTTTGTTTAGCTACACATGTAATGTACCTAGGTATGAAGTCGGGCGAGCTTCACTCTTGGATTTCTAATTTTGTTTTAATATGCTCGCTCGACTTCATACCTAGGTACATTACATGTGTAGCTAAACAAAAATTATTTTCTACTTTTTAGTGTTTTTGGTTTTTGAAGTGGGTTTTATTTTTCTTTTGAAATTTTTTTTTGCTGATTTGAAATGAGAACTAATTCACATTTCACATCCCCCCGAGTAAGTCAATATTATTATTGTCTTGATAATCAAGAAAAAAGAATTCAAGTATCAAGACCCTTCGATCGCACTATACGTAAGTTACTGACCACACCATCGGAACTAATCTATTTACCAGCCAGTTACAACAAATTGTTCTGTGTTCACGGTACTTTAGCTATTATTTTTCAAGTATCACTTAAGAAAATTAATTTTTGTAGTATCTTCTTATCTATTTTATTAATGAGGATATTTACGTTATCATTATCATTCTAGTTTGTTGTGATTTGTTGGTCAACAAATATTATTACTTAGTAGTTTTAAGTAATATCTTGCGTAATTAGTTAAACATATTACAAGTTACAACGTAACGAATCCTTAGCGTTAACAATCTTAAAATAAACAAGCAAGGTAATTTTTATTTCATTTCTTCTACATTCTCGTAAAATTTTTGATTAAAATAGGTATTATTTTTTATCTCTTGATAATTTAATTTCAGATATGCTGGCGTTAAGAGCTAGTTTTTCTGTAGCGATCCTATTATTATCATTAGTTTATAAATGTAAGTATTGTATTTTTTTATCTTATCTTGTATCCTGTACCTGTTAAGTACTAAAATTAGTCAGATGATTCTCAAAATAGGTATATCAATAGGATATAAGCCAGGGGTGGTATGGTATATATTGGTCTTGCATATCATGCGAGCAACAAGTCGGTCAACATGAATTTTTTAAACTGAGTTTGTTATGGGCTCTTCTCAAACCAGGGCGCGTTTTGAACCCTCGTAGCTTCAGCGTAGGTTCTTCTAAGTATACGTAATTGATTATTACAAGTAGGTATATCAATTATTATATATCTTATATACAATTGACTATCAAAAAGTGTACAATGGTACCATGGTAATATATCTAATACCTATTTGGATTTATTTAATCGGTTTCTTTAAATTCCCCGCACAACTATTTAGTTCCAGTAATTCAACTGTTTAAAAACTTTAGACGCAGTTGAACTATCGAGAAAAAGTCTCACTAGTTCAATGATTGATCAGTTGCACTTGTGGGAACGAGCGTTTTGAACAGGTAAGGCTTTGACTTTCGTCTTTGAACTTGATTTTTCAGCTGAAGGCATCCGATGTTATTACTGCAACAGCGCAAACAACACCGCTTGTCTCGACATCAACATGTATGAAGAAGAGCTGCGCTCGCGCATTATTCCCGTCATCGAGTGCGACAGAGCCATCCCCAGCTCAGTCGCCGTCAACTTCTTCTGCAGGAAGATCGTGCAAACTGGTAAGGTTGCTTTTATTTATCCAAATAAAAGTTAGCCGGCATCAAATGTTACCTACATTTGACGCTAGGTAGGCTATGAAACGACTAAGTGTCTTTAATTTCACGGGGTAATGAGAATTATTACTTCCAACATCCATGTATTTCACGTCAACCCTAGGGTTCCATACCTCAAAATGGAAAAACGGAACTCTTATAGGATCACTTTGTTGTCTGTCTGTCTGTCCGTCCGTCTGTCGTGTCTGTCAAGAAAACCTATACCTAGGGTACCCGTTGATCTATTGTAGAATCACGTGGTAGGAAGGTGGGTCTTATAGCACAAGTAAAGGAATAAATTCGAAAAAAGAATTTGTGGTTACATCACAAAAAAATGGTGTCTTCTCGACAAACTACCGTTTATCGGGGTACGGGCCTCGAGGCCGAGCCTCCTTGCCCGGGCGTATCCTCACAGGTTCCTTTTAGCTACCTGGATTGTTAATTTCAGCCCTTTCTAAAGGGCTGAGGTCGCGCCTGAATTCGACGTCGGCCTTGAGGCATCTGGATTCTCCCTATCGGCTCTCTCTCCTGGTAGTGCCATATCCGGTGGGTGGGTTATCGTGTCCGGTGGTTGGGGTGTCGTGTCCGATGCGTCTTCGTCTTCGTCGCCACCGATGCCTACGTTGGGAGGCACCATTGATACGGGACGTAGAAGCTCACGGGGCAGTGGACGCCCGCCCGGTGGTCTTGTTTGTAGTGGGGCTATTCCGTGGAGGTGTTGGCATGCACTTGTATCCGCGCGAGCGAACATAGCGGTTGCGAGATGGTGGACGTACTCCTCCACGGTCGGTGTCCGGGTGTCCCTGTGAATTACGTCATTACGGACGTACCTCGGAGCTCCTACGATCAGGCGCAGGCATCTGTTCTGCTGGACCTGGAGTCTCTTCTTCTGGTATGCGGGGCAGAGGGCATACCAGGCTGGGGCCGCGTACGTCAAGCGGGAACGGACGTAGGCTCCGTAGACTCTTAGTTTGGTTTTAGTGGTAAGCTTCGAACTGAATAGTGAGTGAAGCATCGACCGGGCCGCCGCTGCCTGGCATACGACGTGATCAACTGTGGGGGCCATGTGCAGTTTTCGGTCGATGTGGCATCCCAAGTACCGCACTGAGGTCTTCCACTCTATGTCCTGTTCTCGAAGTTTCAGCTTGCGTAGCGGCCTTGAGCCACCAGTCAGTAGAGCGGCCGTCTTCCCAACGTTGACAGCCATCCTCCACTTGTCTAGCCACTCCGGTAGCAGGTCCAGCAGGCGTTGCATTTTGTTGGTGGCAACGATCTGATGGTAGGACGATGCGAAGAATGCACTATCAACCGCATAAAGGGCCAACAGTACGTCCTCTTCACTCTCACGCAGATGGTCACGGAGGGTGGGAATGTCATCTGTGTAGGCCGCGTATAGCCGCGGCGACAAACAGCTACCTTGGGGGACTCCAGCTCTTATAGGACGTGGTTGGGAGTCCACGCCCTCTATGGAGACATGGAAGGTTCTTCCGTTGAGAAATGACGCCAGCACTCGCACAATCGCGGGCGGCGTCGAGGAGTTGATTACCTTGGCCAACAGTCCAGCATGCCACACTCTGTCAAAGGCCTTCTCGATATCAAGGAAGACCCCGACGGTGCAGTGCTGGTTATTAAGTTGGTTGGCCAAGTAGTTGGTCACTCTTGCCAGCTGCAGCGTTGTTGAGTGGCTGCTACGGAATCCATACTGCTCCTCACGCAGGGGCAGGTGAGGCTCGAGTCTACGTAGCAGCAGTCGTTCAAACAGCTTGGCGATGTGCGATAATAACGTGATGGGCCGATAACTAGCAGCTAGGCGGCGGTCCTTGCCTGGTTTGGGAAGAACGATGACCTTTCCTCTCTTCCATGCCTCAGGGAAGTGGCCGGTGCGTAGAATCCCATTGAAGAGTCTGGTGAGCGCTACCAAACCCCTTCTAGGCAGATATTGCAACGCGATGTTCGGAATCCTATCGGGACCTGGTGCCTTACGTCTGGGTAAATGCAAGACCGCTTTCCGTAACTCTGAAGGGGAGATGAATTCGTTTCCCTTCAGTGGTGGAGTCTGGCTCGATAGGAAATCCTCTACTTGAGCTTGAACATTCGTGTGGTGCCAGATGATTTCGGTGTCAGTCTCGTTCGGTGGGTTTGGGGTAAACTGTTTTTCCATGTACTCTGCCAGTATTTCAGCCCGGTCTTTGACGGAGTATCTTCTCTTACCCGTTTGGTCCAACAATGGATATATTGGAGTGTCACGTCCGGTTAGTTTTTTACAGAGGTGATACAGCGATGTCTCATTCTCGGATGCTCGATCGACTGTGTCTTCCCAACGCTCTTCATCGAGAGCCATGAGCGCAAGAGATATCTCCTCTGTAAGATTGTTGAGGTCTCGTTTTACCACTGGGCACAAAAAAATGTGTTCACGAAAAAAATAATTTACTAAATCACATATAGATGGCGCTGTTGTCATTAACTTGCTGTGTTGCACATAAAAATATTAAAATATCTTGTACCTACGCTAGTACAGTACGGAACCCTTCGTATGCGAGTCCGACTCGCACTTGACCAGGTTTTATTTGACAGATGTCGATTTCAGGATCAAACCTCAGAGTTTCCTCACTCTAATTTACTCTGCCCGTGCTCAGTAGTTCAGCGATGGATTAATCATGATGATGATAAATAAATTTCTCTTTCTAGTTTTCCATCCAACCAGGGAGTCGGAGTTGCGAGTGACCCGCGGTTGCGGCTGGATGCCCCACGAGAGGGAGTGCTATAAGGATGACAATAGCGACCACCTCGGCACGTACTGCCAATGCTTCAACGACCTCTGCAACAGCGCGCAGGCGGCGGACCCTGTTGCTGCGACCGTGCTGTTCGTAGTCTTCGCTGCTGTCACTTATTTGTGGAGTGGAATATAGTAGAATATAGTACTTAAATAGTTCATGTTCTGCTGTTTTATTTAACCTATCATTTGTTGACATGCTAGAAAGATCTTTACGAAATACCGACACACGGCAGACGGACAGACAGACAGACAATGACAGACGTGATCCTATAAAGGTTCCTTTTTCCTTTTGAGGTATGTACTGAACCCTAAAAATAAGTAGAAGTTAGAAAATAGTGGATCGGGAACTAAGTTTTTAATTATAGTTGTTTCGTTGACTTATTTTTTAACCCCCGACCCAAAAAGAGGGTTGCAATTATAAGTTTGACGTGTGTATCTGTGTACCTGTCTGTGTGTCTGTCTGTGGCATCGTAGCTCCTGAACTAATGAACCGATTTTAATTTAGTTTTTTTTTATTTGAAAGGTCGCTTGATCGAGAGTGTTCTTAGCTATAATCCAAGAAAATCTGTTCAGCCGTTGGAAAGTTATATCAGCTCTATTCTAGTTACTGTAACCTTCACTTGTGGGGGGTGTTATAAACTTTTAATTTACACTTGTTGAAAGATCACTTTTCTTAAATACTCTTTTGCAATACTATTAATAGAATGCCAGCTTAGTTTTTCAAACTGATTGGCATCAATAACCCCAATCCCAATTAGCCTGGCGATGACGTCACAACCGGAAATGCCTATAGGTAAACAGGTCGACGGGGTTAAAATCCTAAAAGGCGTTTCACAACACATCGGTGGTTATACAAAGCCCTTTTAGGGTTCCGCGCACACGTCGCCGTGTTTGCTCGATACCTGTTTAATTAAGCCGTGTGTGGTCATGGTGCGAGCGGAATTTAACTTCTTATTAAAGTTTTAAAAAAGTAGGTAAAGATGGATTTCCACCAGAACTTAGTGATGAAAATCAATCGATCCTGTTGATTCCTGATATCATAAACTTCTCTCCCTTTGCATCATAGGTGTAGACTTATAGAGGAGTAATTTTTTTTATTCGGATACAAGTTAGCTCTTGGCTGCAATCTCACCTGGTGGTCCGTGATGATGCAGTCTAAGATGGAAAAAGGCTTACCTGGAAGGGGTATGGCAGTTTTCATTAAATCCATAGGTACTCTTTTGGTTTCTACCATCGATGTATATGGATTAGCCTTTCCCATACAATTCCGTCCGCAGAAATACGCTTGAATCTTACGTCATCGTCATTGACTTTTTGAGCGCGTTTTTTATCTTCGAAGGGCCTATCCATATACATCGATGGTTTCTACACGGCATCGTACCGGAACGTCAAATCGCTTGGCGGCACGGCTTTGCCTGTAGGGTGGTAACTAAACTAGACTAAATTAGACTTTTACAAGTACTTTTGAATCGTTAAAAGCATCTACCACTACTTCGGAATGCCTTTCCTACGGAAAAGAACCAGCAAGAAGCTCGGCGGTTGCTCTTTTCAAATATTTGATATATCTACAATATTATGCCATGTATAAAAGTAATTAAAGTCCCGCGCATTGCTGCAGCGAGCTGCAGGTCAAATCCACGCTCTTTTATCATTTACATAATCTTCGATTGTATAATATTTCACATCAAATATACACACTTTCGCATCAAAATACTAGCATGGAATTATGGATGAATGTAGTTTGTCTTTCTGATAGAAAATGCATGCGCTTACACTAGCATCATACAAAGACAGTTCTAAAACACGAACCGATATAAAATCGCATAGGTAAATAAGTAGGTAAGTATCTACTTATAAATGAACTGCAGAGCTAATACGGAATTTTCTTTGAGACTAGGAAGTACGTGATTTTTGCGTTTCTGCGTGGATATTAATTAAATACCTGATTGTGACAGACTACTTATTATCCCAGAAAATCAAATAGTCGGAACCTACCCACGGGATTAAAAATCTAAATCCACGCAGACGAAGTCGAGCATCATCTAACAGTTCGTAAAAAAAGTAGGATAAAAAAAAATTGAAAACCCACTCAAAGTAATTTTATTTCTTAGTATTATGTTGTTTTGTAAATAAAGATGCTTTATCGGTAAAAAAAAATATAAGTACTAAGTAATATGTTAAGTTACAGCACACGGACCGAAAATCGAACCCGAATTATTGTTTCTTCTACAGAGGTTGAATATGCCTAATAGACAGATAAATCTAGTAATAGATGCTACTCTCACTAACTGACTAACCGACGGCACAGTTTGAACTGGTGGGTCTAAAAGCATGAAATTTTGCGCAGGAGTTCCTTGTATGACGTAGGTGAGCACTATGATAGGATTTTTGAAAATGTATCCCAGGGTCAATTCATATTGGCAGCGAATTTATTTATTTATTTATTTATTTATTTATGTACCGCCCACAGAGTTACACATTTAGATTAAATACATGTTAAATGTAAAGAATCGAAGCGAAATTCAAAAATTTTACGTAAGTAATCTCTACAACTTTTTTTATAGTGATAGAAACTTGTGTGTTAGATAGAAAACTTTATTGCACACAAACCATGAAATAACCAAGACAAAACAAAGGAACTATAATACAATTGTATGCAAAGGCAGCCTTATTGCTCTAATAATAATAATAATTAATCAGTGTTTTAGGTAGGTATGTACGTGAGATATAAATAACTAAGTCTTGTTTCGGTAAAATTCTAAAACTTTGCTTGGATTTACTACTAATGTGAATCAACTCTAAGGGAGTTTAAACAGAGGATGAGGATGGGAAATTCCACCCGACACATGGCTATATGTTTATATTATATAACTGTCTGATGCCAGCGAAACATTCGCATGGATTTAGTTTTGTAAAAACCCTATGGAACTCTTTTTTATATAGGATTGCACTTGAATGCAATCACATCCAACAGGAGATGATGTAGCCTAAGATGGAGCGCGCCACTTTCGCGAGAACTCTTTGATTTTCCGGGATAAAAAGTAATTTATGTTACTCTCCAGGTCTTAAACCATAACCATACAAAAAACCACGTTGATCCGTTGTTTGTGACGTGATTGAAGGACAAACTAATGAACAGACACGCTTTCGCATTTATATTATATAGATAGCGATGACTAGTGATTAGCATAGTATAGACTCTAGTCAATAAAACAAAAATTAGTGCAGTTGCATACTTTTATTTTAAAATATCAATTAAGTACAATAACATTTATTAAATTTTAATGTGACATAATACTATTACTATTTCAAAAATGCTTGAACTATCCCGTGGATTTTCAAGTAAAATCCACCCAGCCTCAGAAATAATTCCAGCATTTTTTTCGAACACTAAAATAATTAATTAATATTAATTAGTTATCTACAAATTCTTAGATCCCTTAATTAGATACTTTGGCGGTAAAATTCATTAGACAAGGTAGTCACACGTACAAACAAGGTTTCACAAGTTTATTTATTCAGTAAAGATTCAGTCAAACGAGAAAAACGGGATGTGGGATGGGAATAAATACTGCGAAATGCAAATGACTAGGTACAATATGCGTCGATTTGAACAGAAGTTCAATCCCGAAATCAATCCCGAGCGGGATTTAGCTGTGTTTGACCAAAACTTTAAGAGGGGTCTCTCCGTCACTCGCTCCATACAAATGTAGTTCCAATTTCATTTGAATATTAAGCAACCAAAGTCCATGAAATTTTGCAGGCATATTCTAGAAACTAATATCTACGATTGTATGAAGTAAGTGACGGAGAGAGCCCTGTTAAACTGTTCAGGTAAAACGAGGTAGCTGTACCCTGATCAATGATTTGGTACCTATATGCCGTATGGCTACCTTGATAGGAGACAAAATTTTAAAAATATCTACAAAATTGACTTTTATTCGAATTTTTATAGTTAGGGCGAGTGTAACTGTTGAACATAAATTACGTGTAACTTTTAAGCGGAATTTACATTTTCATTATCAATTGCACGTTTACAGTTTACACGTGCAATTGATTGTCGTGAAACTAATTACGTGCCACTAATTTTTTAATGTAAATTCCGCTGTATGTGTAAGAACAGACTTAATTAGATAAATAGGTATTTATGTCAAAGGGTCGCTGTAAAATCTTTATGCATATTTAAATATGAATTGAACATTGGTAGGTTCATAAAGATAATTTAATATGGTTACTACGCAATAGATAAAAATTTAATTAAGTTATTGTAATTTTTGAGTCAAAATTGAAAGGCATAGAGCAGATACGTCATAGATGGGTAGGTACGTAAGTAGGTACATATAAAGCTGTGAACATGGAAGGTAGTTTTTCAGTCGGATGGAAGGGAAAGGGGGTGACGTTGTATCTAATTACGTGTGTTTCGTTTGTCGTTTTTCGCGATCCATATTCGTGTTTTCCAATTGCTCCGGTTCACTCTTAACGACGTCAGCTTCAGAAGTATCTGTAAAATAAAATGATATATGTATAGTAATCTATTCCCATACTATATAAATGCGAAAGTGTGTCTGTCTGTCTGTCTGCTAGCTTTTCACAGCCCAACAGTTTAACTAATTTTAATATAATTTGGTACATAGAAAGATTACATTCCGAGGACGGACATAGGCTACTTTTTATCCTGGGAAATCAAAAAGTTCGCACAGGGTTTAATATAAATCAAAATCCACGCAGACGAAGTAGCGGGCATCAGCTAGTTTAATATATTTGGTAGTTCGGCTCCTATTCAAGGGTTCTCATAATGTTCTCAAAGATGTGAAGTCTGCCAAACTACACTTGGTCAGTGTGGTAAACTATGGTCTAACTCTAAACGCTTCTCATTCAGAAGAGATCCGTGTTCGGTAGTGGGTGGTGCCTGGTGGGTAATGGCTCGAGATGATAATGGTGGTTGAAACTAACTGGCTATCCACACAGGTACATACAGTTCAAAGCGTTATATCTAGAAACTTGAGGTTTTTCATGGATTTTCGGAAGTTTCAGTTGAGCAAAAGTTAGGCAGCTATTTAGATAGAGGAACATTGCTACATTTTCTCGATTATTTTATTGTATGGCGCATTACTTAATTAAGTAGAAGTTTAAATTTTCGCCTCTCTAATCACTCTTAAAATAACATCCTGTACTCTATACGTTTACTTAACAGGTAGTTTCTAATCTTGGAAACAGAAAATTGTTAGAGCTAAGTGCGCCGTATTTATAGCTAACTCGATGAAACAATTTACCGCAGGTATTTGTGCGCTTTTATGCTGGGGGTGCCTACGCGCGCTTTTAAGCCGGAAGTGTAGTTATAATTTGATTAAAAGCAGCTCAGGGGCTCAGTTCAACGCGGGGAATGGAAAACAGGAAACTGTAATTGATTTTACAATCACTTACAGGTATATCATAGATATTTTAAACTTAAATCTAGTTTGGTACTCGCATCTCTGGGTGGAAACATTTGTGTTAAAAAACACAAATACTATTAAGTAGTAATAAACAAAATTGAAGTGACTGTCTGTTTGAACAGGCTAATCATCGAAATGGCTGAACCTATTTTGACGGGACTTTCACAGACAAGTATTAACCAGGGAGTAAACATAGGCTACTTTTTTAACTGACTTTAAAAATGAAGCAGTTGTGTTTTTCTACCTATGCACTGATATCTCCGAGATTTCTGAACCGATTTGCGTAGTTTTTTTTAATCGATAGAAGAACTTTGCGACATTGTTCCATAAAAAATTTGGATTCCAACTCCTCAATCCTGATGCTGCAGACGATCTGACCAATCCACGCGGGCGAAGCTGCGGGCATCATCTAGTGATACCATAAATTCAGTTAACCACCAAAATTGTGATCCCTCCCTCAAGCTATTTGACACTGGCGAAGTGCATTGTGCTGGGTTGGCACTACAAAAAACCACCAATCAAGAGAAGAAGAAGTAAGTACTGTGGAGACAGATTTCTTACCATCATCTTCACTCCTAAAAGATCTGCCCAGTCTCGGCCCAAACCACATTCCCGAAGTATCCTTGCCCTCCATCTGCTCAAAGGTCTGTCTCTTCACAAAAGGGTTCCGTCTTCCGAAGAGCAATTCTTCAAGTTGCGGTGACATTTGGTAGTCTGGATGACTTTGTTCGCTTCGACCGACGCGTGGAAAAGCGTAGAGCTGTCGTTTGTTTGCTGTAGGATCTGTAGACAAGGAAAAGCGCTATTATCTATGAGACATTATAAAAGATGCTATTCTTTCTTACATCTTCTTTCTAAAAAGCGGCTAAATCCAAGTAGTTTGCGAGAATACGCCAAAAATTAAAAATTTAGAAAAACTGATAATTCTAAAAAAGTTTGCTACGCAACTATAACTTACTAAAATTTTTGGTTAACATTTGTTTTTGAAAACTTATCGTTTTTTTGGCGATAACTCAAAAACTACCTTTAGTACCTTCGAGCAAGGTATGTTAAGTACAAAGATTACAAGTAACTTGAAATGATATAAGTTTATCTTCATATAAGAAGTGTAAATTAAAAATTTATAACACCCCCGACAAGTGAAGGTTACAGTAACTAGAAAAGAGCTGATAACTTTCAAACGGCAGAACCGATTTTCTTGGATTATAGCTAAGAACACTCTCGATTAAGCCACCATTCAAACAAAAAAAACTAATTAAAATCTGTTCGTTAGTTTAGGAGCTACGATGCCACAGACAGATACACAGATACACACGTCAAATTTATAACACCCCTCTTTTTGGGTCGGGGTTAGTAAAATAGTCCTTAAAACATACCGTTAATCTGCCAAGTGCGGCTGCCGGCGCGGCCCACCCTCGGAAACGGGTAAAGGTTCAGAACTCCGTCACGACGCAGTTTGGCGCTGCTGTCTGTTATAAAAAGTTATTTTATACAAATAATAGAATCTACACTAATATTATTACATAACTAGAGGATGCCCGCGACTTCGTCCGCGTGGATTTAGGTTTTTAAGATCCCGTGGGAACTGTTTGATTTTCCGGGATAAAAAGTTGCCTAAGTCAATTACAGGTACGCAACCTACCTCGGTACCAAATTTCATACAAATCGGTTAAGCGGATGGGTTTTTGGAAATCCCGTGGGAACTGTTTGTTTTTCCGGGATAAAAAGTAGCCTATGTCATTCCCCGGAATGTATCCTAAGTCTGTACAAATTTTCATTAAAATCGGTTCAGCGGTTGAGCCGTGAAAGCGTAGCGACAGACAGACAGACAGACAGACAGACAGACACACTTTCGCATTTATAATGTTATGGATTAAGTAATTAAGTATATGAAGTATATTAAGTATGGATGAGGTTTGTAAGCTTGAAATAAAATACAAACTTGCTTAGAATGCTATGAATAAGGACTATATTATGCAGACGAATGGACGTGCTCACTAGTCACCAACGTCTTGTAATCACAAATCATCTGCATCGTTCGTCATGAAAGTCATGTAAACAGCGATCTTTCTTTATTTGTATTCCTAGTTTACTTCCATGACGTAACTTATCACTTACCACCGTTGAATGAGAGCTACTTGAAATCCTTATGATCCTAGGTTTTGAACTTTTGAAGACTCGGTCGTAATCTCAAAATTCGATTAAGGAAGAAAGGGTTAATATTAACATCATAAGGAGGAAAGATTTTTTGTTTGTAATCGATAAGCCCTGAAACTACTAAACCGATATTAATAATTTTTTTTTTTACCAATAGAAAGCTACTTTATCCAGAAGTAGCATATACTATAATTTACATATGTACCTACCGCAGACACAGTGTGGGTAAAAGCTAGTATTTTATAAAAATTAAACTACATCAATCCTTCGTCTCATATCATTTCGTAGCCTCTGCTACGCATATTCAGCGTAGCAGAGTGGCTACGATGGTATTTTTTCAGTATATTTTCTTTGGAGCTCGGAATATTTATATGTCGCATTTCATGAGATTTTTTCAGTCCTCCGTAACACTTTTTGCAATGTGTAATTTACGTATAGTAAAAACCATTGATTTTGAAAGAGCCACCCCTACAAAACCCCAAGATAAACAAAACTAAAAATAAAATCTAAGAATGTTTGGACTTCGTCTGTGTTGGCCGTTACTAGCGCGCGTGTTGTGTCTTTTTGGAGTGTTTTTTTTTTTTGTTAAAAGTTGCCGGTTTTTGTGTTTCACTGGTGTTTTTTGGTGGTGGAACTGACTGGGAAGCGCTCGAAAGGGGCGCCGCGCGTGTGTCAGCGAGCGCCGGCACAGACGAAGTCCATACTTATATAGTTTCCCTAACTTGTAAATAAATAACTACAAACTCGACATTGGCTAATCTTTGTAAAGCCAGACGAGAGAGAGAAAAAAAAAGAATGTTTGATAAAGTTTAAAACTTCTTACGACACCCCATCCATATCGATTGACACCAATGTAAGTTTGTCGTTACTTTTATTTCCACTTAACTTTTTTATTTTCGTAACTTTTCACTTTCAATCCTGCAAAGTCGACGCGTTGACGTGAGTCCATCTTAATAAGCATTTGTTGAACTATTTTATTTGAAATATTTTTTAGGTATTTTGATAGTAGATACCAGTGGGATTTGGCTATATGGGCCAGTATAGATTGACGTATCGCATATTAATCGATTTTGATTCTTTAGCAATCCTAACCCAAGTTGGTAACTGGATGGGTGACCGACTTTGGAGATCCTTTGGCCTATTCATTTCTCCCGTGCCTATGAGAGCACGTTATACCATTGGTCTCGGTTATTATCACTAACATCTGATAATAATTTTGTTCCTTAGGCATTATGGTCTATTGGGGCTAAAAAATAATATTCAGCGCAGATTAAGTCGTATATCTATACTAATATTATAAATGCGAAAGTGTGTCTGTCTGTCCGTCTGTCTGTCTGTCTGTCTGTCTGCTACGTTTTCACAACCCAACCGCTGAACCGATTTTAATGAAATTTGGTACAAACTTGGGATACATCCCGGGGAAGGACATAGGCTACTTTTTATCCCGGAAAATCAAAGAGTTCCTATGGGATTAAAAAAACCGAAATCCACGCGGGTGAAGTCGCGGGCATCCTCTAGTCTATCTAATAATAGTAATTTTATTAAATCTTACACACGACAGGTCCATTGAACATGTGAAAGTTACATTTGAACTATTCTAATAAACTAAGTCTCTTAGTAACGTGTTAATCAATTATTAATTTCCCAACTTTATTCATTTAGCGACCACGTTTTCATACAAGCTTCGCACATTTTATGTGATCCTTTGAAGACAATATTCGAATAGTCAAAATAGTTGAGAATGATTATATATTAATCGTTTTCCCCTTTAATATAAATAGAGGACTCTACGTCAATCTCTCCATACAAACGTAGTCTCATTCTCATTTGAATCATTAAATGTAAACACGCTCTAGAAACTAAATCCTGAAACTACAAGTATTTTTTAATTAAGTTAAACCATCTTACCGTTACCTCAAAAATACATAGAACAAATTAAGATGCCGCCGGATTAAATTAATTTCATATATATTATACAAAGACACGCTTAGCTTTTAAATAAAATTAATAAAAACAAAACTGTCGCCACTTAAAGCTAGCCACTTGTTAAGGATAATAAAATCATAATTTAAACAAGTGTAAATTAAAAATTTATAACACCCCCGACAAGTGAAGGTTACAGTTACTAGAAAAGAGCTGATAACTTTCGAACGGCTGAACCGATTTTCTTAGCTATAGATAGTTAAGAACACTCTCGTTCAAGCCACCTTTCACACAAAAAAAAACTAAATTAAAATCGGTTCCTTAGTTTAGGAGCTACGATGCCACAGACAGATACACAGATACACACGTCAAACTTATAACACCCCTCTTATTGGGTCGGGGGTTAAAAGTAAAGCACAACCACCCTGCCGATAAACAAACTAAAAATTTAAAAAATCATATTTGGAAATGACGTCATACTGACGCAACATTGAACTAAAAAAATATAACCAATGTAACTAGAGATGATATAAGGATTCTAATTATAGTACCCAATACATCTTTTGTTGAGGCATTTTTTTAAAATTCAAACACGAGTTAGCCCTTGACTGCAATCTCACATAGTGGTAAGTGATAATGCAGTATAAGATGGAAGTGGAAATTTAGAAGTTATAGTGGAATAAAGAAACTCACACATATACATGAAACTTGAAAATATAATAATAATAATAAATACACTTTATTTGCACAACCACAAGAAGGATTGATTACATTAAAGAACACAAAACACAGACAGAGGGAAGATACAAAAGGCGGCCTTATCGCTAATTAGCGAAAATATTTCCCTTTTTTACGCAGTCGTGTAAAAAAAGCAACTAAGTAGGAGGGAAATAGGCAAATTGAACTTACGGTATGAGCTCGAGACGACTGATGACAACAGGATTATTGACAGGGCGTACCGCGTTGTGGACTGCATGGTTCCTGCTAGTAAACAAAAATAATTCATTACTTCGGACTGCTAATTCAGCCACTCCAGGATAGACCAATTTGTTAAGCAGAAGTCGAAAGTTTAACTTCTGAAAAGCTCTCGGCATTCTTGTTAAGAGGATTACCTAGGCCGATCGCGATGCGCCGGCCTTTCTGCTTCATTCTATAAAGAATGATAATGTCCTACCAACTGAATTTCGGTCACAGCGGCCTATTTCCATAGAGATTAGCCATCTCCGAGGCAAATGTTGTAGTTTACAGGACGTGTGTGCACAAATACAGGCACACTCTCTATTCCCTTACTCTTATAGTATGACTAGCTGATGCCCGCGACTTCGTTCGCGTGGATGTAGGTTTTTTAAAATTCCCGTGGGAACTCTTTGATTTTTTGGGATAAAAAGTAACCTATGTGCTAATCCAGGGTATAATCTATCTCCATTCTAAATTTCAGCCCAATTCGTCCAGTAGTTTTTGCGTGAAGGA
Organism: Maniola jurtina; assembly: GCF_905333055.1. NCBI lineage: Eukaryota > Metazoa > Arthropoda > Insecta > Lepidoptera > Nymphalidae > Maniola > Maniola jurtina. Next base: position 4,798,779 of record NC_060049.1, on the reverse strand, counting down.
GTAACAAAAACTCAATACCCTAGATTAAGGGTGACGGGATGGGGAGGAGCTAAGTGTAACATAATAATCAGTTCCGAGTTTATTTACCTAGCCTAATATAGTAATATTAGATAAGTAGGTGTCTTACCTACCTATCTGATATTTCAAATCCGTGTACCTATTATTGGCGTCACTCAGAAAAGCAGGTATTATTTAAATATTTTTATCGAATTATTGGAATGTCCTCTCCAAAACCAACACAAAAAAAACACAAGTTTAATGTGCAAGGTTATCCGAGAGTTTTAATCTAAACAAACTAATGCCAAAATAAATAATTTAATTAGAGCGTGATTGCTATCACAACATCTAATTATCCAGTTCACAAAACAAAAACCGAAAATATGCGATATCGCTCCGAATCTCAGAAGGAGACTGAACTAAAACCTTCGAAACACCCGTATTTATGCAAGTTCAATCTTGTTGGCCGCCTAGCAACAGATTGTATGACATCGAATGAGCGAAATATCGATTTTATCAAACTACCTGCATTAGATAAATTAATAATTTTATATTATTTTTGACAACTCAAATCAATTTTTAAAAATAACCTTACAGTTCGGCCGTCCTGAATTTAACACGTCCTCGTGTTTCTAATTAATCATGTCATGTCAGTCGCGGGCTTCCTTGCCCTAAGTCAAATCCAAATCATGGGCTATCCTGCCCTCCGTCAAATCATTAAAACCTACCCTTGAACTGCCGAACTCTCAGGTTTAATATCCAGTCAACAATAAATCCAAACGACTAACTTCTCATTCGATGTATACAAAATCTGAACCACTTATTGCAAATTACTTTCCACTTCACAAAAGACTAAATTCTTAAAAAAAAAACTAAAAAATTTAATCACCAAATCAAAATCAATTAAAATTTTAATCAAATGTGGGTTGTTTAAAAAAAGATACCAAAGCAAAATTAAGGCAACGTGAGACACGTCCCGCTTCTGAATTATTGGCGTCACTCAGAAAAGCAGGTATTATTTAAATATTTTTATCGAATTATTGGAATGTCCTCTCCAAAACCAACACAAAAAAAACACAAGTTTAATGTGCAAGGTTATCCGAGAGTTTTAATCTAAACAAACTAATGCCAAAATAAATAATTTAATTAGAGCGTGATTGCTATCACAACATCTAATTATCCAGTTCACAAAACAAAAACCGAAAATATGCGATATCGCTCCGAATCTCAGAAGGAGACTGAACTAAAACCTTCGAAACACCCGTATTTATGCAAGTTCAATCTTGTTGGCCGCCTAGCAACAGATTGTATGACATCGAATGAGCGAAATATCGATTTTATCAAACTACCTGCATTAGATAAATTAATAATTTTATATTATTTTTGACAACTCAAATCAATTTTTAAAAATAACCTTACACTATTAAACTTTGCATATAAATACGAGTAAAGCTGCCTAGATTCGATTATTAGATAAGAAATTATTATTTCCAGTGTTGTAAGTAGAAAGCACAATATTTAACTTTAATTGAGTCAGTAGAATAAGTTCTTTTTAACCCTCGACCCAAAAAGAGGGGTGTTATAAGTTTGACGTGTGTATCTGTGTATCTGGGTATCTGTGTATCTGTGGGTATTTAATGTGGGGGCAAAAGTAAAATATCTGTCTAATGTCAATTTAATTTAATGTGGGAGCAAAAGTAAAGAAAGGAATGTGATTATGATTAAAGATGAACGTTGTTTGCGTAATGAATAGCTAAGAGAACGGGGCTTTGATACGGAGACCGCTGGCCAGTGAGGTGCCATTTCCATATGCCATAGAGTGGGCAATGTCAGTTTTTTTTTAAGTATATAGACTAGCGTTTGACTGCAATCAGACCTGCTAGCAAGTGATGATGCAGCCTAAGATGGAGCGCGCTTGCCTAGAAGTTGCCTATTCATTTCAAATCGGTTCGTTTCACATATGTACAACAGACTCGAACTGACTGATATTTTGCTTTTTGTCATTCAGTAAATAGGCGCTGGACCTCACTGACCACAAAGTAATACAAGTACGCTTGCTAGTGCCGACCTGTTTTTGAAGTAATTTGTTTATCGCCATTTTTGCGCTGATAGAGGCAGTGAGCGTAATGCTAACGTACTGTAGGGTCCTAACCACTTGACGATCACGGCCCACATTAAGATTGAAACGTCTAAAGGAATTAATTTTATGTTCGTATGTGTAAGTACATCTCTACAAGTATTCACTGACCTGATTTTGATAAAATTGAAGCAAAAAATTTAATACTATTTTTATATAGTTTTATATCACTTTGGTGTACGTCTAGGGTTGTTACAGTACTTGAAACTAAATGTTAGCAATAAATGTTAGCAATGAGACGTCTGCATCTCTACAAATCTACAACTCCATCCTGAGGCTGGTAATCTCTGTCCAGCCCCGGGGACAGGATCACTCGCTAAATTAACAAGTGCCGAGTGCCAAGATGAAAATTGTTACAAATAATAAAACGTTACTTAGTCGGGTCTCTGTCGTCCACGCATATCATTTCAATGCATTAGGGCGGTACTTCAATGAAATTAAATGTATTTACAATAATACTACACTAATTAATAGTAATTTACAATAATTTTTAGGGTTCCGCACCTCAAAAGGAAAAACGGAACCCTTATAGGGTCACTTTGTTGTCTGTCTGTCGGTCTGTCTGTCCGTCCGTCGTGTCTGTCAAGTTACCTATAGGGTACTTCCCGTTGACCTAGTTGTATGACAAAACATACTTTGGCTACAAAATATCGACAAATTACACGATAGGCAAACTAGAAATCATATTAAGTTCGCGACTCCTGCGCTCCGAAAGAGTGGAATAAAAAGTGTTTTGAATTATGAACTTTTTTTGAAGAAAAATATAATATATACGAAACATTAAAGAAAGTAAAATAAACGTTAAAGATAAAAATACAATCATTATCAGTAACTTTTGGATTTGGAAATTTTGGATCCTTATACGGGCCGAAATCGAAAAAGTTTGAGTCAAGTAACTACGGGACGTAGTCTACGTTGTAACGGAGTTCCAACGTAGATAATTCAATAATAAAAACTCGCTCTATGCCATCATATTCAAAAACGTAAGAAAACTCTTTTTACTTAATTTTGTATGAAAGGTAAATCACTACCCATATTATAAATGCGAAAGTGTGATAATTTGTTAGTTTGTCGGTTTAACCTTCAATCACGCCGCAACGAAGCAACGAATCGACGTGATTTTCGCATGGATAAAATAAATAAATGACATAAAAAGTAAATGGTAAAATATATAAAACAAGTAAATGATAAAAGAGCCTGGATTTGACCTTCAGCTCGCTCCAGCAATGCGCGAGACTTCGATTGCTTTTATACATGGCTTTTTATTGTATATCAAATCTTTGAAACGAGCAACCGCCGAGTTTCTGGCTGGTTCTTCTCGGTAGGAAAGGCATTCCGAACCAGGATGCTTTTGACGATTCAAAAAAACTTGTAAAAGTCTCATTGAATAAAAATATTTTGAATTAACATGGCTAATATTCTTTAAAAATAAACGTTAATTTATTTACAGTTAATTATTTATTAATGAATAAATATGATTATTTGTTATTAATATTGTTTTAGGTTTGAGGCTAGCCTAATACTATCAAAGCTTTGAGAAACATTATTTTATATAATTCTATATGTACATAAAATATTTTGGTACCACTAAATTAAGAAGGGTCTCTCTGTCACTCGCTGCATACAAACGTAGTTCCAATTTCATTTAAATATTAAGGAACCAAAGTCCATTAAATTTTGCAGACATATTCTGGAAACTAATATCCATGCCTGTGGTCTTCCAGATTTCTGCTAAAATATTCGGTTTCAAAGTTACGCGGTCTTAAAAATTCACATACAAATCTTTTAGTCCCTGTAATTTTAAAACTACATACTTTAGAAAAATCTAAAACACCACAGGCACAGATATTAGTTTCTAGAATATGTCTGCATTTCATGGACTTTGGTTGCTTAATATTCAAATGAAATTGGAACTACGATTGTATGGAGTAAGTGACGGAGAGAGCCCTGTTAAAAGAAGACCGCGACGAATTCAGTCATGTATCACACAGACAAACATCACCATTCCACAGTGCTTATGATAGATATATGCTCTTACGCCTAATATGACTGACGCTAAGTTGTTCGAAAAAATTTAAGTGGAAGTTAAACTTGATTAAACAAGTTTAACCTCCACTTAAATTTTTAAATTTCTTTCGAACAACTACGCGTAAGTCGTGCGCCCTTTTAGTTATCACCATCACACAGTACTTATAACAATAAATTAAAAATTTATAAAACCGCCGACAAGTGAAGGTTACAGTAACTAGAAAAGAGCTGATAACTTTCAAACGGCTGAACCGATTTTCTTGGATTATAGCTAAGAACACTTTCGATCAAGCCACCTTTCAAACAAAAAAAAACTAAATTAAAATCGGTTCATTGTTTAGGAGCTACGATGCCACAGACAGATACACAGATACACACGTCAAACTTATAACACCCCTCTTTTTGGGTCGGAGGTTAAAAATAGGCCCTTACATCTAATATGACTTACCTTCGGGAGCACCACCTGTTGCCTGAATGCTGCGATCGTCCTGAACGCCAGCTTTTATAGGGCGTGACAGGATGTCACGCCCGCGCTCCAGCGCTTCTCAAACTGTTTACATGACAACAATGACATTCTACATGACAATTTAATACAACTAGTCTAAAAAATTACACTGCTCATGAATTTTATACCGTAGATAACAGGTGCCACGATTTTTGGTGTTTTTAACTGCCGATATTTCGACTCAGTCGCATGAGTCGACGAGACTGCAGTGTTGCGTGAGATGAAGTTTGAACTGTCATTGCCAGTTCCAATCGACTCATGCAACTGAGTCGAAATATCGGCAGTGTAAATTAATCGTGGTATGCACCCGTAATCTATATATAAAATGCCGTTAAATCACGAAATAAGCTTAAAAATCAATAACCATGAATTTGTTTGTCACTTTCAAGTAACTATTTTGACGGTAAAGAATACGCGTTGCAAATAACCAATAATTGTGTCGTAAAACGAGGCAAACAGGTGAAATTAGAAGTTACCAACTTGACAATCACTACTAATATTATAAATGGGAAAGTTTGTTGGTTTGCCCTTCAATCACGGCGCAACGAGCAACGGTATGACGTTATTTCTTGCATGGATATGTATTTGAAGACCTAGAAGTCTTTAGCTCTAGAAGTCCCACTAGACTACAGCATTGGGTTATTCAAGGGGCGGACCAACAAATTCCTTAAAGGCCGGCAACGCATCAGCGGTACCCCTGGTGCTGCAAACATTCATGGGTGCCGGTAATCACTTAACACCAGGTTTGCTCGTTTGCTCGATATTTTTTATTAAAAAAAAAGTTCCCAAAGCATTTTTTTTACTTAAATCCACACAGACGAAGTCACGGGCATCATCTTATGCCTAGAAATACGTTATTACACATTATGTTTGTTTTGTTAATATAAAAAAGGCTTCAGTGTGCTTTCAAGTTTGGGAAGCCATATCCGATGCGGTGTGGAATCACGTCGGAGCGCTTACAGATAATTCATTTACATCCAGTGTCTCTATTTTCAGGTGGACACTGACCCACTGTGAGCCACGAGCCACACGCTACGGTCCAACTCTGGCATGGACCACTTTATAGCACTAATATCATAGTTTCACTAGTTTTAAGCTGTGATCGTGTCAAAATTGAAAAATGATTTAGTTATAACCACAATATATAGTTCTTTATTAATATTAAGACCCCTCTACCACTCTACCATGGGTTGGAAAGCAGATTCATATCAAATCCCCAACCTTAACACACGACTGTCTTCACTCTCCACTATGTTTTGAAGAACAGCTAGTGCAGAATAACCGATATGGCCCAACGGGTTGCGGAGCTGAAATGATAATAAACAGGACTTACAGATAATTTTACATATTAACATTTACATCCAGTGTCTTTATTTTCAGGTGGATACGGTCAGTATCCACCTGAAAATCATCAAATGTATCAGTGGCTCGTGGCTCACAGTGGGACCCACTGTGAGCCACGAGCCACGCGCTACGGTCCACCTCTGGCATGGACCACTTTATAGCACTAATATCATAGTTTCACTAGTTTTAAGCTGTGATCGTGTCAAAATTGAAAAATGATTTAGTTATAACCACAATATATAGTTCTTTATTAATATTATGACCCCTCTACCACTCTACCATGGGTTGGAAAGCAGATTCATATCAAATCCCCTACCCTTATAGTATTAGGGTAGGGGATTTGATATGAATCCCTAATACACGACTGTCTTCACTCTTCAGTATGTTTTGAAGCCAAGCAACAAGTTTTGAACAGCCAGTGCAGAGTAACCGATATAGCCCAACGGGTTGCGAAGCTGAGGGGTCTCTCCATCACTCGCTCCATACAAACGTAGTTCCAATTTCATTTGAATATTAAGCAACCAAAGTCCATGAAATTTTGCACAGATATTCTAGAAACTAATATCTATGCCTCAAGATGCGATCCCACGTGAAGAACGTGGTCGCACAGACGCGCGCCGCACGGGCTCTCTTGCGCCCTGTGCTGGCGTCCCATCTGCATCTCCGTACGAGGCTGTGCGTCTTCAAGACGTACGTCCGCACGCGACTCACTTACGCGGCTCCAGCTTGGTACGCGTTACTAAGCGAAACGGACCGCAAGTCGCTGCGGGCGCAGCAGTCGCTAGCGCTCCGCACCATCGCCGGAGCTCCACGCTTCGTACGGAACGCGGTCATCTCCAGGGACCTGCGCATGGAGAGCCTCGACGACCACGTTCGCCGCCTGAGCACCTCGAGGTTCGCGCGCGCGGATGGAGCGCGAGCCCAGCACCTGTGGTGGCAAGTTAGGTCTGCCGCGTGACCTGATTACCTGAATGGACACCATTGCTTCCCCGCCGCTGGCTGACGGGCGCTCGCCGGAACATCTCCGGCGGCTCGACCTCGCCTAGCCGCGGGCGTTAGCCACACGGACATACCACGCCGCCGCTGTAGCCGATCGCTCGCGAGCCATCCGCGGGCTTGGTCGCACTGCCGTGCGGCAATCACCGGATTTGACAACCCGGATTGACACCCCGACCAGTGGTCCAACCCCGTGCCCCGTCCGCAGTCGCAGGTGGCGTAGAAACCACTGAAGAGGGCCAATGCCCTGACCAGTCACCCCGGGACCCGTCAGGGTCCGCGTGGAGGACCTCGAAACGATGCCGACACAGTTCTCCGACAGCTCTCAACCAGTTCTCTCTAGTAAGAAGTAAGAAGTAGCGGTGGTACCTACAGTGAAGAATAAATAGTGGGTGAATTTTCCCTGAAGATTCTCATTCCAACCAACCCAGCAACAGCTAGTGTACAGAATTCACTTTGATTTATTCGATTTTGCGTGTCGAAAAGTGTAGAGTTATAATTTGCGATAGCGCGCAGCACGAATGCGATTTACACGGTCGACCGGCGACATGCGACTGCGCCGATGCGCGAGTTTCGTTCAGTTGCGAGCGAGTGAGTGAGAGGGATAAATTCACGTTTACAGGAGTGCGAAAGGGAAGGATTGGCGCAAAGTCAAACACCATTATAATAGAAAACTCTCAGAAAGGCAGGTTTCCTCAAAAATTTTTCCTTTACCGTTAAAGCAAGTAATATCTAATTACATACTTAAAACGCACGTAACTCTGTAAACTTAGAATACCGGAAATCGAACCCTGGACCTAGCGAATAGAAGGCCGACATCTTAACCACTAGGCTATCGCCTACACACTTAAGATACGTGATTGCTATTTTCAGATATATTCAGCTTGTTGTTCTACGAGAGTTTTAATACAATAAAGACAATTGTCTAGTTGTTGGCACTGAGTTTAGATGGTTTACAAACTAAAACCTATTGTAGCTAACTTTGCAGCGGTTTGCATCACTACAAAATTGCTACGAAATTGCTACGGCATTTTATGTTGTATTTTTTGGATCCAGAATGGCCTATTGTGTATTCTACGGCCTAATTCTTCCCGTTCTAATTTATTAGATTTTTTAATCAGACTCGTCTACATCTTTCTACATTGTCATCCATAATCCATCCATCCATCCATATCAATACTTAATGCTGAAATGTGTTTCTTATATGTGCTTGCTTTTCACGGCCCATCCGTTTAACTGATTTTCACGAAAGGTACATTGTGCATTGGTACATTTGCATCCCGGGAATGGGCATAGGTTATTTTTTCTACCGGAAAATTTAAGAATTTCCACGGGATTTGTAATATGTAGGTTGCTTACGCGTTGAATTTGAACAAAAGGTGATGCAAAATTATTTAGGTTAGATTAAGAATATATCAATTAAACAATACCATGTAAGATTTCGATATAATTACTGTTTAGTCATAAGGAGTCGATCATAAGCCTGCACAGAATAAAGACGTCTACTACAACGCCGCCGTCTCCATCATTTGAATACCAACCAATAAGTTTAATATTTCAGATTTTTAAAACCTAAATCCCCGTGAACGAAGTCGTGGGCAATATTTATTTGACACAGAAACAACTTGCATCACGTTTTTCCGAAAATTTGATATTTCCATAGAAATTTCAAAAAACCTAAATACATGCGGTCGAGGTCATACAACGACACCTTGGATACAACGAATCTACATTTTGTGAAGTCAGTAGCTCTCAATATGTTAAGTATGGATGTTTGTGCGTTAATCAATCAAACCATGGTGACGGGAGTGTACTGATTAATATCAAAATTAATCGAAATATTCCCGCTGATATGATGAAGGCGTATTATGAACTTTAACTGTCTCTTGGTTTATTGCGCTGTGGAACATGAAGTCCTGGATTCGAGTCGTGGGTTGGGCTAAAAATAGTTAAGTATTTGATTTTACTATCTTGAAATTTTATTAAATTGGCAAATAGCCCCTGTGTCTCGGAAAGTAAATTAACAGGGCTCTCTCCGTCACTTACTCCATACAATCGTAGTCCCAATTTCATTTGAATATTAAGCAACCAAAGTCCATGAAATTTTGCAGACATATACTAAAAACTAATATCAGTGCTTGCGGTATTTTAGATTTTTCTAAAAATATGTAGTTTTAAAATTACAGGGGCTCAAAGATTTGTGTGTGAATTTTTAAGACCGAGTAACTTAGAAACCGAATGTTTTAGCAGAAATCTGGAAAATCACAGGCATAGATATTAGTTCCCGGAACGTTTCTACAAAATTCCATTGAGTATGATTGGTTAGTATTCCAATGAGAGACAAACTACGTTTGTACGGACCGAGTGACGGAGAGACCCTTCTTAAGCTGCTAGCCCTGCACCTCACATCTCTCTGACCGATTATGTCGGATTGCCGTTTGATTGCACTATGAGAGTGAGGGATTAGAGTGTTTGCGCACACACTTGCCCACTATAATATCTCCTGTGGATAGTGTCCGTTGAAATTGGCTACCGTGCCGTGGCGAAAATTCTTTCTGGAGGAACAATATTATCAAAAACTCTTTGTCTGTTTATTATCTTTTTTATCATTTACATAATCTTAATAATTAACACTCAAGCTTTTTAGGAGCATACCTACTAAAGGTTGCCTGGTAGAGATTGCTCCAAGCAATAAGGCCGCCTTTGCACACAATTGTTTTTTTCTGTTTTCTTCTTTCTGTGTTGTGTTCCTTTATATGACGTGTTTTTGTGTGCAATAAAGTGTTTCTATCTATCTATCTACTTTTTAATGATTTTTAAATTTGTGTAAAAGCAAGTCTAAAATTGACTGTGGAATACTAAATATACACTCTGCATGGTCAAGTAAATATATAGAAAGATTGTAGCTAACGTAATCACTTACCAGTAGGTAGCTACATCTTATTAACATCGTCACAAGTTAATTGAAAGCGGAAGCGTACATTAATTCAGTTTCCTGCTGGATCAACACACTATGTTTACCATAAAATAGATAGGTACTAATACGGTATTACCTATAAAGAACAAGAAGGTAAGTAGTGCAAAATATACAAAAATATTTATTTCGTTAAAACAATTTTACACAGAACACGTAGAAATTGGGACCATCCCAGTAAGTGCCTAGTATTGCTATCAGTACTTGTGGCAGGCAGTCCCAAGTCTATCATAATCATTCTACTTATTCAGTTTCATCTTAAAACTATATTGAAGTTAAAAAAATAATTTGTGTATGTACTTATTTAATTTTTTAATTAATACATTTATGTAAATTATTTTAATAATATTTGTTGTTTCAATAGATGTGTTACCAGTTACCCCTAATACTGCTAGATCTCACATGACGCTCACTGCTAATATCAGAGCCAAAATGGTGAAAATCAAACTGGCTCAAAAACAGGTCCAGCGTAGCTTTGCGAGAATGTGTCACGCGGGAATCGAATCCTACCCTAACACACATAACGCCCGGTTTCTAAGACAAAAGGATTTAAGAGGGGTCTCTCCGTCACTCGCTTCATACAAACGTAGTTCCAATTTCATTTGCAAGCAACCAAAGTCCATGAAATTTTGGAGACATATTCTAGAAACTAATATCTATGTCTGTGGTTTTCTAGATTTCTATTAAAATATTCGGTTTCTAAGTTACGCGGTCTTAAAAAATTACATACAAATCTTTGAGCCCCTGTAATTTTAAAACTACATATTTTTAGAAAAATCTAAAACACCACAGACACAGATATTAGTTTCTAGAATATGTCTGCAAAATTTCAGGGACTTTGGTTGCTTAATATTCAAATGAAATTGGAACTACGATTGTATGAAGCGAGTGACGGAGAGAGCCCTGTTAAAAGTTTCGTCACGTAATAGACAAATTGAGACTGAGTAGCGATGGGGCGTCATGCGTGTATCACGCAACTTTTTTTGATTTGCTGTTTGCTATATTTAGAAGAGATTCCTTTCTTGGAGGATACGATATAGTACTCTTTTTAACCCCCGACCCAAAAAGTGGGGTGTTATAAGTTTGACGTGTGTATCTGTGTATCTGTCTGTGGCATCGTAACTCCTAAACTAATGAACCGATTTTAATTTAGTTTTTTTTTGTTTGCTATTGACATTGTATTCGTACTGAAATTCATGAATTATTGTTTAAAATTATTATTTTTACTTTATTTACCTTAGCTTAAAATTGTACAATTAATTTTTATTTTATGTTTTCTGATTGAATTATTTTATTTCATTTATGACGTTCAAAAAGTGTACATTTGTATCTACTTTGAATAAAACATTTGAATTTGAATTTGAATTTGAATTTGAAGGTGGCTTGATCGAGAGTGTTCATAGCTATATATAATCCAAGAAAATCGGTTCAGCCGTTTGAAAGTTATCAGCTCTTGTCTAGTTACTGTAACCTTCACTTGTCGGGGGTGTTATAAATCTTTAATTATTATTATTTACACTTGCTTAGAAAGCTGATGTAATAAACAAAAAAGGTATTTACCTATCACGTTTTATTTTGCTAGATTTTACATACTTATTCAAGCTCAATCATTAAATAGAAAATGGCTTATTAATAGAATTTGTCATTTTCTTTAGTAAGTTTGCTTTTATACGTAAGTAAATATGGCCGCTCAATTTCTTCTTTTTAAATTCCAGTACAAGTTAGTCTTTAAATGCGATCTCACCTGGTGGGTAAGTAATGATGTAGGAAGATGGTAGTGGACTAACTTTGACAGGGGGTGGCAGTTTAACGAAAGCGTAACTTAACTTAAACCACCTAATATGAAACTGACCCTTAATAGTAATAACTCAAAATTTAAAAAACCCCCGACACATAAACCTCTATAAGAAAACTAGAAAAGAGCTGATAGCTTGCAAACGGCTGAACTGATTTTCTTCGATTATAGCCAAGAACACTCTCGATCAAGCCATCTTTCAAACAAAAAAAAACTAAATTAAAATCGGTTCATTAGTTTAGGAGCTACGATGCCACAGACAGATACACAGATACACACGTCAAACTTATAACACCTCTCTTTTTGGGTCGGGGGTTAAAAATAATGTAGAATCGTACGTAAAAATGTGACGAAGTTCTGTGTCTGCAAAATCAACATTAGGTACATTTTATATGTTGTCACGTTTTCGCCAATTGAGAGTGAGTGGTTACAGCGCGTGATCATATTAACCAGTAATACAGAATCAACTTTGCCAGACAATTCGCTATAGAGTAAAAAAAGCAGTTGACATAGTTAGTGTATCATAGGTACATAAGATATCTGCTTACGCCTTAGCAAATGCATATTCTATGGAGTCAACGTCTTTATTGGATGACTGTATTAAAAGAAACCGAAGGAAGGAAGTGCTAGTCAGACTCGCGCACCGAGGGTTCCGTATAACAGTCGTAATTTCTCTCGGTCTCGGTAGGAACGGCATTCCGAACCAGTGGTAAATTATTTGACGATTCAAAAGCACTTGTAAAAGTCTATTTGAATAAAAATCTATTCTATTCTATTCTATAATTGTTCGACATTTTGCACGATTGATCAAAAACTATTAGGTATGCATAAAAATAAGTAGAAATCTGTTTTAGAATGTACAGGAAAGCCCTTTCATATTATGATACCCCACTTGGCATATTAATCATACTTTGAAAGTTGAAAATACTAATTATTATTATTTGTTCATGAACACATTTTTTTTGAGTGATGTAACACTTATTTTACGCCAAAAGCATTCAGAATTTTACTGCGATTCAAAGAACTAATAGGGCCATCTCGCTACGTCGAGTACTGCCACGGACGGACGACAGGCGACAGGCGACAGGCTACATAGACGAACAATGAACACGGCATTTAAGGGTTCCTTCTAGACTACGGAACCCTATGAATGTGTTGCAACTATTAAACTCTATAAACAAGACGCCGACGTTTGCCCCACGACGACGTCGCGTCGTAGGGCAATTTTACGTGTAGCATGCATAAATTAACACGTTAATTATTTGTTGTATAGAACCTGTCTTTATTAGATTTAACTAATCTATTGCTAAAGCCAATTACTTGAAAACATCCTAAAAAGTTAATTTGATACTTGTAAATAATTACGTAGGTATACATAAAGGTACTACCATATTTATTAAAAGTTTAAAACGTTAACATAATAATGGGAACTGTTTGATTTTCCGCGATAAAAAGTTGCCTATGTCAATTACAGGGACGCAAGCTACCTCGGTACCAAATTTCATACAAATAGGTTAAGCGGATGGGTTTTTAGGAAACCCGTGGGAACTCTTTGATTTTCCGGGATAAAAAGAAGCCTATGTCGTCCCCGGGATATAAGCTAACCCTGTACCAAATTTTGTCAGAATCGGTTAAACTGTTGGGCCGTGAAAAGGTAGCAGACAGACAGACACTTTCGCATTTATAATATTAGTATGGACTAAATCGTATTAATCAATCAAAAAAATATATTAACAAGGGCAATGTGTATTTTCACTGGCCCAGATTTTATTTTACGAAAAAATCCGAATATTATTAGAATAAATACTTTGTAAGCAATAAGGATGTTTAAATAAATAACCGCTAACTGGATAAGTGAAAATTTCGTCAAAGTGCCATCTATTGTACAGGTTAAGAATTGATAGATTAATTGCTGTTAAAATTAGGACCCATAACTGTGATATGTTAGTATTTAGTATTTATATGCCTTGTGATAGTGATAAAGTAGATGATTTAATCGAATTTACGAGCTGTCTGTCGCAACTTAATGCTATTGTTAGTGACAGTAATATAGAAGTTGTTTTTGCTTTGGGCGATTTTAACGCGCATCCCTGCGCCCGCTTTGGCCGGGAACTTTTTGAATTTTGTTCGGCCGAGTCTTGGGTGTGTGCGGACGTAGATCTACTAGGGTTGAACTCTAATACTTATACTTTTATGTGTGAATCGAGTGGCTCAAGAAGATGGCTCGACCACTGTTTAGGCACGGAGGCGGCGTTTAGAATAATAAAAGGTGTAAGTGTTGTCAATGATATAAACTGGTCAGACCACTTTCCGCTGCTGATAGATATAAATATTGACGTCATTGTAAAAAAAGTAGAATGTAATATAGGCAATACCCGTAACAATAGCAGAATTCTCTGGAATAATAGAAATCTCGACCAGATTAATCAATACGGAGAATTTTGCTATAGAGAATTAAAACTAGTTACCTATCCTAGTCATTTCGATAGCTGTGATAAAGATAACTGTGATACGTTAGAGTGTAAGTTTATTATTGACAATATGTATGATGATCTGATAAGTGTTTTACAGGCCGGAGCCGACTTAAGTTGTTCTCGCACTGGTGCAGGACAAAAAGGTAGACAGATCGCTGGTTGGAACTACCATGTAAGATCAAGTCATGAACAAGCTCGACTTTATTTTAGATGGTGGATTGACGCTGGTAGACCTGACCATGGACTTATATATGAAAATATGTTAAAATTTAGAAAAGTATTTAAAAGCAAATTAAAATGGTGCCAAAGAAATGAAGAAATGATAAAGATGGATATAATAGCTGAAAATAGGGATAAAAAGAACTTTCCAAAATTCTGGAAAGCCACTAAAAGCCTTCAACATAAAGATGTCCTACCTGTGTCGGTGAATAATGAACAGGACCCGAACAGGATCGCTGACATGTTTGCTAATCATTTTAAAGTCCAACCCATGGAAGTAGGTGGTGAGCAAAATGCTGAGGCCATTGCCTCCGATAGAACCTTACAGCAAAAGTCGTCTGGCGATCTAAATAATATTTTTACCCCTGATAACATTGCGAAAACTGTAAGATGTATAAAACGTGGGAAATCTCCGGGACACGATGGCCTCAGCATTGAGCACATACTCTATGCCAGTGATGAAGTTTATCGGGTCCTGTCCATTATATTTAATTTATGCTTAAAGCACAGCTACTTACCAAAGGGCCTCATGAAAACGATAGTAGCCCCCATCGTAAAAAATAGAACCGGCGATCTGTCTAATCTTACCAACTATAGACCCATATCGTTAGGCACTATTGTCGGAAAAATACTGGAAAGGCTCTTACAACCCGAACTGACTGGGAACTTTAATATTGACGATGCTCAGTTTGGTTTTCGTGCTGGACTCTCTACAGATTCAGCCATTTTAAGTCTCAAATATACTGTGAACTATTATGTTAATAGGGATACTTCAGTATATGCATGCTTTTTAGACCTAAGCCGGGCATTTGACCTCGTTAACTACAAAATATTATGGCGTAAACTTGATGGTCATGTACCGAAAAAATTAATGAACTTGTGGAGATTTTGGTACGAAAACCAAACCAACTACGTAAAATGGGGCGACGCACTCTCTAGTGAATATAGGCTAGAGTGTGGCGTACGTCAAGGAGGGCTGACGTCTCCGGATCTATTTAACCTCTACATCAATGACCTTATTGGGAGACTGAGAAGTACCAAAGTCGGTTGCCATATTGGTAACGTCTGCGTTAACAATTTGAGCTACGCTGACGACATGGTGCTTCTCAGCCCCTCAATAAACGGGCTTAGAAAACTGCTCAGTATTTGTGACCAGTTCGCTAAAGAACATGGCCTCAAATACAATGTAGCGAAAACCGAAATGCTCATTTTCAAAGCGGGTAAGGGTCCGGAGACCGTTCCGCCGGTATTTTTGAATGGGTCGTCAGTTCGGGTTGTTAAGAGCTTTAAATACCTGGGTCATATTCTAACAGATGACATAAAGGATGATAAAGATATGGAGAGGGAGCGCAGGGCTCTCTCGGTGCGGGCTAACATGATAGCGCGCAGATTCGCGCGTTGCTCCGATGACGTGAAGGTGACGTTATTTAAAGCTTTTTGTCAATGTTTTTACACATGTCAACTGTGGACAAAGTTTACCAAGCGCAGCTATAATGCGCTTAGGATACAATATAACAACGCCTTCCGCATCCTAATGAAGCATCCGCGTTTCTGCAGTGCTAAAGCCATGTTTGCTGCGGCGAGGGTCCCTGACTTCTTCGCCATACTCAGAGCAAGGACGGCTTCCTTCTGGGAAAGACTAAGACACAGTACTAACTCCATCTTGTGTGCTGTTAACGAAGATCTGAGTAATCCTTTTTCTAAAAATTGGTCAAACCTGCATCGGTGCGACAACAACAGCTTTATTTAGATTAGTTTACACTATGTATATCTACATTAAGCTGTATATTATTTTGTGTTTTTTCTTTTTCTTTTTGTTTGTTATGGGTTGTCTTGTGACTTATATTGCCTGAAATAAAAATTATTATTATTATTATTATTATTATTACCTCATTTAAATACAACCTCTATCTATCTTCAAGTGAATGTACTACGCCGTAGCACAAGTTCAACGCGCGCCATCTATTAGGGGGTTGTATTGTCTAAGTTTTGTAATGTACGGCATAGATGGCTCTAGTGCTTGTAGATTTTCATTTCTAGGTAGTGTAGACCTGCGTAGACCTACTTACTGTAGAGCGTAGAGGCCGGTAGAGGCACAGTGTTACGTTCTCTAGAGGTTCGTAGAGGTTTGTTGATGATTTTTAAACTCCGACCCAAAAAGAGTCGTGTTATAAGTTTGACGTGCACGTATCTGTGTGATTGTGTATCTGTCTGTGGCATCGTAGCTCCTCAATGAATGCACCGATTTTGATTTTGTTTGTTTTTTGTTTTTAAAGTCATATAAGGCGAGGTCGGGGGCACATTACTCCGATGTTTTCCAAATCGACTATCGAGAAAAATACTTCCAAAAGGATATGTCTACAGGTATAGGTTACCTATATGCATAAAATGTTACCTTTTTATAACGATCCTGAAATAAAGCTCATGGTTATTACCAAACGTTTTAGAACAGACGGAGCAAGTGTAACGGCGTGGTGCACAAATAAAAGGACCGCTCCCACATTTTCATTGTGTACTAGCCGATGCCCGCGATTTCGCGATTTAGGTTTTTCGAAATCCCGTGGGAACTTTTTGTTTTTCCGGGATAAAAAGTAGCCTATGTGCTAATCCAGGATATTATCTATCTCCATTCCAAATTTTAGCCAAATCCATGTAGTAGTTTTTGCGTGAAGGAGTAACAAACATACACACACACACACACACACATACACACAAACTTGCGCCTTTATAATAATCGTGTGATGTGATTTACATACAATACATATTACATAGGCCGTATTTACAACATGTGCCGTATTTACATTTGGAACTATGGTGAAAAACGAGGGCCGGAGCTTGATGCTCAACCGAGGTGTTTCGGTCTTGATATCTCTGGAGTGAATGTGGCCCCCGGAGTTCGCCGAGGCCAGCAGGATTTTCGAATCGTTCCGAATTCAAATGGTTGTTCTAAGTGGCAGCTGCAAAGTGTGATGTTTTCTTCGCAGCTGCCAGCATTAGAAGAGGCCGCACGCCTCTACACAAGTTGGTCTTACCTAAAAATTAATGTAGGTAGGTAACTATCAAACAGTGGCGTGCACAGATTTATAGCCTGGATAAGCACAAATAAGCTAGTCCTCTCTTTCTCTCGTAAGCAGCGCTTTTGTGCCTCTATTACCTGCACGCCACTGCTATCAAAGTATTACTGGTGGCTAGACTATTGTACTGATGACTTCGCCAGTACAACTTTAATAGCTTAAATCTCGGAAACTTGGCACTTTGGAAGATTTCGTTACATCCTCCATACTTAATGGGATTTATTATAAATGCGAAAGTTTGTCTGTCTGTCTGTCTGCTACCTTTTCACGGCCCAACAGTTTAACCGATTTTGACGAAATTTGATATAGGGTTAGCTTATATCCCGGGGACGGACATAAGCTACTATTAATCCCGGAAAATCAAAGAGTTCCAACGGGATTCCTAGAGACCCATCCGCTTAACCGAGGTACCGAGGTAGGTAGGTAGTTTGCGTCCCTGAAATTGACATACTTAGGCAAATTTTTATCCCGGAAAATCAAACAGCTCCCACGGGTTCTTTATAAGCCTAAATCCACGCGGACGAAGTCGCGGGCATCTTCTAGTATAAAATACTTATTTGTATTGATGCCAGTTATTAATTACTTAATACAGGCTTTATGCGTGGCCGCTATTTTGGGGAAAAAAGTAAAATGGCGGACTACTAGGGAGGTTTGAACTTTGAAGCAATTAAATAAGCATAATTATCACTTGCTGTACCTACCGGTGAAGAAAAACATCGCCAGGAAACCTGGATTAAGAAATATTGTTTTAAACTTTGTGTAAATTCTGCCGGTTCACGTTTGGCTAGCGTGATGTATTAAGTAAGTATGAGTAGGTAAGTATTCTGAGAGGATACTCAGTAGTGCGTTGACGATGGGGCGCCAGCCAGGTAACCTCCCAGTGTGCCTGGATGCTGCTGGTCCCTTTTGGATGCGTCCGAGGGGAAGAGCAGTGTTCGGGCCGGTGCGCCCCGGTAACATGGCTAATAATTTCTTTTCGGAGATATTGTTGGCTATGGCTAATGACCTGGCAGGGGGGGAGGTTTCTCCGCGTGTCCCTCTGACTAGCAGAGGGCACAGTGGACGAAGCGTAGGATGGGACGCGGGCGACGTGCGCGTCCCAGGGTCGGGGGACGCCCTTCGTTGGTGCGTCCCGGAGGTGCGGTGGTGGGGACCGAGCAGGTCCCCAGTGGAGGGTCTGCCTCGGCAGACGTCGCTGGCTGGGTTGCGGTTGTTTGCTTCGGCCGCTCCCGTAACCCAGTCGCCAGGCGACGTGCAGTAGCGCCGCTGGGGTTTAGTGGGTATTCCGGTCGCCTCGGCCGGCGAGTCCCACATACCCTCCCTCCGGGGGGGATGCGTAAATGCATTCCCCAGCGTCAACAAAAAAAAAAAAAAAAGTGCGTTGACGATGTTGCCCAGTGGGCTGGGTTGAGATGATGATGGTGTGACTTAGGCTGAGATCTATAGAGCGCACTTTGACTTTGCTCAGACTTAAGATTGAGTTAAAACGAGACAGATTTATGTGAGAGATATGCCTCTGTCTCGTTTTAATTCTGTCTTAAGTCTAAGCAAAGTCAGAGCTTCTCACCCTCAGAGCCATCGCTTTGTGCGGTTCGGTCAATTATGCTAGATGACGATAAATAAGATAGATAGAAAATATTAAATTAGCATTGCATGATCCTAGTTTTTACGGTGCGATGCAGTGGAAAGACAATGAAGGCATTGAGTGCACTTCCTACACGACCAATGCAATTTTATTGTAATTCAAATACTTAGGCATTGTGTTGGTATAATCAGTGATAGCGTAGTGGGTTTTTAGAGTTCCATAGCCACACGGTAAAAACGGAACTCTATTAATGTCACTCTGCTGTCTGTCTGTCTGTCTGTCCGAGTGTCGCAGGTCTCTAGCTCGTAGACTAACAACCTGAAACTATAGTATTCGGTGTAGAACGTGGACCCAAAACCAAATATTGAATTAGAAAGACTAAACTTTCAGGGGGCTCCCATGCATGAAAAAGGAGCCGAAAAAAGTTTTTTTTTACCCTTGCATGTGGGGTGTCATTGTTAGATCTCATCGAGTAGAGTACGAATTCATCTTAAAAGATAAGTAAATGGGGGCCGTAAATATTGACAGTTTTAGACCATTTTTGTAACTGCGTCGCAGTATTTGGCTACGAATTACTTAATTATGAGATTCCGGGTTCAAGCCAAGCTCAACCCAGCCCAAAATATTAATGGTTTTCTTTTTTTCAGTAGGTTAGTGGAGTGGTACGTACTTAAACTTTAAAGGACCAATGACCATTATTTTCTACACTCAGCATGACTAGCAAATTCAGACTTATTTGAAATTTTCAGGAGCAGCCAAGAGAAGAGTGGACCAGGAAGTGGTGTTACAACAAGTGCCTCGTAGAGTGGGTACTTACCCACTCTACAAGGCACTTGCTGGGTGGGTTAAATCGTCAGACCTGTGCCTGATTTCTCTCTGGTCGTGTCATATTGGTGTTCCATCGCACTATCAGAATAAGGGGGAAAAGAGTGCACAGCTTTAGAAGAAACAAAAGAATTAATAAACCTCAAGGTTGAATAATTTTAAGATGAATGAATGAATGAATATTTTATTGTAAAGTAGGTACTAGGTAGGTACTAGGTACCTACTTACACCACAAAATCATTACGGAAAACACGGTACAAAGCCAAAAATGTTAAATGTTTTGCTATAGGCATGGACGTATCTACTATACCTAGGTAGATAAGTAAATCTAAAAATGATTTTAGTAAATAG
Organism: Maniola jurtina; assembly: GCF_905333055.1. Lineage (NCBI taxonomy): Eukaryota > Metazoa > Arthropoda > Insecta > Lepidoptera > Nymphalidae > Maniola > Maniola jurtina. Next base: position 4,778,475 of record NC_060049.1, on the reverse strand, counting down.
CTTGCATTTTTCGTAATATCACCTATTTCCAAAAAATCATGTGCACAGGTAGATTAGGTACTTATGCGCAAAGTCATTAAAACCGGTTAAAAAAAGAAAATTAAATCGTAACAAAAATAGAAAGTTCCATTTTAAAACAAAGCACAACATCAAAAAAAAAAGCGCGCGGCGAAAAAATTTTAAGTGCTCGATTGGCTGAAAATGGCTGACGCTTACGTGCTATTGGTCAAAGATAATGTTTGTGAGACTATCACTTTTGCGGGGGAGATAAACCAAAACTTAACCGCAAATGTTGACAGAAGCTTTGTAAACAACAAACAAACAAAATGACACTTTCACTACACACCGTAGAGTTTAAATTTAAATGAACAATTTTCATTAAGCTCGCTTGGAATCAGGATGTTTGAAGAAGCGAGACGCAAAATTTGACGTAGACTTTTTATGGGCGTAGAAAAGAGATAGATAATGATATAAAGGGTTGCATACACTCCTTAAAAGTAAAATGTTATGTTAATGTTTGCATATAATTATTATTAAGCCTACGTTTACTAGAGTAGGTAATGAATATGGATTTTCTTGACATAGTTTTGATAGAGCTGCTCTCTAGCTAAGTTTTTATGAAGGTACATAAGTATCTATAGAATATTCTTGTATTAATTTATTACGATGCCAAGTTTAGTGTCGACATATTGTTTGGATTTCTTATAATTATCTATTAGCAAATAAACAATAATTTTATCGAAAAAAATAAGACATTTTAGGAACATGAAAATCTAATAAAACTTTTTTACTGAATGAGTATTTTACTTAATATCTTAAAATAAAACAATTTTAAATCTAAATAAGAGAGAATTTTAGGTGCTAAAAATTGAGCTTAATTAGGTAAGTAGGTATGTATAAATTTGATATGAAATTGCAACTGGTCTAAAAATCTTTAGAGTTAGTGATAGGTAGTTAGTAACGTAGTCGACATTCAGAAAACATAGAAATTATTTTAAGTAAGTACCTAGTAGGTAAGTAGTTCAATAAGCAAGAAACACTGACTGGAACTAATGAGTTTTTCTCTCTTATTAGGTAAGTCGTCTCATCTCGTCTCGGTTTTTGTACTTTAATCGAAGAAATCTCACGAAAATTGATTAAAGCACCGTGTTTACTCTGTTAAGGCAATAATCATATCTCGGCACTTTAAAACATCGACACAAATGAAACGCGTCATTACCAAAACCAACTCCTTATTTCGCGAAATAATTTTATTACAATAGATAATTTAAAACTGTCCAACTTCCCCCCACCACGGGGATAAAAGAGGAGGGGGCGGGGCGCAAATTAAAACAGAAGCACGGATAAAAAGCTAGGTATCTCTCTCCCGCAAATGAGCAGTCCTAAGTACGGTAAGCGGCTTACAATGGGAGTTGACACTAGGTGTACGCTATCTCTTTCTCGCATTGGTCCCGTAAATAAAGCTGTCTCAGAAACAGCCCTTTTATAACTATAAAGGTATAAGCGGCCAGTACAGACACAGTTCCACGTGAGATTGTGTTTTGTAATCAGTGAAGTGGCGCCTTTATTCTGAAGCACAAGCACAATGTTCGCGCGTTTGACAATTTGACATTTCGTTTGGCGGGAACTTATTTTTTTTTGATTCACGCGAAGGCTTAAGCTTGTTCAGCCTAAAAGTGAACTTTTTAGTTAGTTTTGTTACAGTGATGGTTAAAGTTGCCAGTTGAAGGTTGTTGTAGTTATTGCTTTTGCAATAACTTGGATTCTTAGTTTACTAAGCAAAATAAGGTAAGGAAAGCTATTTGGAAAAACATTGAAGACACCTTGAAGTTGATTTACAGATTCACGTTTTATTTACCGACTTCCCATGAAAACTAGTGGCCTCTGAAAACAAAAGATAAAAATTGATTAATATTATCATGAACTAGTTTAGTCACCCTAGTTTCGCTGAAGTGAAACTTTGAAAATCGATAAAACACCTTTCTTCATTTTCAACTGAAAGCTCAAATACCAATTTTCATGGAAATAACTTGAAAAATGCCAGACTTAGGTACATACACACTTTCGTCCCCTATTTAATTAACCCTCCCCCTCCACCCTTCAATTCAATTGAATTTTAAATACCTCTGAAACACCTCTAAGTATTTCTTCATTTTTAACCGACCCCCTAAACCTGAGTAGGTATAAGTACCTACCGATTTTCATGGAATAACTTGAAAATGACGGACTTTCATACAAACTTTCATCCCCTATATTATAACCCTCTTAGGGTTAAATTTTCCGAAAACTCTTTCATAGTGAGTGCTTACGTTAAAAAATAAACCTACTTTTCAGTTTCTAACCCCAATACGATGTCGGCTGTGTGTAGGTAGATAATCCTGGCAAGTGTTTTAAAATGTGCAACTAGGTAAATTTTAACATTAAAAAACCGGCCAAGTGCGAGTCAGACTCGCGCACCGAGGGTTTCGTACTCGGGTATTTTTCCGACATTTTACACGATAAATCAAAAACTATTAGGTAGGTATGTATAAAAATAAGTAAAAATCTGTTTCACAGGTAAAGCCCTTTCATATTATGATACTTCACTTGATATAGGTGTACCGTACCTACTTAGTTATCTTACTTTGAAAAATTGAAACACATTTTAATTTTTTTTAATGATCTTACCACAAATTCATGGTTACCTATCGTCTAGGTCAGGAAGTACCCTTCTTATAGGTTTTCTTGACAGACAACGGACGGACGGACAGACAGACAAGCAGACAGACAGACAGACAACAAAGTGATCCTATAAGGGTTCCGTTTTTCCTTTTGAGGTACGGAGCCCTAAAAATATAGGAAAACATTTAAAAAATGTAGATAGATAGATAGATAGAAACACACACAAAAACACATGTAAAGGATCACAACACAGAAAGAAGAAAACAGAAAAAACAATTGTGTGCAAAGGCGGCCTTATTGCTTGGAGCAATCTCTACCAGGCAACCTTTGCTGAAAGGAGAAGTGCTAGGGTTGGATAGTACCAAGTCGCAATGTATTACCTTTTTGAACGAAAAAACCGGGAAAAATTCGAGGGGAGGAGCACGCACCACTTTAGGGTTCCGTACCAAAATAGTAAAAATGGAACCCTTATTTATTTATGAACCCACGCTTCATGTGATTTTTTTTTCAAAATTCTGCTGTGGAGTTCCGCTTCCGTGTGTTTTTCACTTTTCAATCATAAATCTCTTATGATTTAATTTTAAAAAGGCGTTGTCACAGACAGATGAACAGGCAGACTGAATCTTTGTTTTACTATGGAATACCTAAGTACCTACCTACTGAAAACCTACTCTAACTTACTGATTTAACGATAGAACGATTTCGGTAGATTTTGCGTTTCCGTGTCCTAGAAGCCTGGGCTAATATAAAGTTACCATACATACGAAGACCTACTTACACCTTCTAGAGTAGCTCGTTTTAAACTTCAATCCAAAAACCTATCATCAGGTAAGATTCCAGTTAAAAGACAACTTTTCATTGAATAAGTGTAAATTAAAAATTTATAACACCCCTGACAAGTGAAGGTTATAGTTACTAGAAAAGAGCTGATAACTTTTAAACGGCTGAACCGATTTTCTTGGATTATAGCTAACACTCTCGATCAAGCCACCTTACAAACAAAAAAAACTAAATTAAAATCGGTTCATTAGTTTAGGAGCTACGATGCCACAGACAGATACACAGATACACGTCAAACTTATAACACCCCTCTTTTTGGGTCAGGGGTTAAAAAGTAGCTGTTTCAAACATAGCTACTTACACTTAAAGTACTCCTCTTTCTAGGAACTTGAAAAGAAACTTTTTGTGTTGTCGTTCTTTTCGGCTTGGCCGTTTTTCTCGTAGCGTGTATTGTACTGACTTCAGTTTCAGATAGTGTAGTCTTTTCAGTGACTACATTTGTAGTAGTGTCTCTAGTAGTCATTGTTTCATAGTCGTTAGAACTTATTTCGGGGCTAACATTTATCAATTCTTGAGTGGATAATTCTTGTTCTGTTTTACTGTCAAATATTGTTGCAAAAGTATCGTTTGATAGTTTTTCCGTATCATTTATTAAATTTTCATTAAATAACTCTGCATTTATCAAAGTTCTGTCATCATTTGAACTAGTAACTTCGCTTGTGTTGTCTACTTTTGTTTTATTTAATAGAGCTATTGATAAATTAAGAGAATCGTGTTTAGCTTCTTCTGGTTCTAATTTTATATTTTTCGTTGTAGTTTTAGGTGTTGATTTTAATTTGTTAGTTGTCATATGGGTTATCGTACTTTCTATTTCCTGAGTAATAGTTTCTTTTGTTACATTGAGCACTACTTTTTTACTGTTCGATTTTGTTATAGTTGAATTTAAGCTTATTTTGAGATTGTCAGTTAAAACTGTTTGTTTAGTAGGTTTTTCGGTTGTAGCGTCTATCTTATGTTTTAAACTAGTATTTTTCATTATAGTTGTGTCAGTTTGCTTTAGTTTCTTTGTGTTCATGCTTGTCGTATTCTCAAGTTTGTTAGAGACATTTTTTGATTGATTTTCAATTGGATTATTTTTAATTTTTATTGGACTGGTAGTTATTTTTGTTTCATTAAATATTTTTAAAGCCTTTTTAGTCGTCAGTTCGTTTCTTTGTAATTTTACTCGGTTGGTCAAGACTTCTTTGAACTCTTCTAGTGTCAGGAAGGATTGCGGTATTTTTGATTCGACGGGATTATTAATATAAATGAAAGGGTTATTGTTATTACTATTGTCACTAGTTCGAATGTTTCCCTTTATCATAAGGTTATGTTTTTTGAATCCGTTGACTTCTTTGAGTTTCTGAACATGTATTTCATATTGTTTATTCCTTCTGAAGAGGCGGCGTGATTTTTCTGTAAGTTTGATTTCTCGTTTAGATCAATTTAGCAAAATCCTATTTTAAACAGCGTTTATTTAAAAAAAAATAGATTAATATTAGTAGATAGAAGATAGTACACCTAGACCTAGGTACTATTTTAAATCTGCATGCGTAGGTAGGTATCTACTTTTTTGTTGCTTCACCACACGCCTCAACTAGGTAGGTACTCAACTTATTTCAAGTATATAAATATAGTAGATATATATAAGTAGGTATGTCCTGGAGACGGATATAAGCTACTTTTATCCCGGCAAGTCACTGGGTTCATGCGGGATTTGTAGAAATCCCGGATAAATCTAATAGCGAACAAAATATTATAAAATCTCTTAACAACTAAATAGGTAGGTACGTAGATATTTTTTAGAGTTCCGTATCAAGGGTGCCAACGGGACCCTATTATTAAGACTGTTATCCATCCGTCCGTCCGTCTGTCTGTCAGAGGGCTGTATCTCACGAACCGTAATAGGTAGAGTGTTGAAATTTTTACAGAATATGTATTTTTATTGCAATTATAACAACAAATAATAATAATTTCAAAATGGCCACCATAAAATAAAAAATAAATAAAAAGTATTATTTCTTGTGCGACGCGACGGTAAGGAACCCTTTGGGTGTGAGTCAGACTCGCAATTGACGGATTTTTTTAAACAAACCTATGGTCATGATCCTAATAGGACGTTATTATTAACCTATATTTATTTTACTCGCACTTGTACCAGAAAGTTGTAACAAGAGAAAAAGAACGAAAAAGTGGACAGGTACCTACCTAAGCACTTATCTCAATAAGAGATTTCTACCAGTGACCCTTGGCAGTGCGAGAGGTTGTAAAGAGAGTACAATAGGTCGGTACAGCCTTACAGTAAAGATAGAAATTAAATAAGCTTATAAAAACATACATACTTAATTACACAAATACATTCTAAAGCGTACCTACTTATTTAATTTATTTACTACTATGTATAAATAAAAAGATATAGTAAATACCATCTAAAGCAGCTTCTTTATATTTTGAATATAAGTCCGGAACTATTTCTTCAGGCACCATTGAACTACCTTTCGATTTTTCGAAAAACATGTGTAAAATTAAAAATAATTCCAAAATGTGATTACAAAAAATCATTTTCTATTTTCAGTGCGCATGTTTCTAAATTGTAAATTGAAATGGTATTACCGATTTTACGCTTGAACGCTTCTCTGGGATTTAATATAAACAATTGCGTAGGTAATATTGTAGTCGTGATAAATGATCGGATGGTGAGAGCTCATTGGTTGAGAGGTTGAGACGTCGGATCCCATTCGAGGGTCCAGGTTTCGATCCCAGCTACACACTAACTTTTCAGAGTTATTTACCTACGTTCTAAGAGATTAAATTCACTAGCTTTAACGGTGAAGGAAAACATCGTGAAGGAAACCTTCATGCCTGAGAGTTCTCTATAATGTTCTCAAGGGTGTGTGGTGTGAAGTCTGCCAATCCGCCCTTTGTCAGCGTGGTAGACTATGGCCTAAGCCCTTCTCATTCATGAGAGGAGTCCTGTTCGCACTTGTGCTCAATAGTGGGGCAGCCATGGGTTATATGCCATGGGAATATACTTTTATTGTACACCACGAAATTAATACAGAAAAAACACTTTCAAAGCAAAATAAAAATATAGTTAAGCAGGTAGGTGCAATGATGACGAGTAGGCTTAAACTTTTATCCAATTTAGGTAGATAAATATAATAAGCAATTAAAATTATTAATCTTAATAATGAATTGAAAGCTGCCTTTTTGTAAATATTATTATAATTCTTAGGGTTCCGTTGGTCCCCCCAACAGTGTTTGTTTGGATCGCAGACACTCGTGTGTGTACTTTTTAACTTAATCGGTCCAGTAGATTCGGAGCAAATTAGTTGTGAACGACGGTCAGACAGACAGACATACCTACACACAAGATCCTATAACGGTTTCGTTTTTTATTCGGACGTACGGAACCCTAAAAAAGTAAAAAAGCTAGAGAATGTGAATAGCAACTGTGTCAATTGTAAATCCAGTGAACCCAAATAATAGGGCAGATCCATAAGGCGGTTCAGTGATTACCGGGAACTTCATGTCCACAAACGCTTTCCGTTTTCAAATTCAATCAAAACCTTTCATTAACCCCAGACCTAAAAAGAGGAGTGTTATAAGTTTGACGGGTGTATCTGTGTATCTGTCTGTGGCATCGTAGCTCCTAAACGAATGAACCGATTTTAATTTAGTTTTTTTTGTTTGAAAGGTGGCTTTATTGTTTGAAAGGTGGCTTGATCGAGAGTGTTCTTAGCTATAATCCAAGAAAATCGGTTCAGCCGTTTGAAAGTTATCAGCTCTTTTCTAGTTATTGTAACCTTCACTTGTCGGGGGTAGGTATATAAATTTTTAATTTACACTTGTTTTACCTACGTACCTACCTACAACGATTACAGTTGTAGCTACCTATACACCAGTACCTAATTTATAATTAAGAAGGTAGGTACCATATTTTTTTTAAAGTGAATACAGGAAAAATTAACTGTTTTAAATGTGCAAGTAGATACAGGTGAAACCAGATCGCTAGCAAAAACGAAGACATATTTTAGTACTGATGCTTACTGATAAGATACCACAAAAAAAAATAACACGAAATAATAAAATGAAAAAATTCTGTATTTTTAAAGTTCACAATATACAAATTGCAAACAAAACATCTGACTGATTCTAGAGGTCAATTAACGTCTCGTAAATAGGCCACTCGAAGTCAATACGGCGTCGTAAGAGGGGCGTTAACCCGGTGGTTATTTAATTGACATTGGATTGTCGTTCTGGTTACATCCTGTATAATATAGAGATGTTGGTCCATAGAAGTCCATATAAATAAAGAATATTCATCGCACGAGCCAAGGCAGGTCGTACGTGCGGTAGTGCAGGTCGGATGCCGGGTGGCTCTAATGAGCTGTGATCTTTAAAAAATTCCGTTAAAAGTCAACGATTACTATGTACCTACTTACCTACTGTCTCTACGCAATCTGTAGTCTGCGTACCTAGTAGAATAACAGAGGCTAATTGATGCGTTGATATAGGGCACTAACATAGTACGGGTTGTATAGCTGGCGCCCATACCCCGTGGCCGCCGGACGCGATGCTGGACCGCATGCATGACCTGGCGTACAAATGTAAAGGTAATGACGCCCACCAGTCTTACCTTTACCTTTGTACACTAGGTTCATGAGGTTGAACGTAGCTTCCACTGGGCACGGTTAGTGCCAATGCCATAATTTGTCAAAAAATTGGCACATTAATAAGTCAGGTTTGCCAGGCTGCTTTATAATGGGTTTGACTTTATATTGAGTTTGTATGCAACAAGATTAGATAAATTTAGAAGATGCCGCTAGAAATTATCAATCCTACATAGTACATACTACCTACGTAGTAGTTAAGTGATGCGTTGATATAGGGCACCATCATAGAAACACACGATGCTGTACGGGGTGTATAGCTGGCGCCCAGTGGTAAATTATTTGACGATTCAAAAGCACTTGTAAAAGTTTATTTGAATAAAAATCTATTCTATTTTATTCTATTCTATTCTATACCCCGTGGCCGCCGGACGCGATGCTGGACCGCATTCATGACCTGGCGTACAAAGGTAAAGGTAATGACGCCCACCACTCTTACCTTTACCTTTGTACACTAGGTTCATGAGGTTGAACATAGCTTCCACTGGGCACGGTTAGTGCCAATGCCATAATTTGTCAAAAAATTGGCACATTAATAAGTCAGGTTTGCCAGGCTGCTTTATAATGGGTTTGACTTTATATTGAGTTTGTATGCGACAAGATTAGATAGATTTAGAAGATGCTGCTAGAAATTATCAATCCTACATACTACCTACGTAGTAGTTAAGTGATGCGTTGATATAGGGCACCATCATAGAAACACACGATGCTGTACGGGGTGTATAGCTGGCGCCCAGTGGTAAATTATTTGACGATTCAAAAGCACTTGTAAAAGTTTATTTGAATAAAAATCTATTCTATTTTATTCTATTCTATTCTATACCCCGTGGCCGCCGGACGCGATGCTGGACCGCATTCATGACCTGGCGTACAAAGGTAAAGGTAATGACGCCCACCACTCTTACCTTTACCTTTGTACACTAGGTTCATGAGGTTGAACATAGCTTCCACTGGGCACGGTTAGTGCCAATGCCATAATTTGTCAAAAAATTGGCACATTAATAAGTCAGGTTTGCCAGGCTGCTTTATAATGGGTTTGACTTTATATTGAGTTTGTATGCGACAAGATTAGATAGATTTAGAAGATGCCACTAGAAATTATCAATCCTACATACTACCTACGGAGTAGTTAAGTGATGCGTTGATATAGGGCACCATCATAGAAACACGCGATGCTATACGGGGTGTATAGCTGGCGCCCATACCCCGTGGCCGCCGGACGCGATGCTGGACCGCATGCATGACCTGGCGTACAAAGGTAAAGGTAATGACGCCCACCACTCTAACCTTTACCTTTGTATACTAGGTTCATGAGGTTGAATGTCGCGTCCACTGGCCACGGCTAGGCCAATGCCATAATTTCGGCACATATTATTTTGGCCTGTCTGATTATCGTTCGAAGCTTTTAATCTCTACACACTAACTACGCAGTTGTGTCAGTAGCTAAGTGGTGCGTTGTTGTAGGGCGCCACCATAGAAGATTACGGGGTGTACACGATGCTGCCGGCGCAGCAGCTGGCGCCCATCAGCCCGTGGCCGCCGGACGCGATGCTGGACCGCATGGACGACCTGGCGCACAAAGGTAAAGGTAATGGTGCCCACCATTCTTACTACCTTTCTAGGTTTTATGTATCTCCGGTTTTGTATTCTAATTACTACCTATCTAGACTTTGTATAGGTACCTACGGTGAAGGATTGCATTCTTATTGTTATCTAACTAGGTTTTATATACCTATGTATAGTTCGCGACAGGTCGACATGGCAATCGGGGTTGGGGACGCCCCGCACACCAGCACGGCCTGCGCTAAGCCGGTGCGGGATAGCGCGGGTGACGTGCGGGAGTGCGGGGCCGTCGTCCTTGATGTATGATCCTTGGTGTTTTCAGGGGTTTTCTTTTCATTTACAAAAACTTTAAGAGGGCTCTCTCCGTCACTCGTTTCATACAATCGTAGTTCCAATTTCATTTGAATATTAAGCAACCAAAGTCCATGAAATTTTGCAGATATATTCTAGAAACTAATATCTATGTCTGTGGTTTTCCAGATTTCTGTTAAAATATTCGGTTTCAAAGTTACGCGGTCTTAAAAAATTTCATACAAATCTTTAAGCCCCTTTTAAAACTAGTACATATTTTTAGAAAAATCTAAAACACCACAGACACAGATATTAGTTTCTAGAATATGTCTGCAAAATTTCATGGACTTTGGTTGCTTCATATTCAAATGAAATTGGAACTACGATTGTATGAAACGAGTGACGGAGAGAGCCCTGTTAAGCATTAATTAACATCGGTTATATTTGTACTGTAAAACGTAGGTATAATAAGTACTTATTATTTATGTATGTAGCTGCCCAATACTTTTGCATATCTTATATTTTCTGAAGAAAACTAGTTTACTTTTGTTTTTCGTCTATCACAATAATTCTATCGACAAGTATTTTCCTTTTACTATTTGACTACAATCACTGATACAGGTACCTACGTTTTGCATCAAAATCTACGTTAAGTATACAATTTTTGTGCATATTAATTATCATCTCCAGAATTAATATACCTACCCAATACTTATTCCGCTTACTTGCGTTTAATCCGTTTTGATATACGAAACCTGTACCACAAGTCTTGTTCGAAGCATTCCTCTCAACCCATGTGGCGTTTCACCCATCATACGGGGTCGTCGAAAAGGAATACCAGAGTCTCGCCGTATTACATAATGAAATCTTTAAATTACGGAAATAATGACAAAAATGAATAGATCTTTTTATAAGTAAATAAAATTCATTAAAGTTAGCATTATTGCCAGTAGTTACGCAGGAAAAAAATCGCTCAAGTATGAGTTGGACTCGTATACGAGGGTTCTGCACCATCGTACAAGAAATAACACTTTTTAATTTTTTAAATTTTCATAGGGACCATTTTGAATTTTTTTTAATTGTTGTTATAGCGGCAGTAGAAATACAGATTCTGTGAAAATTTCAATTCTCTACCTATTACTGTTTACGAGATACAGCCCGCTGACAGATGGACGGACGGACGAATGGACGAATAGCGGAGACTTTAGTAATAGGGTCCCGTTTGGCACCGTTTGGGTACGGAACTCTTAAAAACAGACTTTAAGTGATCCATTTTACTTCGCTCGGCTAACGGACTAAAGTTGCCAAGTCTGAACAAGGACAACAGTAACGTCACTAAAATATCGCTGGTCCACTACTGAGTACGGCTGTCCTCTCAATATGAGACCCACGACATAATAACCACCGCTATCACCACTCTTGAAAAAATCAAGAGATTAGAGATTGGTCTATGCATACTCGTAGCTTGCACATTAAATATGATCTGTTTGAAGCCTCCGAGCATTATAATATCTTTTTAGAAACATTATATTACTCAATCTTAAAACTTAGTTCACAACATTTTTTGCCGTAACATAAAAATTTCACTATGTAAAGCAATCAATAACCACACGAGATCCTGGTATCCCTTTCCGACGACCCCGTAGAGGTCTGTTCGTAAAACTTTAAACGTGATTAATTGGAGTAAGCAGGCTTGTGGTGAACAGGTCACAGCGGTGTTAACCAGCTCGGCGGGGTGTTTGTAGGAGGCAGACCGCTGCCAGACTCCACGAGGCAGAAGATCGTGGAGCTGGCGCACTCAGGGGCGAGGCCGTGTGATATCAGCAGGATCCTGCAGGTCTCCAACGGCTGCGTGTCCAAGATACTAGGCAGGTTAGATAATATTGTCATTAAAATTAGTTTATTGCTGCTAACTTCTGCCTATTGCAACGAGGCCGGAGATAGTAAAGGTAACGACGAGTGAGGACAAGGAATCTACAGCTCTCCACCGTGTCCAAGATATTAGGCAGATCAGTTGGTAATGCTATTAAAAAATTTAACTGTAGCTCAAGGCAGAAGATCGTGTAGTTGGCGCATTCTTAAGAGTGAGGCCGTGTGATATAAAATCAGATTAGTCTGGTCTCAAATAGTTGTGTCCAAAATATGAGCACCAGCAGTGGCGTGAAGAGGGTGCACAGGATGCAAGGGTATTATTTAGGTAGAAATCTGTGCACTGGCAGGTCAAAATGAAAATGCATTGAGCTAATTCAACTGAGGTAAGCAGTGCATTTATGCCTCTATAACCTGCACGCCACTGGGCACCAGCTGTTATGTTAGTTGTTATTCCTGCAAATACTTTACCTTTTTTGTCTCAATGAGGTCACAAAATTTTGTAAATTATTGGAAGCCAAGTATATAAGCTAAGCTAATTGTTATATTTGGCTAACATTTCGACTTAGGTAGGTACCCTACCTACTACATCAACAATTCAAGTAAGTGGGTGTCAAAGTCTATGAATGGTGTAAGATCTGGGTGTGAACGCGAAATTTTTCAGTTCACATTGTAATAAATTGAATTATATTATAAATTTTAAACCGATTAGAAATAGCTCTTTGTTCAATACAAAGTCATGAACACATTTTGCTGGCAATCTAACCGCAAACGTATACAACAAAAATCTATTGACATCCAATGCTCGTGAAATAGCCGTATCATGTTACATATTCCAAGTTATCCTAACTAACCTTCGCAATCACCTTGGCTGTATAACACCACCAATTTAAAAAAGCCCGCATTTCGTTGACCACATAACATCTTATCTGATATCGTTACTTTGTCAGGGTTGGATACTTGGATCTAGGTGTGGTCACAAGTACATGTCTGTGGTCACAGCCAGTTAGGTAGAGTATAGGTTTCCAACGGCATTTTTCGAATGTTTAGGTGAAACATTAGACCAGGGTTGACTATGTATTATGACAATTGTGGTTTTGGGTTAGCTGACGCTATTGGAGTTGAGTGAGCCATGAAAAGAGTGGTAAAAGTGTGACACGAGGATCTGTACAATACTTTTTATATTCCTATACAAGTTAGCCCTTGACTGTGATCTCACTTGGTGGTATGTGATGATGCAGTCTAATTTGGAAGTGGGCTAACTTGAAAATATATAAAACCCGTTCAACTGATGGGTTTCTACGCAGCATCATGCCAGAACACTAAATCGCTTGCCGGTAGGCATTGCCGATAGGGTGGTAACTAGCCACGGCCGAAGCCGCCCATCAGAAAGACCAGAGACAATTTAGAAATTATGAATTTCCATATTGCCCCTGCCGGAAATCGAACCCGGGACCTCCACTTATAAGACCACAGCGCTCACCACTGCAACAGAGAAGTTGACAAACATACTCTAAGTTACGATTTAGAATATTCTTCTTATCTCATTCATAGAAGAACTATGCTTAGTAGTGAGCTGTCGTTTCAACATTTCCCGGGTGTACCTAAGCCATATCTCTAGGATATGGTAAATTCCCGGCTTATGTCATTTCGCTGCGACATAATATGGTATAAGAAGCTGATTTTACCAAATGGACATTGGTTATAACAATAATAAAGAAAAATGACTTTTGAGTATTTGACTTTAGTACTTACTTCAAAAGTTGTCGGCACGATCTATTTTCTAGGTGGGTATCAAATACCTGGTTAGGTATTGCTGAAAAATTTAAATATCACACCAAAGAACCTGATAGAGTATGACACTTGAATAGCACCGGTCGGGTGTTAGATACAATTTCTAACTCATTAGGTAAAAGTAGTTTAAAATGCCCGACAGCTGGCCGGCAAGGCGAATAAAAGTACTGCAGCGAACCTGATACCGGCATACCGCGGGTAACTCTACACCACCAGCCCGATGGTATCACCATGCAATGACAGTTTGTACGCGATTAGGGTTCGGTGTTTTATAATTAAACGAAAAAATTAAAAAAATTAAAGGATCTTTTTAAAGAAAAGAAGTTGACAGGTTCTTAAGGTCTGTGTAAAGTACCTAAAACCTAAAACAAAAGTCCATTTAAACAATTTGAAAACATATGGGCTAATACTAATAATAATGATGATTTGGACTTAAACCCCCCTTTTTGCATTCACTTTAGGTTTACGTAAATATATTTCGTATCCGAAAACATACCAAAAATATTTTTGTCTACGCATAAATATTTTAGGTTATATTTAAAATTTAAACGGTGCACTGTTTAAATGGTTAATTATAAAAATCTAAAATAGATCAAATAAAGCAAAATCAAAACAAAATATCTGACATTTTTATCTGTTTTTTTATTTATTAAAAACACTTTTTTCTTAAGATCGGAACCATGTCTTCTTGTTGTATTTTCCAAAAATGTTAATTTTATTTCTAACCCAGGTACTACGAAACGGGGTCGATTCGACCTCGCGCCATCGGCGGCTCAAAGCCCCGCGTGGCGACCGCGGAGGTGGTCAGCAAGATCGCGCAGTACAAGCGCGAATGCCCTTCAATCTTCGCCTGGGAGATCCGGGACCGCCTGCTTAGTGAAGGAGTCTGTACCTCGGATAATATTCCTAGCGTGAGTACAATCAATACCTATACTTAGCTATCTAAGCTACAGCTACCTATACAAGTTAGCCCTTGCCTGCAATCTCATCGGGTGGTAAGTGATGATGCAGTCTAAGATGGAAGCGGGCTGACCTGATAGGGGCATAGCAGTTTTTAATAAACCCACTAAGTACCATTACTACAACTACCACTTTGGTTTCTAGACGGCATCGTACCGGATCGCTTTTCTTGGTGGCACGCCTTGGCGGTAGGGTGGTAGGGGTAACTAGCCACGGCCGAAGCCCCACCAGACTACACCAGACAAATTATAAAATTCCAAACTCTTGCCGGGAATCGAACCCGGAACCTCTCACGTTACATTATAATATAAGACCACAGCGTTTACCACTGCGCCACGGAGGTACTTAAAGATGTAGGTATCTTACAAGCTGAACGTTTTCAACTTTTTAATTTTGCGGCCTTGATAGTTTTTAACCGACTTCGAAAAAAGGAGGAGGTTATCAATTCATCAGAATTTTTCGCTGAATGTATCATAGTATTATTGTATACCTAGTACATGTAGCAATACACGTAAGCTTAAGTAAATAGAGCCGTATAAGCTGAATAAATGGTATGAATACGCCATCTAAAGACTGAAACAGGATTGAATACAGAACCCTAATAATACATTAATACAACCACACATAGATTAATCGTAGGTATAGCTTGTATCTAGTTTTGCCTACAGCATCTCTCAAAATATTAACTTCAAGTTAAATACAGTTTATATAGAGTTGTTTTTAATAAAGGGAGGATTTTTTTTATATTTTTTTAAAAACTAGTGTTTGGCTGGCATCAGACCAGTGGCAAATGAATTAAGCCTAAGGTGGAGCGCGCTTGCCTAGAAAATGCCTATGCACTCTTGGCTCTCTAAATTCTCTTAGTCTTTTCTCAATTTCAGGAAGCTAAAATGGAATACGCTCAGTAAGCCTATCGTTGCGTATTTAGTTCATGTTTCGCTCAAAAATCTTCAGTCAAACTCATTATTTTAAAGCAACGGCTTTCTCAAGCACTAAAAACGAAAGGGCACCTAAAAATACAATGGTCTCATATACCGGTAGCTATAGTTCGATTATACAGGGTGCTACGCCTTATCTTCCCCAGCACTATACAGTCCCCTTTCCGCCCCCTCCCTCCGTGGCAAAACAATATGACGTTATAACTTTTTTCTTCATCTTTTCCTTTTTTGAATACGGGGCCGCTCCCTACTGGGACATCCTTTAGACGCCGAGTCGTATCGATTATAAAGGTTGTTTCGAAATAGATTCAAAATATAAAATTTTGAAATTCTATTTTAAAATTTTATGTAAAGGATACTTACTAGGTACTAGCTTATGAGGGGGACCTCAGAAAGGAGGGCGCTTCTAAAATCAATGAGAGAGACAAATAAAATCGTACAGAATCAAACTTGTGATACTTCAAACAATCAAAAATTAAAATATGTTTAAAGTGCGTGTCTAATGACTAATACTTGACTAGTATTGGAAAATTTCCAATAATTGTGTACTTGCTTGTTTTAAATGCAAATAAATAGGTACTATCTATCTGTCTAACAAATACCTATAGTTTGTAACCAATACTTATTCTCTGCATATCCTATGTTTTAAAGCAAACTACTCATATTTCAATGAGGTTAAATATTATGTGTACACCTAGCCTACCTAAAACTGAGCACCTACAGTTTTTATAGCTCAACTCTTTGCCGTAATGTGTAACGGAGCGGGAAATACTCCTAAAAAGCTATGAATACGAAAATAACAGTGATAACGTTATTTTAACGACTGGAGAATACTTAAACATCCTTTGCAAAAAATTTCGCCGGTGCTTAACATAAATTAATTAAAGAATCTGCGCCATCACCCTGTTACTGACGATTTGCTGAAGAGCCTTAAATACCTCCAAGATCGGGAAAAACATAACCGTTATATTCGGTGTACCGAAAAAAGGGATGGAGATATGGTTTTTTAATGAGCGCGAAAGAGTTGGCTATCTCTTTTTTCCGCGTCTGAGAGGGAGCGATTTTGACACGGCATGAATAAAGAAAATATGAAGGCTTTTGTTATAAAAATTCCAGTACAGGGGATAAAGTCTTTAAGTTATCAGGGAGGAAACCGTTAAGGGTATATTTTGTAGGTATAGACAGGTATGAGCTAGATACGAAAGAAAAGGTAAATATTTAATGTAAGGTGCTTATATTATTCTAGGTGCTCTCTGAATTTATTTAATCGTGCATAACTTATTTACTAGTTTATGATAGTCATTACAATAATGATCTTTAGAATCTAATTTTATCTTGATTTATGCACAATGTTGATTTTTTCACGATATACTCGTATTTAGAAAAAAAAGATTGTTTAGTGGTTAATATTATGTCGTCTGCCTATTAGGGATGTCCGGGGGTTTGATCTCGAGGACGGAACTTTTACTTTTCGGAGTTATGTGTGTTTTAAACAATCAAATGTCACTTGCTATAACGTAGAAGAAAAATATCGTAAGGAAACCGTAAATAGAGTAATTTCTGTGGGAAAATATTTTTATGTTAAAAAATTGAAAAATATTTGTTGTTTATCGCCTTGTGAGATCAATGATCGCCTTCCATACAGCGTATCGTTAATTATAATTATTAATTATGAGCTAAAAATTTCGAAAAATCGAACTTTAAAAAAAAATCTTTAATAATGAATTCTGTCACAATAAACTACCGCTTTACAAAACACATTTTATTTCTACGAGTCTAAGCCCCAATTGTTGAATTTCTAGGAATCATCTAATGACGCAGTGTTGGTAAATTAATTGCGTAAACTTATTTGTCAGGCTTTTCTCATTTGTAAGGGTCACCACCCCATCCTTTGAGACAATACGTGGCATAGAAGTTTTCTCAGGATAATAATGCGGTACTTAAGGAGGCACCCAATCGTTCCGAAAATAAAATATGCCTACCTACATAATATTATATTATTTTATTCTAACTCTACATATGCTCTAAATATACTTCAAACTGTATGTAAAATATTTACTTGTACAGTGTTTATGCTTACGCTGGGGAGGTTGAATATATTAATATTAAGATCGATTTGATACGTTAGCTCACGTCGAATTTCATTTAGTTTGATGCGGAGTTAAGCATGTTTTCATTGAATTTAATGAGAAAATCGCGCGTAATTGTGGGTGGTCGGTTATATTTAACTTTTGCGATCCATATCCATACTTACTTATATCGTGTCTGTCTGTCTGTCTTCTCTTCACACTCTCAGCTTTTCACAAACCAAGTTTAACCGATTTGGACCAAAGATACAGAGTTAGCTTGCAACCTGGAGACGGGCATAGGCTACTTTTTGTCCCGGAAAATCAAAGCCACTTTCCAAAAAAGGAGTGTAATGTTTTCAGTGTTCATGTATATTATGACTTTCTTTATTCCACCATAACTTCTAAATGCCTGAACAGGATGTATAAAGATATTTTGAGAATCCTTACATTATCACGAGTAAGTAAAACTCGCTCTAATTTTTTTTGAAAAAATTCAATATAGCGGCTGTATGTCGCCATTTTCAAATGTAAAAAAAACTTAATTTTTCTTTAATAAACACCAGACGTAGCAGTGCAAGCTGCAGTCGGGTTATTAAAAACTTTTTTAATTACTTGTCCTACTCAATGCACAAAAATACAATTCGGTTCTGGCTATCTGGATTCTCTGGGTTTGAATATTCTGGATAGACATGGTAGGTAGGTATAATTGTTTTAACCTAACCACTTTGTTTTTTAAGTATTTAAGTACGGCATTGTAGCAGTATACAGTTTTTTAAACATAAGTCTATCTTGACAGGATAACATCGATTAACCGGACTTTTTGCACCATTGCACTGCGTTAACGGGTTAAGAATAAATATATAGGTTAAATGTATTTATTATAGGTTAAATATATTTTTATCAAAAGTTCAGAAAGCTAAAAAGAATAATTTTTAAGTTCATTTACCATAACAGTAGAAATACAAGCAAAAAATGAAAAGGAAAGCTTTTTTCCTCATTCGGCCCGAAGCGTCTTTTGCGTATGACATCGAAGCAAATAAACATGACGACACAATGTAACAATACATACTTTTCTCGTATATTTATTTGTTCATGTCATTACCCACTCAACTCCACTATAAGCTTTAAATCCAACGAATTGTGGTATTAATTTCCCTCCAACACTTCTTAGTTTTTAACCAACTTTTTCCAATACCAATGTAATGTAAAATAATTCAGATAGCTTACACAATAAAACTCATTTTTGTGAGAAACCTATATTATTAAACATTATTTTTAATGACAAGCGAAAATAAACTATAAAATAAACGATTAAAGTCTAATTTCGATTAGCTGTGTATAGTAGGGTAAAGTACCGTATACATGGACACTCGGCGAGCACGTGCAAGCCACGCGTCGCCTTTGGTAATCTTCTTTGGAAGCTTTGTTACAATTCGCCGATAGTCCGCCCCATGAGATCGCAGTCTCAGATATGTTCTAATGATATTTTAAATCAGTGCACCAAGGACTCAGTCGAGCGTTCGCCAATAATATGAGAATATTAGATTATGGCGTTATGTGTTTTTGGTATTGATGCAAGAGCCGATGCATGGTGCAGAGAGATGCAATGTTAAGAGCCATACCTATTTTGCCCAAGGATTAGATAAAAAAATAAAATATTTAGACATTCAAAATTCTGTTGTACCAAAACTTTTCTGTTACACCAAAAGCGAGCAGACAGACAAGTGCAGTTTTGCATTTATAATAGATATTATATGGGTATGGATATATAGTATATATACAAATACCTAACCTCAAACTCAAATCATTTAATCAAACTGTGTAGACTGTGTACAATTTTTGACTGTCAATTGGGGGAATTCTTAACAAAATAATGTAATGTGGACAATTAATTACGTCAACTTAAAACTAAAGCTATAGTTTTTATAATTTTTATGATAGTGTTTTTACCTACACTTCAAGTTTCGCAATTTTTATTAAAAGCTATATGATATAGTATAAATAACATAACAATATTAATATAACATACCTAGTAAAAATAGTAATATGGAAGTACGGATGAGATCGAAAAATCATACCACCGATATTTTCGTCTGTCAGTCTCCCTTCGAGTTGTAACAAACACCAAAAAAAAACTTGCAACGGCGGCTGTCGCTAAAGTGACAAGAAAATATCGCAATATAATAAAATAAAGTTGTCATCCCCAGGCCGGGAGCGTGCTAAACGCATTAATTTGGCCTGTATTTAGTGGTCCGGAAGTGATTTGCTACGGGAACATGCGATACCATGTGACAACCCTAGACTAATGCACTTGCAATTGAAATCGAACCGTGTGATTAGAGATATTAGTCATATTTTACAATAGCGGTCAGCTTTTGGGGTCAATTTTTTCGACATCGTTAGAGTAAAGGCTTAGTCATATCTTGTTTGTAGTTGCAGTTAAGCTTTGAATAAGGATTGTTAATTTGGATGTATTTGAAGAGTGACTTTAATGTTTTTTCAAAAACATATTTAATAAATATTTCATAACAAACTTATTTTCATTAGTGATAAGAGCTTTTAAGAATTCTCCGTAATGTTTTCAAAGATGTGTGAACTGTGAAGTATGCCAATTCCGTACACTATAGCCTAAAGTTTAGGCTTTAGTCCACCACGTTAAATCTTTCTCATTCTGAGAGGACTCAGCAGTGGGCCGAAGATAGGTTGAGATGATGAAACAATCTCACTTTACTTTGTTTTCAATACCTACAATGTTTTCAATAAAAGGTAAGTGCACCAGTTATATTATAACCCGTATTGCCGTCATTTTGGTCAACAGCGGCTAACCCCCAAAATTGTAGCCAAAAAACGTGGGAATTAAAAAAACTAAAACCAAATAAAAATTAACATAAATCTTGTCTCTTAGCTTTTTGCAGCTCAACAACGAAACCTATACCTATAGACAAAATTTGGCAAATTTTTTATCCCAGAAAATTTCCCCACGGAATTTCAGAAACCCAAATTCAAGTGGGTGAAGTCGCAGGTATCGTCTAGTAATTTAACGTTACTAAGAAGTAACAGGTGATAAGAGTATTGTTACAAGGGTAACTCCACGCGAGTCGTTTGCGGTTTAAACTTGGCATATTGGCTACGGTCACTGATTGACCGCAACCCCTGCCTCAGAACTTTGTAACCCCTGCCTAAGTACACGTAACAAATTACTTAACTAAGAGATACTAACAAAACATACCATTTCAACCGCTCATTTAATAAACTATTTAAAAATCTTATAGCACTAGTAGTTCTTAAGATATTCTATAAGTCTTCTAAGACCAAAAAAAAACGTCCTATTATACTTATTTTATGAAAAACTGACATTCAAGTGGATGAAGCCGCAAGTATCATCTAAGTACTTACTTAATATAATAACTTAGAAGTAACAGGTGATAAGATTATTGTTACAAGGGTCACTCCGAGTCGTTTGCGGTGTATACTTGGCATATTGGCTACGGTCACTGAGTGACCACAACCCCTGGTTCAGAATTTTGTGACCCCTGCCTAAGTACTTAATTACTAGGAAATATCTACTAATAAAATATACCATTCCAATTTCACATTTCAAAGCCATTTAAAAATCTGATTTTATTTCACTTTTTTTTATTTCTTAATTAAAGTTTATTTAGCGATTAAAATCAGATTTTTAAGATTATTTCATATTACTTTCTCAAGTAATTGCTTTATGAAAGTAATTATCACCGATTAAACTTTATTTTACAAATAGATTTAAAATTGTTACAGATTTCCAATGCCGATAACGACAAAATTCCTCGGTTAAATATTGGAATATGTCGACTAAAAAAATCAGCCTTTTGACTTTTAATTTGACGTTATAACAGTTTTTGTAGTAAGAATCTGTCAAAATAAGTACATAAAGCTATCCGTTACATAAAGTTTACCTGGTAGTTGTGAAACAGGCTCTAAGATATGTAATTCTTTTTTACGAACGCAGATTTTTGCATCATAAAGGAAACTTCCTTAATCTATGATTACTTACTATCTTAGTTATATTAATTACCACACTTACCAAAAATCTGATTATGGCTAGAAAACCGATGGCAGATAGATATATTATGGGCAAAAAATGTGAAAATTTACATGATACCTACTTACTAAGTGTGTGAGTGTTTATTACACCGTTAGGGCGATTGCAGAGCACGTGAGTTGACGGTCGAATGCCCCGCCCACAATAGATAACTGACTTTATTGAATCCTATTGTTACACTTTATTTTTAACCCCCGACCCAAAAAGAGGGGTGTTATAAGTTTGACGTGTGTATCTGTGTATCTGTCTGTGGCATCGTAGCTCCTAAACTAATGAACCGATTTTAATTTAGTTTTTTTTGTTTGAAAGGTGGCTTGATCGAGAGTGTTCTTAGCTATAATTCAAGAAAATCGGTTCAGCCGTTTCAACGTTATCAGCTCTTTTCTAGTTACTGTAACCTTCACTTGTGAAGGGGGTGTTATAAATTTTTAATTTACACTTGTCATAATGTCTTTTAGTAAATAAGTAAGCAGCCATGGTAAACAGTCAGAGCTTTTAATATATGATTTCCACTCGAGCGAATCCGAGGTGGATTAGCTAGTTAATTACAATAGGAACAGGCTCGGTTTCTTAAATAAAATTTCAGATCAAAATTCTGTAGGTAGGTACCTCTCTGATATGTTACGATACAAAATGTTTGATACCTACCAGGTGCAGGACATAAAATATATCTAATCTTTTGCCGAGTTTCTTGCTGGTTCTTCTCGGTAGGAACGGCATTCCGAACCAGTGGTAAATTATTTGACGATTCAAAAGCACTTGTAAAAGTCTAGTTGAATAAAAATCTATTCTATTCTAATAGATAGAAATACAATATTGAGCTTGAATATTACTACACTTTCAACTTAAAACATTATGACAAACTGACAGATTCATACGAATATTTAACGAACAAAACTATATTTTAAGCAAAACGCTCTTTATTTTTAACCATTTATCTTTATTTAGAACCATTACAAACTGTTGATAACGCAAGCTCTCATGGCTCTTAATGCGTATGTAATAGAGGTTAAAATGCAATATATCTGAATGATAGCAGAGTAAGTAAGGGGAAGAAGCGATGCGAGATAAGTATAGAAAGGCACGTGCGGGTTAGCGTGCAATTTTTTGTGCTACAACTACCCTCTTATTATTATTGACTTATACGTGTTTTAGCGTTTCTCAAATGTTTTATTGGAGTTTTTGGATACTTTTTAGTTCCGTACCCAAAGGGTGCCAATGCAACGGGACCCTATTACTAAGACTCCGCTGTCCATCCGTCCGTCTGTCAGTGGGCTGTATCTCGTGAACCGTGATAGGTAGAGAGTTGAAACTTTCACGTAATGTGTGTTTCTATTGCCGCTAAAATTAGGTACCTACAAGTAATAAAAATTTAAAATGACCGCCATGAAAATTAAAAAGTGTTATTTCGTATGCGATGGTTCGATCTGGTGCTGCCTACCTGATAGCTTGCATCATGGACACAATCTTAGAAAATCAAAGAGCCCCCACGGGATTTTTACATTTTTTTAAAGTAAATTCCATGAAAAAAAAAAACCAGTCAAGTATATACAGGTACGCCCCTTTCATATGATACCCCACTTGGTATAGTTATCTTACTTTGAAAATTGAAACACATTTTCGGATTTATTCCTTTACTTGTGCTATAAGTCCTACCTACCTGCCAAACATAATTCTAGGTCAACGGGAAGTACCCTATAGGTTTTCTTGGCAGACACGACCGGACGGACGGACAGACAGACAGACAACAAAGTGATCCTATAAGGATTCCGTTTTTCCTTTTGAGGTATGGAACCCTAAAATGAAATTGCTATTTTTCGACCTGCCTGAGAATTATTTTGATGGATTTATTAATCATTATTTATCATTTAAAGATGCAGAATAATACAGCTCTCTTTAAAGCCCACTTATTAATACTTATAGAGATGTTTAGATGGTCTCGTTTGGAGAAGGGATTGCGTATATTAACGCTAATCCCACAGCTCTGCCCACTTCACTACATGATGCCACTCGGTCCCAATCCCACAAGTACGGACAACAAAAAAATAACGATCGGAGATATATTTCTCGACAAAATATATAAATATATAAAAAAAAACAGCAAAACAAAAATCAATCTTAAAATTTCTATTTTATATACTTTCCCTACCTTGAAGATTAGCTACATAAACATAAACACTAAAAGTTTCTTATTTTACTGAGTCATGGCCCTTACACTGACAGAAATTCTTAATTAATTTTTTTATTACTATTCATTTTAGTCGGACAACAACAGGTCCACAATATAGGCATATTATTAACAAACTCATTATATACTAGTTATTTTGTTAAAATATTATTGATATACTTACATACTTGTCTACAAGCTAAAACAGACATCCATTGCACTTTGACTGCCTGCACATGACACATTGCACTGTCCTGTCTGCCTGCTATCACTTTCAGAATAATATTAGTACTTCTCTCCAACCTACTTTTAACTGAGGCGATCTTTTTCCGAATGATTGCAAAGAAACCGGTACACGGTTCTTCGCAACTACCGGACGCGCTAAGTGCCGAGGCAGTCCCAACATTACTCTGAAAATGTTATTATATTCATCTCGGAGTTACAATACCTAATTTTATTTTATTGAAAAAGACACACAAAAAAGGTTGTAACTCTAAAAAGTATAAATATAAAAACAATAGATCAGGATCCAAGCAACAACCCCTAATAGGTGTATACTAATATTATAAAGAGGAAACCTTTGTATTTTTGTATTTTTGTATGTTTGTATTGAATAGGCTCAAAAACTACTGGACCGATTTCAAAATTTCTTTTACCATTACTAAGAAGGATTCTTCCGAATCCGTATAGGCTATATTTTATCCCGGAACACCCGTGCGAAGCCGGGGCGGGTCGCTAGTTCTTAAATAAATATATGCATCAAACAAGATATACACAGAAACATGAAATGGTTTTACCTACATGGTTACCTAAGGAATTTTTGGACAAGGACATTACCACGGATCTGTTTTGCGATAACCTGGCTAAAAAAGCCAAGTTGTTCAAATCATTCGATTCCTCAATAGGATAACGATAATTAGTGTCAGTCCATAGCCGTAAGTATATTGTATTTTAGATGATTTAGATAATTTAGCTTAGTTTAACTTAACTTTACTTTAATTTAATTTCCATCTTATTATATTCTTTTAAAATTTATAACTTAGGTATTTTTTCATATTCCTTAGGTTAGCTATTATATTATATTTTATATTTTACTGTACGACTTATGTTTATGTTAATGTATGCTGTGACTGCCCGTAAGTGGAGTTGCATAAGAGCCCTAGAATTTAAGGAACAACATGTATTTAATCTAAATGTGTAACTCTGTGGGCGGTACATAAATAAATAAATATATAAATAAATAAATGGTTTTAAATATTTAAATGATGACAAATAAGTATAATATTATAATACAAGTATTAAAACGAATTTATTTATTAAGATACACAATTCAACCCGAAAACACCATAAAATGACACCCATATCAATTTTTTTCTAAAATAGTGATTTCAAAATAAATAATGTAATTATGTAATGCTTTTTTGTAAAACCTTCTGTTGTTTTTTTTTTTTGTGGACGGTCCTTGAGGTGGTGGAGAGCAATATAGCATCAACAGATACTCGACGAGATAAAATACGCGATCACAATCAACTCGCAACATATTGGGGAACACGAAATTAAACGGATTTGTTTAGGGGAGAATTTATTATGTAAGTATTCCAATTTCCAAATAATGCTCACGTCAAAACGTTCCAAAAGTTGATTATTACAATATATGTTTAATTATAGTTAATTTTTAATTTTAATTATTTAAACAAATGAAATTTAACTAACCAGAATAAAAAGTAGCCTATATCCATTGCCAAAATGCAAGCTATCTTTAGGGGAAAAATTGTAAAAATCGGTAACTCGAATGGGATTTAAAAATTCCGTGGCAAATATTTGATTTTCTGAGATAAAAATAGCTTATGTACTTCTCGGGAATTCGAGCTATCTGTACCAAATTTTGTCAAAATTGGTCAAACAGATGGGCCTTGAAAAGGTAACAGGTGTATGTACAAACAAATAGACACACTTTCGAATTCATGATATTAGTATGAATATATCTTCTAAATATGTATTTAGAAAATATATTCATTCAGTTAAATACTATATATTATAGTCTATATAGGTAAATTACATCTACCGTAATAAAAATATTATTTTCATTACTACGCGACGGAGTGGATTAAAATTAAACCCGCGTAAAACATGCAGCATATGTCGATGTTCGAATGCACTTCGCTCGGGGGACGAACCCCAGCTTCTAAATAAGATTTCGTTTAAAAAACAAATAATACTTGATGAGGAGACGAAATCCAACGCAAGACGAGTCTTTTAAAAAACCTTCAAATTCTAAAAAAATGATTCATAAAAAAGCTCTTTTTAAAAATATGAATATTATACTCGTATATACAACTTTAATTTATTAACATATTATGGAGGCATAACTAAGCCTTTAACTAACTAATATTAAGATAGAAATCAATATTTTTGAATTTCAATAAAATAAATTTCGTAGCACTTAGCTACGGCGTAGACACTGCTGTGGCAAATACACCGTGATAATTGTGATTATTGCATTATTGTGAGTCACATCAACCTAAGAAATGAGGTGTACGACTCAGAGAGAAGTGTATAATATTACTACCCATATTGCGAAAGTGTGTTTGTTTCTTGGTTTGTTGATTTGTTCTTTAATCACGTCGCAACGGAACAACAGATCGACGATTTTGTGCATAGGGAAAGATCTGGAGAGTTGTATAGGCTACTTTATCCTGAAAAATCAAAGAGTTCCTACTGATTTTTTAACAACCTAAGTCCACGCGGTCTGCTAGCACAAATATATATCAGATAGAAGTATAGGTAGTACATTTATTATTTCATAGGAATAATGCGTATATGTACTGACTTAGTACGTAACCAGGCATTCATAGGTATCGGGTGGTTATTGGAGCTAAACAAACGTAATGTTGGCAACAATGGAATGTTTGGAACGCTAATCCAGATTGGCTAATGAATAGCTCAGCCACTAACGCATTAAAGGTATTAGTCCACGCAGCCAATATTGCGCGCTTTGATACATACTCAATACCCATAGCGTTGCTGAGAGCTTAGCGATTTTCAGATTTGAAGATTAAATCGGGAATGCTGTTTAGGTTTCGACTCTAATGTTAAGGTATACGTTGGACTTCGTCTGTGTTGGTGTTAGCTGGCGGGCGTACT
Organism: Maniola jurtina; assembly: GCF_905333055.1. Taxonomy (NCBI): domain Eukaryota; kingdom Metazoa; phylum Arthropoda; class Insecta; order Lepidoptera; family Nymphalidae; genus Maniola; species Maniola jurtina. Next base: position 4,751,446 of record NC_060049.1, on the reverse strand, counting down.
CTGCCTTTTTGGAGTGTTTTTTTTGTTAAAACTGACTGGAAAGTGCTCTAAGGGGGTGCCGTGCGTATGTCGGCGAGCGCCGGCACAGACGGTGTCCATAAATACTTGTATAGTTTAACTAACTTGTTACAAATAACTACAAACTTGACATTGGCTAATCTTTGTAAAGCCAGAGAGAGAAAAAAAAGAAGGTATACGTCCAGACTCCAGATCATGTAGCAATGTCATTATTTCATAAATTACAGATTTTTGCCCCAAAAACTGTCTAACAAAACTCATCTGATTTTAAAATCTATTCAAATAGATTAATATTTTGCATTTTGTTGGAAAATAAGGTTTATCAGTCTAGTGTTATAGAGCAAGCATTTTATTATTATTTATTTACCTTATTTATTTATTTAGGTATTCATTGTACCTACTCAATATTTGTCAGTTTAATTGATTCACCTTCAGCATGTATCCGTAAGTTTAAGACAGTAGCCAGACTCCGGGGGACCTCAAGGCATTCTCAGGGCCCTTTCACGCGACTGAACATCAAACGAGGCTCCTCACTCATAATCAGCGTTAGGCCTTCTTTGAAACAACATTAGCCTCTTTGGGAATTTAATTTGCGTTCACTTGTCGTGTTACGTTGAATTTAGTTGGGAGCGGTTGCTGAAACATTTACAAATTCAAACTCAGACAAAGTACTTAGAGCTTACAAAGCTCTTGTCGGCACATAGACAAGTTTATCAACAACCTCTATGTACGTACGTATACCTATAACATAAGGAATCTAAATAGCGGTTACGTTTTTAGGGTTCCGTACCTCAAAAGAAAAAACGGAACCCTTATAGGATCACCTTGTTGTCTGTCTGTCTGTCCGTCCGTCCGTCGTGTCTGTCAAGAAACCTAAAGGGGCCCAAGTGCGAGTCAGACTCGCGCACCGAGGGTTCCGTACTCGGGTATTTTACCGACATTTTGCACGATAAATCAAAAACTATTACGCATAAAAATAAATAAAAACCGTTTTAGAATGTACAGGTAAAGCCCTTTCATATGATACCTCACTTGGTATAGTTATCTTACTTTGGAAAATTGAACACTTTTTTTTAATGATGTAAACACAAATTCTCGATTTTCAGATTTATTTCTTTACTTGTGCTATAAGACCTACGGCTACCTGCCAAATTTCATGATTCTAGGTCAACGGGAAGTACCTACTCTATAGGTTTTCTTGACAGACACGACGGATGGACGGACGGACGGACAGACAGACAAACAAACAGACAGACAGACAGACAAAAAAGTGATCCTATAAGGGTTCCGTTTTTCCTTTTGAGGTACGGAACCCTAAAAACGGAAATTCCGTACGGACGAAGTCACAGGCAGCAGCCAATTAAAACTACAAAGACTAAACAATCTTCTCAAAATATTTAAGCATATTTATTATTCCTTAAAACTACCCACAATGAAGTGAAAACCGAAGGGTCAATACAATTAAACGCGACCATCTTTCAAAGCCAGCCAAATGGCAAAAGTCGATTGTGTTTACTTCGCGAACCGTCAGTCAATAATGATTTTATTTTAATGACAATAATCGCCATTGCTATTAATAATAATAATACTACAATAATATAATAGTGTATTATTAAGTTTCGTACGGGGATGAACGCTCGGCTGACTCGGAATGATTTAACGGCTTTTTATTTTAGCCCCGTTGTGTTGTGTTAAAATATTCGTTACTTTTGTCTGGCGGAAAAAATCTTTTCGGTTTGACGCGTGCTTTCATAGGCTTATTATTTTTTTTACCGTGAACAATGCTTGCAAAGAGAAATCATTCTATTAACCATAAGTATTTCGTCGTCATCAACGACCAATAGACCTCCTCTGCTGGAAAAATGTCTCTTATAGGGTTTTCTGTTGTGTCTAGTGTATCAGGTTGAAGAAGCAAATGCTTCTTAGAATGAGAAGAGTTTAGGCCATGGTCCACCAAGCTGGTCAAGTACGGATTGGCAGACTTCACACACCTTTGAGAACATTAAAGAGAATAATTCTCAGACATTTCTTCAGCTTTAAAGATAGTGGTTCCCTCGAGATATCACTTCCTTCACGATGTTGCGTCATTTCTTTCTGTTAGAGACCGTACGGACCACTGTGTGTCGACCACTTCACTTATCTGGTAGGACCAACATCTCGGGCCTTTTCCGCGGAATCTCTTTATTCCGATCTTGTGAAAAGAAAACACGAATAATAAATTCATATATGTATAATCGGCACCACACTTGCGGCATAATCTCCTATAATTACGGACAACTGACACTCCGTAATCATCGAATTAAATCTCGCGTAGAATCGCCGAGAGAGGAGCAAAAAAAAACCTCATAAATATTCAACACATCTCGATAGTGCTGTTATTACATTTAATACCCACCCTTGAACAACAAAAACCCAGAGAGGACATCGTTTAGGCACAAAAGAGACACTGCACGCCGAATAAAATTATAATAAATATCTGTGGAATGAGATGGCGAGCTTTATTGGTTTGAGAGGGAAAGAGACAGCGTAGGTCATCCCTAGTTTAGTGTTACCAGTGTTACCACATTCGTAAATTCACTAGGTGACAATACAGTGACATGTCATTTGGATTTTGGACGGCACTAGTGAGGGGATGGCCGTAATAAGTAATAACTCATGTTAACTCGAAGGGCATCGTAATGACTGTGAACACCGATTTGGATCGAAACCTATTATTGTCGTGATTTCGCTGTCAGCGGCGGTCGTTCCTTGGGGGAAGAGTCATCTGTGAAATTATTGTAAAATGCCTTTAAATTTGGTAAATATGGGGCGCCGTTTTTCTACTTAAGATTCATTTGAAATCATTGTTCTGTATGGCCGTACCGAATGCCTGTTTGCAGTTTCAAGAATTGGAGCCTTTTACAATTAACGATTTAATAAAAATATATTCACACAAATCACATGTATATTTAGCTCCCATAAGATATATGTAGGTATTTTAAACCTAAATCCACAAAGACGAAGATTACTTCACGAATTTCGGCTTATATGACACTTATATGATTTTAAGTTCTTCATCAAATGTAGCAAATGATTCGTCAAACGGTATATATTTTTTGCCGCAATAATAATAATAATTTAACTAGTATTTAACTAGATGTTTTGCAGTGATGCAAATGTTCTCACTTGCGTGCTCTTTAACTTAGGTCTATGACCGAGTGCGCGCGAAAACACAATAAAGTGGGATTAAATGTAATAATTTACAAACTTTGTAAAATTTGCTTCCTGACTTTTCACAGGCTATTTTAAGTAAGTAGATACGTTATTTTTAGGGTTCCGTACCTCAAAAGGAAAAACGGAACCCTTATAGGATCATCTGTGAAATGGTACATTTCTAGTAATAGGTAATCAATTTTAATCAAAACGGGCAAACTTTGTCACACATCCGGAACGATTATTCCGTCACGCATCCCATTATCCCCACGATATACGACCCTTATCCATGTCATAAAATAATATAAAACAAATCAATAATCAATTTTCCGCCAGCCCAGCCGTGTGCTATTTTTGTCGGGATTTTATTATTCTGGCAACACTCTCTCGTCTACCGGAAAATCGACGGCTGACGACTGGAAAGCTAAGGAACGGTAAAATATTTATTTAAAGGTTTGTTTATTTTAAACACACGTATTTTTAACCCTTGACCCAAAAAGAGGAGTGTTATAAGTTTGACAGGTGTATCTGTGTATCTGTCTGTGGCATCGTAGCTCTTAAACGAATGAACCGTTTTGAATTTAGTTCTTTTTGTTTGAAAGGTGGCTTGATCGAGAGTGTTCATAATTTACACTTCTATATCTGTTATTGTTACTTTACTTATAGATTGTTTGTTTTTATGGTTCCGATCTCCAGAGAAAAGGAACCCTATAGGATCACTTCGTAGTCTGCCTGCCTGTCTGTCTGTCCTGTCTACCTGACTGTCTGTCGTGTCTGTCACGAGTCGTCAAGGGAATCAAAAACTAGGATACTTCCCGTTGACCTAAAATCATGAAATTTGGCAGGTATACTTTGCAACGTCTTATGAGACAAGTAGTACTAGGAAAACCGTGAATTCGTGGTTAGGTACATCACAAAAAATAATAATAAGTGTTATTTCTTGTACGATGCTATGGAACCCTTCGCGTGTGAGTCCAACTCGCACTTGACCTTTTTTTTTAGGTAAGTAACTGATTTTACCGACGAACTCTAGTAGTAAAATAAAATCATTAAAATACCTATTAAATTTCAAACAATTTTCCATGAAACCGATCTTTTCTTCTTTTCTTGTTAACATTCCGGTATAAGCACGTGCTCCCGTAATCCCGCACACTCAGCAGACAAGATTACGTCAAAATTAAATTAATACCCAAACCGTAGTTAATTAAATCCACATCAACAATACAGCAACACGCCAGCCGCCCATGAGAAAGCACCTAATAAACGGTTGCATATCATTGAAACGATCCGATCATGCGACAATAAAGAACCTAAACACCTTAGACGTCGCCACTCAATACACGGGGCCCTTCGCACCCCGTCGTGTCATAAACTCATAATGCACCGAACGTATTGACAAACTGCCTATAACCTATGAAGTCTCAATCAAACAATGAAATTTATGGGGCTTTATTGACCCGTTTCTTTGATTCTTTGATTGCGCACAATACTTCGACAATTAAATTCAAATTTCGAATCGTGGGAATGGCGCGAATTAAGTGTTGACTCGCGCTGTCTTAAGATTGGGCGGGAGCTTTTTTTTCGGTAGGCGTCTAGCACAGGGCGTAGCGCGCTTTATTCCCAATTATGTGAAGAGGTTTTATGCTCTGTAGTTTTATTGTGTCTATGGGAAATTTATTCTTAAATAAATTAAATCAACTTTTGCAAGAACAAAGTAAAATATTTTTAAACATTGGTATGACTGCCTGTTAACTACTTGAATTAAACTATTAATTTATTCAAGTAGGCTTGTAAGCCAACTTTTATAAATTAGTCCTATGTTATTTTTAAGACCGTTCAAAATTAGTAAACATTTTTCTCTCTCGTCTGGCTTTACAAAGATTAGCCAATGTCAAGTTTGTAGTTATTTGTAACAAGTTAACTTAGTACTATACAAGTATGGCCCCGTCTGTCATTAGTAAACATAACGTACACATAAACGAATTGTAACATTTTAAAAATCATTGTTCGTAAATAGGGGATCTATCTGAGTACCTATATGGATTGCAAGTTGATATTAAACACGGTTTCGCCATTTTTAAAATATTCTGGTTTTATGGGTATATATGCAAAAGTCTAATTAAATAAAAACAAATATTTTATATATTTTGAAATATTTATTAACTATTTCGTGTCTTTGTTTAAAATTCAAAAATTAACATTTTTATTTCACTCAAGCTTCTACTACATGACATGTCAAAATACTACCACCGGTTAGGAAAGCAAATTCTAATATGTAGAGCGGGCAAGAAAATATTATTGAAACAAACTAAAGAATTATTTTATTCTTCCATAAAAATAAAAAGCGAAATTGTTATTATTATTTTAAGCATGAATTTTCCAATACTTTTCCAAAAATTGCTATGCGAAAAAAACAATCCGGAATATTTCTTTACAACAAACAACACCAAAAGCCGTATACTCCAATTTCGCGATTGAATTCGAAATTCAAAACATTAAAAAAATAAAACAAAAGCGTAATCAATGAAATGCAAAGAGCATGGAAAGGTGCGCAGTTGTTCGCTTACGTTGCAAAGATTGAAAACATCTGAAGAGAGTAAAAGTCACCCAAAATATTGACTCGCAAAGTGCCGACTTGGCGCACAATATGCCCAGCAGGTTGCCCATTGTAGTCCGCCCCTGTTCACGACAATGTAGAGTAATGCCCCGTAATGCACGGCTTTTTTTTTCATTTCGCGAGGATTCTATTTTTAAAATAGTATACGCGAATTATGCCTTGTGCAATATTTAAAATATATAGTAGTAATATTATTTTTTCATTATACATATTTATAAGAAAAACTTCGTATAGGTACCTAATATTCACTACTATACAGTAAGTTATCGCAACTTTATTATTATAAAGGCGAAAGTTTGTGTGTATGTGTGTGTGTATGTTTGTTACTCCTTCACACAAAAACTATTTGACGGATTTGGCTGTTTGGAATAGAGATAGGTAATATGAACATAGGCTACTTTTTATCCCGAAAATCCCGGGAAACCTAAATCCACGCGGACGAAGTCGCAGCCATCAGCTAGTTATGTATAATAATAATATTATGTAGATAGGTAGGAATATATACGTTGCTTTCCTTTTGATGACCTCTCTGGCGCAGTGGTGAGTGCTATAAATGGAAGGTCCCGGGTTCGATTCACGACACGATTTCCACCACCCTACCAGCAAAGCTGTGCCGCCAAACGATTTAGCGTTCCGGTATAGCGTGCCGAGTAGAAGCCGCTCAGGGCTAAGGGGGAGGGTTATATAATAAAACTGCCACACCCATTCCACTACCATCTTGGACTGCATCATAACTTACCACCAGGTGTCAGTCACCGATTAACTTTTAAAGTAATTTAAAAAAAAAGCTTGCTACTTACGCAAAAACATATTGCAGTCTCTACGTATGCTTTACTCTATACTCTGCTCTAAATTCATAAGTTGCTCTTATGATTCTGATATTACCTACATTTTTTTTTTGTTTAAAAAAGCTTGTGAATTCTATTGGAGTAGGTATTAAGTAAGCACGAGTTTTTAATTTCAAACACAATGCTAAGGGCGAATAATATGAGCGAACTTAGAGTTTGCTCAGACTTAAGACACTGTTAAAAGGAGACAGCGTTATATGGCTGACATAAATCTGTCTCGTTTTAACTGAAACTTAAGTCGGAGCAAAGTCAAATTACGGTCTCTGTATCTCAGCCTCAGACTATGCACCTAATTTTCACTGCGTAGATCAACGCGATCGTTCTGTAGAACGGCGCTGGTCGCGACTCTACAACAAACACCTGATTCTGACGGATAAAATTGATTAATTTGAATATGCAAAAATATATCGACGTATGCGTGAATTTTTGGTGTTTTAAAAAAACGTGATACTTAAGTTACGTGAGTATATCATAAGTAATAATATGGGAGTCACATCTTTCTCATCTTGTCTTCATCACATAGGCCCAGAGTATATAGTATGTTACTCTCCTTATGTTATGTGTATACTGTATATGTACCTAAAGCCTCAGACGTTCGACTCGAAAGTTCACCAGGTAACTAACGAACTGCCTAAGCCGGTAGCCATATATTATTATGCTTGTCAAAAACAAAACAATGAATGCTGCCCCAATAAATACTAAGCAACGACACCAAGACGTGTTCCAAATATAAAATAAATTACATTAAACGTGCACCTACCTTCAAACGGCACAGTAAAAAGTATGAAAGGTGCCCCCTAAATACCGGGTGAGGTGAAGCGCGAAAATTATCTTATATTTGCTCAGACGCCGTGAACGCTGGGGCGAGAATACTTTTCAATAAGCTTAGAGAGCGATTTTTTTTTTTTGCGAGACCCATCTTGTAAAGAGCGTTTTGAAAAACGGAACGCGCAAATAGAGGGTGTCTATTGATCGATTCGATTATTTCGATATTTTTGACATCACCATCATCATGATCAACCCATTGCATCGCCGGTTCACGCACGGGTCTGCTCTCAGTATGCAAATGATTTGGTTATAGTCTACCACACTAGTCAAGTGTGGATTGGTAGACTTCACACACCTCGGACACACACGAAGCGATTTGCTTCCTCGTTTCTAATCTGAACCGGTAGGTTACGGAACGCCCTTCCGGCATCAGTTTTCCCTTCCACTTTTAGTATGGGTACCTTCAAGTCAAGAGTAAATAGGCAGCTTCTAGGCAAGCGCGCTATCTTAGGCTACATCCTAACTTGTTAGCAGGTGATGATGTAGCCCAAGGTCTATTACTACTATCCTAGGTCATAGTTCCGAACGTAGATGGAACCGAATTCTCTTGAAAGTTTTTTTTTTACTTTTTGTAAACTTTTATTTTGCACTTCCCACGAACCGAGACTTTTCTTGAACAGGTTCTTCATTCTTGAGTAATCCTTTCGTAATTCACGAAAACGTACAAAGTCCGTAAAGATCTCGATTCGCTACCAGTGTTACTGTTAACAATAGAATTATTTATAGGGTTCCGTACCCAAATAGGGTGCCAATAGGTTATGGGACTCTATTATTAATACGCTATCCTTCTTTCTGTCTGTCTGTCTGTCAGCTGAATCTTATAAATAATAATTATAATTAATAGGTGAAGTGTTGAAATTTTTACAGAGTGTGTATTTGTAAAATGGCCGCCATGTTTTAAAACCTATTAAAAGTAACTACCTACATAGTGTTCATTATCTTGTACGGAACCGTCCTTGTGTGAGTCCAACTCGAATTTGACCGGTTATTTTAAATTGAGCCTAATGCACCGTATACACACTTAAATACCGCAAAACCCTTATAAAACCTCATTTGAGTGCAATCGTTTAGCAACTGCCTATTGTCATTTGTAAAAAAAATTAAGTACACCAAGAAAATCAACTCATGTGTACTCGTACATACAAATAAAGTATAAACAGATTTAAATAAAAGGGTTATTTACTAATTGGTGAATTGGGCTCGTAGAATCGTGGAAACCTAGTCAATGAGCGTGTAAATCGAATTATGATCCGTTTACAGGTCTGTGTGGATGTGGACATATTTTTTAGGGGTCCGTAGGTACCTCAAAAGCAAGAAAAGAACCTTTATAGGATCACTTAGTTGTGTGTCTGTCTGTCAAGACCGATCAAGGGAATCGAATTCTATACAGTAGATACTTCCCGTTGACCCAGAATCAGAAGATTTAGCAGGTAGCAATGTCTTTAGTCTTATAATACATACTAGTAAGTGAAAATCCGAAACCCGTGAATTGGTGGTTACATTACAGAAAAAATAAAGTGTTATTTCTTGTACGATAGAAAATAAGAAATACATAGATGTAAAAATATTTTTTATTCAAATAAACTCTTACACTTTGAATCGTCAAATGAACCTGCCACTGGTACGGAATGCCTTTCCTACCGGGAAGAACCACCAAGAAACTCGGCGGTTGCTCTATTCAAATATCCGATATCGGTACTTACAACATTAAGCCATGCGAAGCAAGCTGCAAGTAAAATCAGCGTTCTTTTCTCATTTACCTGGTACGGAACCCTTCATGTGCTAGTCTGACTCGCACTTGACCGATTTTTTATAAAGACCACTGTACAGAGGTTTTTCACACATGGCCACACCGCACGGGTCGCTTGGCTGTAGAATGTAGGCACATATGCATAATGAATTTTTATGTTTTGTACTGCATTTTCAAAGCCTTGTTTACATAATAATAAATGTATTTCGTAATTTATACTCGTATGTTGTTAATTACATTATAATTTTGGAAAAAAAAACCAATTAAGTACTTTAAAATGAACTTGAAAGCCTTGTTTACATTTTTTTTTATTCGTAATTAGGTACCTGTTATTAACATCATCATTATGATCAACCCATCACCCGGCTCACTACTGAGCACAGGTTTCCTCTCAGAACGAGAAGTGTTTGACCAAATAGTGTACCGCGCAGGCCAAGTAAGGATTGGCAGACTTCACACACCTTTGAGAACGTTATGTACAACTCTCAGACATGCAGGTTTCCTCAGGATATTTTCCTTAGCATATCTATGCAAATACATAGCTCCGAAAAGTTAGAGGTGCGTGCCCGGGATCGAACTACTGGCCTCCCAAATAGGAGGCTGACGTCTTAACCACTAGGCTATCATCGCTCAAATTAAAATAATTATATTATCACCGAGATAAGAAACCGAATGATATGAATTTACTATGAGATGCGTTGATGTCTTTCGGATAGCGTAGCCCCATTCGTAGCTCACCATTCACTTATTACTTACATCGCTGCAAAATCAAGCAAAAGTCTTTTGCTGTTTGTTGCCATTCTGAAGTTAGATTTCTGTTAACAAAATAGGTACTTATTTTAAGAGCGAATAATAAAAACAAAATTAATTGTCCCATTCTATTTTAATATAGTGAAGCGAGAGAAAATAATTAGGAAAACATTTAATTAGCACGGATCATTGGATGTCAAATCTTTGCTCTTCATCCGGTAGCTTGTTAAAAATTTCCATTCCATTTTGCTAAACTTGGAAAAGTGTTGGAAAATCACAACCCTTTCCGATGCCATCATTTTATCGTTTTTCTAACTGAATAATCGCACTTAGATCAGACTTTTAATTAGATAGCTTATTATAATTTTCTCTGTGAAGAGTTTTTCATGATTTTTGTTACGTGACTTCCTGATTCATTTTCAGGCAAAGATATAAAACTTCAGATAGGTAAAGCATATACAATCGTATTTTAAAAAGTGAAGACAAATTCGTACGCTTGTGTGTGTGATACGCGTAGTGAGTAGCGACACAGACTACATAGGATTACATTGGCGCGGGAATTACACACCTTCTGATACCTTCGAGCATGCTTAAGAGCAAGCTGGATTTTATATTTGTAAAAAATATAGCTATCATACAATTATTATTATTTAGAGATTAATTATTGTAATTATTTAAACAAAATATAGTGACTAACTCTTAAAACTTAAACCAAATGTTCCTACCCACACAATATATTTTACAACTTTTAAGTAGTGAGTGTACTAACTACTTTCTTAATTAACATTAAACTCCAAATGATCATGCAAGAGTAAACAATAATTTAAAAAAGATATCGGAACCGTCTTTATCTGTGTTATCTGTGGTACAAGACTGTCAACTATCAAAGTCAATCATAGACTAAAAAACGCTTTTGTTTTGAAAAAAATGGCCGCGTTCGTTTTTCGAACGTGCCGCGCTTTCGCGGTCCATCGGGCATCGCGTCAGCTGCCATTCAACGCGCGGGCCGGACCACCGCGCGGCCGTGTATCGAGTTACCATCACAGACTATATATCTATCGTCTTACCTCGCCTTCCTGTCCTATGTCTAAGTTACGCGCTACGTCCGTTTCAGCAACTAACAGACATGCCAACTGCTTAACAGGTGACTTTTTCGCGCGTCTGTAGGTTTCAATGAACAGCCATTAAACCTCCTCGGGCAAAGACATTCTCTCTTGCTGGAAGTAAAGCTAAAAAACTTATACCCAGCGCTCTAAATTTTTCTCAATTTTTGGAATTTTCCTTGCTATATTTTCCTTCAATCAGAGACACTTTCACATCATTTCGCAAAGTTTTAAGAGATATATTTTTGGCATTTCAAGCCTCTAGTTTCTAAACAACTACTTACAATCATATTTATGAACGGTCATAATCATTTTCTAATGCTAGTTAACCCGACCCATGACATTCAACTCTTTTCAAAGAAAGTGTGTTTGTTTGTTTGTTGGTTTATTGATTTGTTCTTCAGTCACGCTACAACGGAGCAAAGGATAGACATATGGATAAAGTTGAAAACCGAGAGTGACGTAGGCTACTTTTTACCCCGGAAAATCAGCCTTTCCATGGGATTTTTGAAGATTGCTAATACATAATATTATTTTACTGGTTAGAACATGTCGCCAGTGGAACTGTTGGCCAATCTGTAGACGGCTTAAGTTACGCGCTACATCCGCTTGGCGCCCTGTCATACGACAGTGACAGTTGGTAGGCCCGCGGACATTTTTGGTTTTCCTTTAGCGCACAGACAAGGCTGGGTGGGCTATCGGTTAACACTCAATAGTTTTGAAACGGATTCTATTTCATACAGTACCTATGCTGATAAAAATTAACTACACATTAACACATTACCTAATAGAAATTAGTAAAAAGTTTTGAATTCTAAATCCATGAAGTCGAAATTCCAAGGACTCGTATACGGAACGATTTGCTTCCTCGTTTCTTATACGCAATGCTAGAATATGGAATTTCCTATGCGCATTGGCAGATTTTGGATTTGGAGAAAATTATGGAGAACTCTCAGGAATGCAGATTTCCTCACGATGTTTTAATGATAAGCTCCGAAAAGTTAGATATGCGTGCCCGAGATCGAATTCCCGACCTCCCGAAAAGAAGGCGGATGTCTTAACCACTAAGCCATCATACCATTTTCAAGGCTTGTTTACTATTTTATAATGTATCAAGATTTTGCTTTCTAAACTAGATGCCTGCTCGCAAAGCAATTTATTCGAATATTACTGTTCATGGTTTTCTTATCATATCCTCTCGATGTCTCGTGTTCTCTTTGTCATTAACATCGTTCGATCATCGATTCCATCTTGTATCGATATAATAACATCGCCGCTTTTAATACCGCCTTTGTTAGATGTATCCAATTTTATGAAAAGGTAAAACATTCGTCCAAGGTAAAACAACAATTAGGGTGTCTGTTCACTGAAACAGGGCAGAGCGAAGACATGCTCATCAGACTACGCAGAGACCACTTGAAAAATTAACACATTTGACTGACTGACTGACTGATCTATCAATACATAACCTAGGTTGCTTTTATGAAGTAGACACTGATTAAAAAATGAATTTTTGGAAATTTCATCCCTAAGGAAGTTATATAGGGGACAAAAGTTTGTATAGAAGACTGTTCCTTTCCAAGTGTTATATCCATGAAATTGATACTTGGGCTTTCGATTAAAAATCAAAAAATACATGTTTCACGATTTTTGAAAATTCCACCTTCTTACAGATTTTATAAATTCTGACTAACATCAAAGTGTTAACAGCTTAAACCGATGGGTCTAAAAACTAATGATTTTGCATGTTTAGAATTTCCGGAAATTATACCTGCGTAAATTCTAGTTATTTAATAGTTATCTGTCTTCTATACCCTAGGTATCCTCAATCAACCGAGTCCTCCGCAACCTAGCAGCCCAAAAAGAAAAATCCAGCAACCAACAGTCGCCAAGCGACTGTTCTACCCCGGTATACGAGAGGCTACGACTACTAGGCACGCCAGGGTCCGCTCCCGCCTGGCCCAGAACGCCGTGGCCCACGCAGATAGACACCCGGACTCCGCCCTACCAGCTGCATAGCTTAAGTCCTGGCCCGCAGGCTATTGCGTGCAATGGTACCGAGCTACCGATATTGAAAAAAGGTAAGTCTTAAAAAAATTTCATAGACTATGATTTTGAAGGCAGTTTTTTACCCCCGACCCAAAAAGAGGGTTGTTATATAGACGTGTGTATCTGTGTATCTGTCTGTGGCATCATAGCTCCTAAACTAATGAACTGATTCTGATTTAGTTTTTTTTTGTTTGAAAGGTGGCTTGATCGAGAGTGTTCTTAGCTATAATCCAAGAAAATCGGTTCAGCCGTTTGAAAGTTATCAGCTCTTTTCCAGTTACTGTAATTCACTTGTCGGGGGTGTTATAAATTTTTTATTTACACTTGTCTAAGGATAGGGATTCCTTAGATAATCACCACCATAAAACGAGTCGTAGAAAGGGTCATGACCCTTACCAATAAAGGAGAATAAAGGAGTAGTACGCAGAAAGATAGTGAGAGAAATACACTTGCCATTCTAAGTAAGCTTCTCAGCTAAGGTTAAGAATTGTGGTTGAGCAGTTCAGTATACAGTTCTTCTCCGATACGCGTAGAGAAGCGTGCATAGTATTCACGGAACAACACTGTAGTATTAGACCAAAACTTTGCAAGCATTCTTTAGGGAGTCTTCTGTAACTATTTCCTGATACTACAAGCTACAAGCTATATACTTGCAAAGCAACGGAGCCAGGCACGTCAGGCCTTCCATTGGTCAGATATTCCGTTGTATTTGCTCTTTCAACAACGCTCCGCTCCACACCGCTCTATACAGACAACAACACTTAGTAGCGGCGAGGCGCAGATTTTTTTTTTTCCAAACTCAGCTTATTTCCTTTGACGTATGATTTAACTTGTTATAATGAAACTAAGCAAGCCTTAGCGGCTTCACGAGAGGCGCGTGGGTCGCCGATCGCGAAGAAGCCGAAGCAGCTGCTCGACTGCGGTAGAATGACAGCTACAACGTCACGATCGCAATTACCTCTGATTGGTTGACGCTCGCTCACTATTGGCTACAATGCGTTGTTGCAACAAGAATACTATAAATTCAGCCAATCACAACAATTGCGATTGTAATAATGATTGATGCAGATTTTCCGGAATCAACCTACTGAATTTCTAATTGATCACGTAGAAACTCCAAGATAGCTCTGCTACATTGCCCGCTGCGTACTCTGAGCTTTCTTATGAAGCCCATAGTTAGCGACCATGTCTTAAAAGTGTAACTAAATATAAATCGATCGGAAATACCAGGCAAAATCTCCCTCCAAAAAACGACATACACCTAAAAAAATCATAACCACGAGTGTCCGTAGACGCGAATAACAAAATTAAAAAACACCACCAAAAAGGGCAACCCATCCGCAACAGCCGGTCACACTGTCTGGGTGAAACACAACTTTTTTCCCGGCATTTTGATAGTCGATTTGCGGCACCCCCCTCGCAAGGGGAGGAGGGGGTATCCCGCCTCCGGTACCGTCAAAAACATTACTCTGCTCATCCGCTTGGAAGATTTAATTTTCATTTTTATCTCAAACATCCCCCTTTGTAGTGGTCGGCTGTAGTCTGTATCCAATTAGGTGGCTTTGAACATTTTTCTGGAAGTCCGTAAAAGATGGAGTTATGGAATTTTTAATTTCGATACTTATTGTTATTGGAGTCTGCGGGAGAAGCCCTCGTAGGCAAATATACGTCTGACGTTACCTAGCTGTTTCATGCGATAAGAATAAGTCGCATTATATCCACGGTATCATATCACACTAATATCACACTATCACACTATTATTATAAAGGCAAAAGTTTGTGTGTATGTATGTATGTTTGTTACTGTTTCACGCAAAAACTACAGGACTGATTTGGTTGAGGAGTGGAAATAGATTATACCCTGAATTAAGGCATATGCTCCTTTTTATCCCTAAAAATCAATGAGTCTCCGCGGGATTTTTAAAGAACCTATAAGTAAGTATCCAAGCGAATGAAGTCGCGAGCATCAGCTACTTCTTTATAATAAAAGTTAATTTTTCCCAAATAATAATTACATAATTATTTGGTGAAAATAGTGGTAATTTCATCGACTTACAATTTTTTCGCATGGGTAACTTATGAATGTGAGAGAAAACTTTCATGCCAGAGTTCTCTATAGTGTTCTTAAGCTGTGCGAAGTCTACCAACCGCCATTTGCCAGCTTGATGGAGGTATGACAAAGGATTCGTGTGGTGTTGTGTGTTGGTGGTGTGTATTTCCAGCACCTTGGGACACCAACCTCTATCCGCCTAGTGGAGGGTCGTCCGACGCTGTCCTTGCCAGTCCGAAATTGCCATTCCAGCGTCTTGGGATCCCAACATCTGTTCACCCAGTGGAGGGTCCTCCAACGCTGCGCTTCCCGGTGCAAGTTTGCCATTCCAGTACTTTGGGACCCCAATGTAAAAACTGGGTATATCCTCTTTTTACATTAGAAACCTTTTGTGAAAATTGAAAATCTTTTAACCGCACGTCAGGTGCTCAAGTGGTATAGAATCTAACAGCTAAACCTTTCGGACATAATGTCATTCTAATATAACAGAACCTGTTGCTAGCTACGCGAACCGTGAAAGCTGCCGGCAAATTGCGGTAACCCAACACCTCGCCACTAGATTAGGTGTCTTAGAACGTTACAACTACTTTATTGGCACGGAAAAAAATACGATTTTGCATAACAGAGATCGGACAAAGTGCGTCAATGAGCCTCGATTGAGGAGCTAACCAAATTCGGAAAGGTCGGCGGTTCAAACCCCACGCGTTGCACTATTGTCGTACCCACTCCTGGCACAAGCTTTACGCTTAATTGGAGGGGCAAGAAGAGTATTAGTCTTGATTAGCATGGATAATATTCTTTAAAAAAAACAGATTTCTATACTTTATATCAACTTTATTTATTCAATCCCAAGTTGTTCCTTTGTCTATCATCTATGGTATGGTAGGTACCTATTAGGAGGCTTTTTTTTTTTTTTCGAGGGGGAAATCTTCATAAGATACCCACTCGGGTTATGTGGGATTTGTACCCACTAAAACCCCCTCGGTGGCCCTCCTCAGCACATATTGAGAGGCTCCGGGAACTCTGACGAACGAGGAGGCCTACCGCTGCCGCCACGCCCGGTAGAGACGATCCAATAATAAGCTAAGCTGATTCCTAATTAGTCGCTGCCTGAGTTCCATGTTATGGTCGCAATCAACTCTGATTGCATGACACTCTCACTGCAAAATTATTAAGATGTCATTTTCATGTTGACGACGTCCTTGGCGCAGTGGTAAGCGCTGTGCTCTTGTTAGTGGAAGGTCCCGGGTTCGATTCCCAGCAGGGATTTGG
This sequence comes from Maniola jurtina, assembly GCF_905333055.1. Classification (NCBI taxonomy): domain Eukaryota; kingdom Metazoa; phylum Arthropoda; class Insecta; order Lepidoptera; family Nymphalidae; genus Maniola; species Maniola jurtina. The sequence goes on along the minus strand of NC_060049.1, from coordinate 4,734,969 downwards.
AATTTTATAATTTCTAAATCTCATGTCTGGTCTGGTGGGAGGCTTCGGCCGTAGCTAGTTGCCACTTACCACCCTATCCGCCGCCAAGCGATTTAACGTTCCAGTGCTATGCTGTGTAGAAACCAATGGGGTATGAGTTTAATAAAAACTGCCATACACCCTTCCAGATTAACCAGCTTCCATCCTAGACTGCATTATCACTCACCACCAGATGAGACTGCAGTCAAGGGCTAATTTGACCTGCCATCCACAAAAAGACCACAGCGCTTACCACTAGCGCCAAGTAAATCGTCAAATGAAGATTTTAAACAAGGCGATTTCATTAATATTTTAACGATTTTAAGCCTAGTTTCAGGCGCTTTCCTTTGAGCACTATATAACTGGACAAAAATGTAAGTGCCTATATCTACAGGCTTCGACTGGTAAAATATCACGACCCTTTTTATACTGCAAGGTCAAATCAATACCAGATTCCTTCAAGCATACAAACAGACAAGGTCAAAGCACGGGGAGCTAACGATAAATCCGTTAAGGAAAACTAAATAAACCTGCCGAATAAAGGGAGCCAAAACCGTGATAAATACCGAGGAAGAGAGACAAGAACACACAAAAATAAACAGGAAAGAATGGGATAGAAACACGTCTGCTCTCTTAAGATAAGGCGAAGAAAAATGTCGCGCGATATTTATTCTCAGGGTTCCGTAACAAATGGTTATTATGGGGTTCCGTAGTAGTAAATTAGTGAGATGTATCGGTCGTTGAATATTTATTGTGGCGGTTGACCGTCGGGGTCGACAAATGGGCTGAAGTGGTGAGTAATGGTCGACTTGGACTTTCAGGTGCTAATCTCGTAATGTAATGTGTCTATTACTGACTAACTGTGCAAACTTTCTGCTTTGGTTTGCTGTTGCACAGTTTTAAGGGTCCATCTCAAAGGTTTCATGAATCTAAGGCCTCACTGACCTCTACTTACCTATACAAATACGCCGGACTTGCTATTGCCGACCTGTTTTTGAGGCACCTTGTTTTTTTTTTGGGCTATCAGCTCCATTTTGGCGGACACAACAGACAGACGGACAGACAGACAGACAGACAACAAAATGATCCTATAAGGGTTCCTTTTTTCTTTTTGAGGTGCGGAACCCTAAAAAGGACAATTTTGGATTTATGTGCATTATAAATTCCCAAATTGACCATGCCGGGAATCCAACCCAGGACCTCCCACCGATAAAACCAGAGCACTCACAGTACAAAAAAATCTAATCGAATTTCCATATTGGCACGGCATCACTTGGCAGCGTGCGGGACAAACAAAAAATATTCCCTGAAAACTCCGTAACTCCAATCCGACACCCACTTGAATATAAAGTGACGCATAACATATCCGTCTACCAATGGAGGTATCTTTTTTTGGGATTTATTCAGATTTATATGTTACTAGCTGATATACCCACGACTTCGTTCGCGTGGGGTTTTTAAAATCCCGTGGGAACTCTTTGATTTTTCGGGATGAAAAGTAGACTATGTGCTAATCCAGTAAATTATAATTTACCTCCATTCCAAATTTCAGCCAAATCTGTCCAGTAGTTTTTGCATGAAGGAGTACATACACACATACATACACAGAAACTTTCGCCTTTATAATATTAGTGTCTGGCATCTGCTCGCGTATGTCCGCTAGAATTTAGGTTTCGACAAAATCCCGTGAGAACTCTTCGATTTCCCGGGATAAAAAGTAGCCTATGTCCACCTCCGGGGTGGAAGCTTTCTCTGAACCAAAGGTCCAAATCAGTTTAACGGATGGGCCTATTACCTACCTGGACAGTTACGAACACAACAATAAAAAATTAGCCAACTGATCGAGCCATTTTCAAATAATGATCATTGCCGTTCAAGTCATTTCGGTAATTTTATTTACATTGATTCTACACACAGTAGATATTTCAATAGAAACAGATAATCCATAAAGTGTTATATCCAAATAACATGAGGCTCGTATGTAGGTACATACGCGGCGGCGACCTCAAAGTGTGGCTCAAACCCTTTGATCTGCCATACGGATAGCTATGGGCTAGGTATTATATACCTATCGTAGACAGCCCTTCTATTTTGGTATACTGTCTTAGTATTTGTTTGAAGTATAAATGCTTTATGCTTTATAGGATTAAAACGTGTATTGATATGAAACATGAGATTATTCAAGGGGCAACAACCAACAAATTCCTGAAAGGCGGGCAGCGCATCTGCGGTACCTCTGGTGCTGCAAATGTTCATGGGCGGCGGTAATCACTTAACATCAGGTGTCCCACCTGCTCGTTTGCTCACTATTTAGTTATAATTTTTTTTATGGGTACCTAGATGGATACTCTAAATGGGACTGAAGCGTGAGTAGATATAGTTTTAGGTCAGGAAATTACGAATGTAACCGTCCGTGGATAAGTGAGTAGGTAAGTATAGGTTCGTTTTCACTCTCGGCCACACACCACCAGTAGATAGGTATGTGCGTTTTAAGCAATTAAAGACAAAGATAAGATAAAGATAAATTTATTTGGCTCAAAAGATACCTATCACTTGCTTGGTGAAGGCAAATATCGTGAGGAAACCTGCATGCCTGAGTGTTCTGAAGACTGCCAATCCGCACTTGACCAGTGTGGGGGACTCTACTCATCTTCTCATGAGAGGAGATAATATGTGCTCAGTGACCTACTTACTATACTTACCTATACCTATGTACATATTTCATTTTTTTTAAAGTTCACAGTACCTATATTGCAAATAAAACATCTACAACATTGCAACATTAAAATATACCAAGCGACAGAAAAACAATTTGACTCTAATATCGAGCCTCGATAGCTCAACGGTTGAGGAGCGGACTGAATTCCGCAAGGTCGGCGGTGTAAACCCCACCCGTTGCACTATTGTCGTACCCATTCCTCGCACAAGCTTTACGCTTAATTGGAGGGGAAAGGGGAGTGTTAGTCATGATTAGCAGCATGGCTAATATTCTTTAAAATAAAACAGTGTTTACTAAGACGATCGCAGTGGGGTTTTAGTTTTCAACTTTTTCATGAAACATTTAATGCACTCAAATTCGCGATATAATAGGTAAACCGCTAACGGGAACAAAGCACTAGATACACAAACACTATGGAGTACGGAACGGGCCCTCAGATTGCAAACCTCGCCAAACACACGCAAAATACCTAGCAATTAAACCTGCCTTCATTACATATCACCCTTTCAGCGGTTATACGTACGACTAAACAGGGTGCGATACAACAACAGCTGAGTAAAACTCAACTTCCAAAAAAACTGTGCTATTTTTTAGTTTAATTTTCAATGGCTGACATTTCATTTATTCAAACTGTTTATGATTCGCGATATAATATGTAAACCGCTAATAGAAACGAAGCACCAGATACACAAACACTATGGAGTACGGAACGGGCCCTTAGATTGCAAACCTCGCCAAACACACGCAAAATAGCAATTAAACCTGCCTTCATTACATATCACCCTTTCAGCGGTTATACGTACGACTAAACAGGGTGCGATACAACAACAGCTGAGCAAAACTCAACTTCCAAAAAAACGCAACTTAGGGGTTTTCATTTTTACAACTAAGTACATAAAAAAACTCAAAACTATAAATAGGAGTCCTCTACAGATTGGAAAATAAATTACAATCTTTGTAATCTGTACCTAGTCAAAAAAATACGCAATTTAAGTATACGCATTCCAAGTTACAATCCACGAACTCTTAGTAAAATTCAACATAATAATATACTAAGCATTACCAATATAGGAACTTTTCATAATATTATGATTTTATTTCTCGATAGATGCCAATGAATTCGTCAATCAAACAAATAATATCAAAAAACTATAGGATATAGGTACTTCATCATACACTCACCACGAACCTGTGTTCATGTAACAGTATTCAACACAACACTAGGCTATAGCGGTTTTCCTTTTCACATCACTCAGCTTTACACTAACGACAAACCAATAACAAAACTAATACCACACTAAATACCTAAATTACTCATTCGAATAATCAAACAAATGTACACCTTGGATGCACCGTGCGCGGGCGAACGAGGCGCACAAAGGGTTGGCGGGCAATAACGCATGAAACAGGATTATAAAACATGAAAATGTTCGTTAAAGGGCGGTTTGAGCCCCCTCAGTTACGCTACATGTAATTATAGCTGTTAATTTGCCTATATTTGGCCTATACGCGTACTTTACGCGATAGATATGGGTATTTAACAAAGCTTTATAGCTTTTTATTAGGAAACTAGGGGATGCCCGCGGCTTCGCCCGCGTGGATTCCGATTTTTTTAGATCCCATGGGAACTCTTTGATTTTCCGGGATAAAAAGTAGCCTATGTCCTTCCCCGGAATGTATTCCAAGTCTGTACCAAATTTCATTAAAATCGGTTCAGCGGTTGGGCCGTGAAAACGTAGCAGACAGACAGACAGACAGACACACTTTCGCATTTATAATATTAGTATGGATGGATATTAGGTAAGATCTATAGTTATACCACGTTATACCAATGAAAAACTAGAAAAATGTACTTTAAAGGGCGCATTGAATGATTCGAAAGTACTTTGGCGATGTAAAAATATTATATTGTATTACTAGCTGATGCGCGCGACTTCGTCCGCGTGGAATTAGGCTTTTCGATACTTAGGTTTTTATATTATACTCGTGGGCACAAGTTTGTATGAAAGTCCGTCAGTTTTTTTTAAATTGTTATTTGGGCTTTCGGGCATAATTAAAAAATACCATCAGGATTTTTGGCAATTCTACTCCTTCATCGATCAAAATTCCATTTCAGCGAAATCAGCCCCTGTAATTTTAAAACTACATATTTTTAGAAAAAACTAAAACACCACAGACAGAGATATTAGTTTCTAGAATATGTCTGCAAAATTTCATGGATTTTGGTTGCTTAATATTCAAATGAAATTGGAACTACGATTGTATGAAGCGAGTGACAGAGAGAGCCCTGTTAAGTTGTAGGCAATGAAAATTCCACCCCCAAAGGAGTTAAAAATAGTAGATGAAAGTTTGTATAAAAGTCCGTAATTTTTCAGTTATAGCTATCTATAGCTATATGAAATTTCGTAGGTAATACATTTTTTTATTATTTTTTCTTTAATTTAACTAAACTTAAATAGCTTCAGTACTAAAAATAAAAACTAAAATAAATCCACTGCTGGACATAGTTCTCTTGTAGGTACTTAGGTACTTCCACACGCCACGGTCTTGTACCATAATATGAATTACATTCCAGCACCTTGGGTCGCTATAACTATGGGCCTCATCACACTTCACACTAATATTATAAAGGCGAAAGTTTGTGTGTGTGTGTGTGTGTGTGTGTGTGTGTGTGTATGTTTGTTACTCCTTCACGCAAAAACTACTGGACGGATTTGGCTGAAATTCGGAACGGAGATAGATAATATCCTGGATTAGCACATAGGCCACTTTTTATCCCGGAAAACCAAAGAGTTCCCACGGGATTTCGAAAAACCTAAATCCACGCGGACGAAGTCGCGGGCGTCAGCTAGTAAGTAATATTTACCTACTTCTCTCTCTATTAGTCGTATGACATTACTGAGGGTCGTGACCCCTTTCCATTAATCCTATAATGGTAGGAGTTCTCTTGGCATAATAATGCGGTAGGTTCCCAAATCCTTCCGCATTACAACTCGACTAAGAGAACGAAATTTCGACTCTTAGGTTAATTTACCTATAGGTACTACTTACCTACTTAGTAGTTAGTAGATGTTGTTATAGTAATACTTGTATGATCAACCCATTGTCGGCCCACTACTGGGCAAGGGTCTCTTCTCAGAGTGAGAAAGGTTTGGGCCATAGTCTACCAAACTAGCCCAATGCGGATTGGCAGACATCACACACTTTTGAGAACATGGAGAACTCAGGCATGCAGGTTTCCTCACGATGTTTTCCTTCACCGTTAAAGCAAGTGATATTTAATTGCTTAAAACCGCACATAATTGATAAATTAGAGGTGCGTGCCCGCGATCGAACCCCCGACTTCCGATTAGGCGCCGGACGTTCTAACCACTAGGCTATCACAGCTTTTTTACCCGACTGCGGCAAAGCCAAAAGGAAGGGTTATAATTTTAGCAGAGTGGGATGTCAAATGAAAGAGGAGAAAATTCTGTGTTCTGAGCTCATGTTTAGGTATAAATGTGATAAGTAGGTACTTACCAAGCGACAGAAAAAAAAATTTACGATAATATTTCAGCGTTTATTAAACGATCGCAGTCGGGTTTTAGTTTTCAACTTTTTTTTAGTAATACTTAGCCAGATGCAAAATTAATATTTCATCATCTAGGAACATTCTCGATACCCGGTGTGGATATTACGGTAGACGGTAAAATAATGCGGTAAAAAGCGCCAGGGGGCGGAGTCGCGTTAGTGCCGCCCCGATGCGCGCTCTGCGTAAACATGCCCGCGTATAATTATACACACCACATATAGCAACTATACACTTATACAGTACACATATACATGTGGAATATGCTGTAAGGTAAGTACATCGCCGCTAAATGACACCACTAGTTCTATTTTTGGGAGGATGACATTGGCTAAACCACACATGACATAGTTTATTCCGGCGCTTCCGGGATCACCAAACCCTCAGGTATGTACAACTGGTGATGTTTGGCACAGCTATAATATTATGTGGAACCTGTGTGATGTAAGGTACATCGCCGCAAAATGACACCACTAGTTCTATTTTTTGGGAAGATGACATTGGATAAACCACACATGACATAGTTTATTCCGGCGCTTCCGGGATCACCAAACCCTCAGGTATGTACAACTGGTGATGTTTGGCACAGCTATAATATTATGTGGAACCTGTGTGATGTAAGGTTCATCGCCGCTAAATGACACCACTAGTTCTATTTTTGGGAGGATGACATTGGCTAAACCACACATGACATAGTTTATTCCGGCGCTTCCGGGATCACCAAACCCTCAGGTATGTACAACTGGTGATGTTTGGCACAACTATCATATTATGTGGAACCTGTGTGATGTAAGGTTCATCGCCGCAAAATGACACCACTAGTTCTATTTTTTGGGAAGATGATATTGGATAAACCACACATGATATAGTTTATTCCGGCGCTTCCGGGATCACCAAACCCTCAGCTATGTACAACTGGTGATGTTTGGCACAACTATCATATTATGTGGAACCCGTGTGATGTAAGGTACATCGCCGTAAAATGACACCACAAATTCTATTTTTGGGAAGATGACATTGGCTAAACCATGGTTAAACCACACATGACATGGTTTATTCCGGCGCTTCTTCTGCTTGAGGCCTTCCGGGATCACCAAACCCTTAGGTATAGGTACATCTGATGATGTGTAGCACTACTTTCAACAATAAATACTTAAACGTTTTTTACTTTTTACTTTCTTCCTAAAATAATTCAGGAGCTCAATTAATTATAGGTAAGTATTATTGACTAGCTTTTGTAAGGTAGCTGTTCTGTGTGTAGTATCAATGAAAGGATTTTCTCGATCAGATCATTAGTTCCGGAGATTACACCCTACATCCAAACTTACAAACTTTACCTCTTTATGATACGTAAGTACCTACTAATACAGAATCACATGACTTCGCCAGCAGCATGTGTGGATATCTACAGTCTACACCGTGTTTGGCCGCCGGCCGACACTAACATAACTATAAAACTAGCTAGGTAGGTACCTACCGACCTAGTAAATATCTTAGGCAGAATTTAGTAGCTAAGATTTCCTTGACGGAAAAGTTAAAATATTCACTTTCGTACACGTTTTATCAGAAAGCCATGAAAATGTGTTGAAACATAATCCTCGTATTAAAAATGCTGATCGCGTCGGTATCGGTTGCAAAACAGCTGCGCGCTCGAGCGCCGCTTTCCCGCGCTTTCCTCAAAATGGCCGACGCGTGCCTGGACTGCTAATGTCATACGTTGTAAGATAATAAATTCATAATACTTAAACTTTTATTTTTTTAATGGTAAGTAGTAGGTATAATAGATGATGGTCGCAACTTTATCCACGTGAATTTGGTTTTTAAAAGTTTGGTTTTGGTTTGTAAAAGTTAAAGTAAAGTAAAGTTAAAGTAACTCTTAGATTTTCCGTAATAAAAAGTATTCTTTGTCCGTCTCCGGGATGCAAGCTATCCCTTTATCAAATTTCCTACCTAAAATTTCTTACCTATGTAGTTTCTCAAAATTTAGGTAGCATTAGGTCGAGGGCTAACTTTTAATCGAATAAAAAAATTAGAAATCTAAGTTCTTATTAATATACCTACTCACCTACAATTTTCACCATAAATACTTAGGTACTAGGTAGATCTACTGAATAAGTAATGGGAACAAAACATAACTCCCTGAAGGGAAGGCTCGAGGGAATCGATGAATGAAATCGGTGCCTACTGCCTAAGTATACCTATCTATACCTACCCACCTTCCAACGCGGTGACATCTTTTCGATAAGGCATCACCACATTGTTTATTCCTTTGCAGCCATCTTCTTTATTCTCTTTATGTTTTTAAGAGATTTTTTGCGAGATAGGTTTGCGCTCGACTACAAAGTACAATCATGCCTAATAAAAAGCAATGGCAAGGTCTACGCTGGAATGCGCTTGCCTAGAAGATGCCTACCTACACCCTCGCCTTGAAGGTTAGGTAGGTACCTTTAGATTTAGGTTATACGTGGTAGGAAACACACGGACACCCGAAAATGCATTTCACACCTTAGCGGTTCATATCAGAAAAATTGAGGAAAAACGTTTCGATGTCGATCACACAAGACAGTAGGTATACCAACACTCAGGGCTACTGCCCTATCAGGTACTTACTGTAAAGAGAGCTTTCAAAAATATACATTCAATATTTTCTAATTCCAATGCTTCCTTTATAATATTACAGGTAGGTACCTACCTATCAAATATTTTCCTTTCCAACGAGAAAAAGATGGCAGCTAAGTAGTAAACAAAGAGTTGCCTTATCGCAAAAATGTCGGCGTGTCGTGTATTTCATCCTGCGTTTCCCTTCCCTACCTTCCCTGAAGGGACTTGTGTTTTGTACCCTTTATATTTGTGTTTAGGTATAGAGAGACTAGGTAGTAAGAAGTGTAGGTACCACATCTAATGTATTGTAGGAATAATGTGGGTTAGTACCTGAGTAGGTATCTAGGTTCCTGCTGTCATTCACTATCAATCGTAAAACTGTGTTATCACTATTACTAAACAGGTATGTACCTATACTGTATAGTACCTATTTACATTTTACATCATAGGTACATTGGATACAGAGATAGCATCCATCCCAAGGAAAGACATAGGCTTTTTATTCGGAAAAATCAATGAGTTCTCACGGGATTAGGTGGTAAAATCTAAATTCAGGGGGATGAAATTGAAGGCATAATCTACTTATTTGGTACAGAAATAGCTTGGCATCTTGGAGATGACTAGATACTTTTTATCCCGAAAAATCAAAGAGTCCCCACGGCGTTTATAAAAACTTAAATCGAAGCGGACGAAGTTGTGTGGAAATGTATATTTTTGTACTAATATTTTCCGCGAGCGCGAGGTATTTTCCACCGTCCCAACTAATTTTGAGTGCCGTCAAAAATAGACACATCTATTATCTGATACAGATCTCAGTACATGCCTTCATGAAACATTAATGTTTTCCCGGGACGCCTGACAGATGGGCTCCTGATACACCGAATGTCGTATTACCACCACCATACAAAATGCCACCCGAAAATCACCCTTACACCATTGGTTTAACGGTGTAACAACTCCGGGACGAGCGATCTAGAAATGGGAATTTTGTTTCGAGGTGTCATATTCGTTCGCGATGAGAAGTGGGTGGGCTGATAATTAAGAAATGAACCTACGTCATCGTGTTACATTGCTGATGCTAAAAAAAAATGGTGGGTAATTTAAAACGATTTTTTTTAAGTTTCGCTGTCAAATAATTAAAATCAGATAAAGACAAATAATAAGGCTACTACTCTTCACTGGTACAACTTAGACCATCCATTCGAGACCACCTAAATTCAACAATGTCAAACCATATTTCTTGACCTACTTTTAAAGAACCTATTCAAACTTTTAAACCAATAATACCTACTCTGAATTAGGTAAAATCTATAGGTACCTACCAACTTCTGTGTTAAAATCCATACAGTCTCAAAAGGCCAAGAACCCAGAGCCAAAAAAACTAGTTAAAAAACTACTTCCATACAAAAATTATATCTACCTAATTATAAAATAATCCGAAAGTGGCCTATTTGTTTGTTTCTTCTTTACGCCTCGACTACTCAACCGATTTTAACAAAATAGACACAGTTAATCTACAATTTTTTTAATTAAAAAAATCAAGCGTGAATTCCGCGAGATATTATTTCTACATGTAAAAACGTTGTTGACAAAAGCTAGTGCACCATTTAAATAAGAATACGAATAGTTATAAATAATATAGGAGTCTGCAACTCACAAGTAAGAAAAAAAACAGTATTTAAATGCCATAGTCCTGAAGGATAAAGTGAAGTAGGTAAGCTCTACAACTCTAGAGCTGGATTGTGAAAGCACTCCACTCGCTTCAACGGCCCTACTACGTTCACTTTACGACTCGAGGAAATACCTACTGCTTTTTTTATGAAAATTGCATTATTCAAGTAAAACTCCTTTAGGCGCTACTTGAGAGTGATTCAGATCTTTTTTCGGGCGGAAGTGACGTCACTGCCGCTGAAAATGGGCGCCTAACTAAATATCTGTTTTGAGGCCGTCACCTTTTATCGAAACGGTTCCAATACCCAGTAGTTTGTGTTCACAGAAATATAAATTGTCATAGAAGGATTATAAAAAAACTTTTTTCTTTCTCTCTCTGATTAAAAAATCTCCCTGATTTTCAAAAATGGAACGCCGCGCGTGTTTAATTTTACTTTACTTTAATCACGCGTAAAGAATAGATACAAGCACTAAAAGTCTGTCTGTAAACAAAAAAATTGAGCCCTAGTTTCTTCAAATAAAAAGATTCTATTAATTTTATTATTTACTAAAGGACACTTGTCTAGTGTTTTTATACTAAACAAATCACAAAAATTATCTTCTTTTCTTGTAGCTTAAGAAGCCTTGTATTTCCCGGAATAAATAGCAGCCATAGCTTGATCACTATTTAGCATATTTGTCTATTTGTCTAAAGTTCTGTCCGGTCATAGAGACAAACTAAAATTATCCGATTATTATAAGTATCACACTAATATTATAAAGGCGAAAGTTTGTATGTGTGTGTGTATGTTTGTTACTCCTTTATGCAAAACAACTGGACGGATTGGGCTGAAATTTAGAATGGAGATAGATTATACCCTGGATTAGCACATAGGCTACTTTTTATCCCGGAAAATCAAAGAGTTCCTACGCGATTTTTAAAAACCTAAATCCACGCGAACGCAGTCGCGGGCATCAGCTAGTCATCTATATGTATTACCAATAATTTATTACTTTAACTATGCCAAGCGGACTCATCTATTTTACTATGTATTTAAAAGGGTTTCATACCTTAATGATTTTATTACTTACTAGCTGACTTCGCCCGCGTGGATTTAGGTTTTTTGAAATCCCGTGGGAACTCTTTGATTTTCCGGGATAAAAAGTAGCCTATGTGCTAATCCAGGATATTATCTATCTCCATTCCGAATTTCAGCCAAATCCGTCCAGTAGTTTTTGCGTGAAGGAGTAACAAACATACACACACACACACACACACACACACACACATACAAACTTTCGCCTTTATAATATTAGTGTGATTGTAATAAAAAATTATTTTGAAATGGTTCTTGACGATAAAGTAAACTCCAGTTCTTACTTAGCGTCAGTAGGTAGAGGTCCTTAGGTACTTCGAACACAGCCAAGGGCGTTACTACGGGAACTCTCAGAAAATAAAATCTGTAGATAGATAGATAGATAGATAGAGTTAGAGATAGTTTTAGTACAGTTCAAAAGTTTTACTGCTTAATAAATTGTGCTATGAAAACTTTTATCGGTATCGATATTAAAGTGAAAAAAAAAAAAAAAACAATTTTGATCATTTAAATTTTAAAAACTTTATTTAACCCAAAATTTGATAAAAAATGTAATGAAACAAATCGATAACAATTTCTTTCAATTTTATGAACTCACACAGACACTCGTAAGTTACATAGCAAGCAACCAATTTTAAGATCGCAGTTACATATTTTTCTCATATTTTTTTGTGAATGAATTACCTGCCTGCCAAAGAATTTCCAATTTATATTTAACATTACCTCACTTAACCATCAGTTTAACAATCCACAGGAAAATTATATTTAATACAGGTAGGTAGGTAGGTACCTAACACAAGTTCAAAAAACTTTACCTTGAAAAAATATGTCACAAATTGAAAACTGATTAAAGAAGTCCCCTTAAAAACGAACTCGCAAAACCATTATTGGGCATACATTTTTGAGCGATAACGCTATCGTAGGCAGGGTTACGTGGTAGGCCGGGCCGTTATCGTCTCCTTCCGCATGAACGCCCCCGTTACGGTCCCCCTTGTCCCCTGGCCTCACCACCCCGCTCCCCAGCCACCCTGGCCTCGTCGACGCATCTTGACACTTGAGTTAAATTTATTCACTAAAAGATAGTAAATTTGACATGTTCGCTAACATATGAGACAACTTTGTACAGGGGTTTTATTAAAATAGTTTTATTAAAGAGGATAAATCATTAATACTAGATTATTATCTACTACGAGACGTTTTACCTCAGTTAATTGGCTCATGCGGTGACAGAAGGGCTGGCTTATTTTTCGCGCAAATATCCTGTGTAACTGACAAAAGACAACGCGGGTTTTATCGCTGGTATTTATAGCTAAAAAAAGTTGAACTTAACTACAAAATGCTCATTCCACCTCTACTCAAACTCTTATTTTAGCTCGATAAGTTTGCCTGAGGCCAGTTAGTGAACGTGACCTTAAATAAGCTAGCATAAATAAGTTATTATTAGCTTAAGTTAACACAATAGGTTTCTTTACTTACTACTATAAACTTTACCTTAATTTCCCAAAATTTATGGTGAAGTTTATACATTTAAAAAAATCAGATTGCAATTATCTGGAGTGTTCGCGCGCACTACATTTCCCTGTCTGCATCCCGCGAGTCCTCGGCGGATTACGTAAGCGAACACGCCGCAAAATAACTCACTAAAAGTTAAACAATATACTATATCTACCTACCAACATTTTTTTTATTGCAAGTTAGCCCTAGACTGCAAGCTCAGCTGATGGTAAGTGATGATGCAATCTAAGATGGGAGCGGGCTAACTTGTAGTATGGCAGTTTTATTAAACCCACACCCCTTATCGGTTACTACGCGGCATTGCATCGTGCCGGAACCTAAATGGCCTGACGGCACGACTTAGCTTCCCACCAAATCAAACCAGAGAGTTTATAGAAATAATATAAAGGTATACTTAACTGCCTCGTTGGTCTAGTGCTAGCTTATACGGCATCCGATCCTGAGGTCTCGGGACTCGGATCGGATCAAAAATGTAACTGAATTTTGTGTACAGAAATTATTTTACTACGAGGGGTGGCTGAAAAATTCTGAGCCTAGGGCATTAAAAGTCTAGATAAAAATCTAAATAAAATTTATTTTTCAACTAGCTGACCCGACAGACTTCGTCCTGTCAAAAAGATTTGTAATGTGGCAGTTTTTGTGCCTACGTATTTTAAAAAATTCTCCTGAACAAAACCGTCACCCTGGTGATAGGGCGTTGTGAATAAAAAATAATTAAATAAAACATATATAAGGATTTAAAAGTAAGTAATCGCTTTATTGTTAATCATGTGAATCATAATTATTATTATTATCATTGTAGTGCTTTGTGGTATACGATGTTTTTTGTTTGATTACCTGGCGCATAGATAAACAAATCTGATGGTTTTCCAACACGGGAACAGGCAACATAAAATTGACCATGTGAGAAACATGGGTTTTCTAGATTAATACCACAAACACTTAATGATTGCCCCTGGGACTTGTTTATAGTCATAACAAAAGCAAGCCGCACTGGAAACTGTAGTCGTTTAAACTCAAATGGCACATCAGTCGGAATCATTGGGATGCGCGGTATGAGAACATCTTCCCCTTTATACTTTCCTTTGAGTATAGTTGCTTCTATCACATTGTTTAGTAATTTTTTTATCGCTAACCGTGTACCGTTGCAAAGACGCGGTTGGTTGATATCTGAATGGGCTGTTCGACCACCTTCAAGCAAAGTTGCTGCGATTCCCGACGAAGCGAGTGCAAGTGCAATTTTATTTTGTGAGCGAATTGTTGCTAATATTAATGAAATCAAAAAAGTTTTTCCTGTACCACCAGGTGCATCTAAGAAGTAAATCCCTCCAGTTTCATCATTTGTTACTTTCATAAGAGTTTCAAATACATACTTCTGTTGTTCATTTAACAGTGGAAGATTTGTTTGAATTAATTCTTTCAAAGCGTTGAGATCATACAGTCTTTCTCGATGCAACTCTTGGTTAAAAGCGTCATGCATTGGACAATTGGGCGCGGTCAGGCCTAATTGAATTAATAGTTTGTTTGACATTATCAAGCACATGTCCTCAATTGAAATCAATGCTTCATTGTAAATTTCTTCACTGATTTGTATATTTGGATTTCCCATTCTATTCCGTATTTGATACAAAATATCATCACACATATAATCTCTGTACTTGATCCACAAATCAATTGGGTTTGATGGGAAGCATGTAGATATGATTATAGAAAACAATGTTCGTATTTGATGAGCGTGTGATGATATTACAGGATCATTGAGAGTTTGATCCCAATGAGCGTCATTTTCAAGCAATTGCAAACGTTGACAGGCTTCTCTGTAGGATCCACACAATATACATCTGTATATCCTGGAACTGGTTTTCCTTGTTTCCGTCGTATAAATCTCCTTGAGGATTGATTCCAGGTATAATATTTTGGCATTTCAGAATATAGCAATGTTTGTGCGAAATCATCGTTTTGGTATGTCTCAAAAAAACTGGTTAATGTAGTAGATGGTGGCTGAGCAGCTCTTTGTACTGCGTTCTGTGCTGTAAAATACACTCTTTGTCCATTTTCTAAATGCACAGCTAAGTGAACAACAGAAGGGTGTCTCTCATGAATAGGAAAAGAAAATATTCGCCAAACTGCTTCATTACTACTGACATAGCGGCCCATTTGGTATTGGGTAACTTCATCATTGGAATTCTCTGCACCAATTCCAATCACAGCCATATCACTCCCTTTGGTTACATATTTGCAAATGTATTTTATAGATTTCACTGAATGGCAAGATTCAACGTTGATGTGTGCTTTGAATGTCTTTGATAAAATGGGTGAATATGGAACAATCCAACGATTATCTATTTCAATATCTTGTTGATTTAATTTGGCAATTGTTGATTTTCCATTGTCTGCTGTCGATCTGCGACGATACAATGGATAACCGTCATTACCAGTAATTGTTTCCGATATTAATGTCCGTGGATATCGTTTTGAACATTTACCATCCATCATACACGGTGAATTTTGATTAAGAGTTCCACAGGGACCATGTATCATGTTTTTGATAACTACCTCATGCAATCCAGGATCTACTTGTACATTAGGGATTTCAGCTGATATCACTGCATCAACTTCATTTGGCCTTATCTTTTCAACCAACCAAATCAAAATGTGTGCATGTGGCAATCCTCGTTTCTGCCACTCCACAGAATACATCCAGCAGCGTGTCTCACCAAACACATTATGTTTTACGATGAAATCCATTAAACATTTCAACTTTTGTCTAAAGACTCTGGCTGTAATATCATGACGATCAATGGGTGATTGCCCAGAGAATAACTCCTGCTTGATTTCTATCCATTGCGGATTGCATGTAAATGTGATGAACAAATCTGCTGTACCATAATGACGAACATACGACATGGCATCTTGAGCATATTCGTGCATATGCCGAGGGCTTCCGATGTATGTTGCTGGAAGAATAGTCATCCGACCGACATTCTGTATATGATCTTTGACGTTAGGAACACACCTACATTGCTTAGACAACAGTGAGTGCTTGTAATTTAATATGAACTTTATACCATAGCAATAAAGCTCAAATTGACTACGTTTTAGTTAGAAATCATTTGTATGGGAAAAAGAAAAGGGCTATTTTTAGGGTTTTTCCAGCAATAATTCTAATTTTTCTCGCCGTAAAAACCATCCTTGAACTTCAACGAACATTTAAAAAAAAGATTTGGCCAAATTGGTCCAGGCGTTGTTGAGTTATGCGCTTACCAACACATTTTGCGATTCATTTTTATATTATAGAGATATAGTCCCCATGGACTTCAATGCACTTTTGACATCTTTTATAGAGGGCTTGTATCCCTGAAAAAAAATAAGCCGCGTCTTTAGCTTGAAAATGTTCATTTACGGCCGCCTTCATCTCTTCATCATCTCCAAATCTTCGTCCCCGAAGGTCCTTTTTCAAATTTTTAAATAGAAAATAGTCGCTAGGGGCCAGATCTGGACTATAGGGAGGGTGGTTCACTTCATCGAATCCAGTTTCTCGCAAGGCTTGCCTCGCAATGCGCGCTGTGTGAACCGGCGCATTGTCTTGCAGAAACAAAATTCCTTTGCTGATTTTGCCTCTTCTTTTTTCAACAATGGCTTCGCGAACTTTTTTCAAAAGCCCTGCATAATACTCTGCATTCATCGTAGTTTTTTTTTGGAGGTAATCTATGAGTAAAACTCCTTCGCAATCCCAAAAAATGGTGGCCATGAGTTTGGAAGCCGATTTTTCCACCTTGAACTTCTTCGGCGGCTTTTCCCCCTTCTCTATCCATTGCATTGACTCTTGTTTCGACTCCGGGTCGTATTGTCGGATCCACGTTTCATCAACGGTGACAATACGAGTGCAAATTTCCTCCAAATTGTCCTTGCACAGGTCTATAAATTCTTCGGAAGTTTCAACTCGTCGCTGCTTGTCCAGTGGCGTGAGCATTTTAGGCACCCAACGCGCACTGACTTTATTCATATGCAAATGATTATGCATAATGTCTCCAACTCGTTCCTTACTGATGCTCAGCTCTTCTGCTATCTGCCACAATTTTACTCGCCGATCGTCCAGTACAATTTTTTTTACTTTTTCGATGTTTTCATCAGTGACTGCGGTGTTCGGCCGGCCCGAGCGGGGGTCGTCTTCCAGAGTCTCTCGGCCTTGTTGGAATAGGCGTGTCCATCGTTTAACCGTGGCTGACGACGGTCCAGATTCTCCGTATACACTAGACATTTCTTCAAAAATTTCTTTTGCTGTTTTCCCCTTTTTTACGAGGAATTTTATGACGGCGCGATGTTCCAATTTCGTTAACTGCAGCGATGACTCAGACATGTTGATGTTCACGGTTCAATTACTCAAAGCTTAATGAAGCTAATGACATGAAACTTTTCTTATATAGTGGGTAGATGTCGCTCAACTAGTGACCCGCCGGATGAGTAATTAGCACGAATGCAAGTGCCTTAGGCTCAGAACTTTTCAGCCACCCCTCGTAAGAAAAACTACGGTGTTATACACTCACCCACATTGACCAACATTTTATAGAGGTAGGTATCTGTGGTATGTTTGATCATGTGCTCTTGCTCTATCAGCAGAACTATGAATACCAGGATTTTATAAACTAATAAAGCAAAGCCAAGATTAAAATCGCAAAGTCGAATAAATCCAGTTATCCCAGCGTTATCGAGGCTGTTTGGGGAATTAATTATTACTTGTTCACTTCGCCGCCAAGTTTCCCCTTCGCGGGGCTCGGGACTGTTTCAAATTCTTAGACGTTACCAAGTAGATAAAGATTTGAACTCACAAAACGCGCGTGATAACGTGTTCAACACGGCGCGGCGGGCGCTTATATCATATTTATGTTATTAATAACTAGATGATGCCCGCGACTGCGTCGGCGTGGATTTAGGAGTTTTAAAGCCCGTTCGAACTCTTTACTTTTCCGAGATTAAAAGTTGCCGAAGTCAATTTACGGGGCGTAAGCTATCTACCTTTCATATAAATCTGTTAAACGGATAGACCCTTAAGAATCCCGTGGGAACTCTTTGACTTTTCGGAATAAAAAGTAGCCTATGTCCATCCCCGAGATGTAAGCTAACTCTGTACCTACCAACTTTCATTAAAATCGGTTCTGCGGTTGAACCGTGAAAACGTTTAGCAGACAGACAGACACACTTTCGCATTTATAATATTACTAGCTGACCCGACAGACTTCGTCCTGTCAAAAAGATTTGTAATGTGGCAGTTTTTGTGCCTACGTATTTTAAAAAATTCTCCTGAACAAAACCGTCACCCTGGTGATAGGGCGTTGTGAATAAAAAATAATTAAATAAAACATATATAAGGATTTAAAAGTAAGTAATCGCTTTATTGTTAATCATGTGAATCATAATTATTATTATTATCATTGTAGTGCTTTGTGGTATACGATGTTTTTTGTTTGATTACCTGGCGCATAGATAAACAAATCTGATGGTTTTCCAACACGGGAACAGGCAACATAAAATTGACCATGTGAGAAACATGGGTTTTCTAGATTAATACCACAAACACTTAATGATTGCCCCTGGGACTTGTTTATAGTCATAACAAAAGCAAGCCGCACTGGAAACTGTAGTCGTTTAAACTCAAATGGCACATCAGTCGGAATCATTGGGATGCGCGGTATGAGAACATCTTCCCCTTTATACTTTCCTTTGAGTATAGTTGCTTCTATCACATTGTTTAGTAATTTTTTTATCGCTAACCGTGTACCGTTGCAAAGACGCGGTTGGTTGATATCTGAATGGGCTGTTCGACCACCTTCAAGCAAAGTTGCTGCGATTCCCGACGAAGCGAGTGCAAGTGCAATTTTATTTTGTGAGCGAATTGTTGCTAATATTAATGAAATCAAAAAAGTTTTTCCTGTACCACCAGGTGCATCTAAGAAGTAAATCCCTCCAGTTTCATCATTTGTTACTTTCATAAGAGTTTCAAATACATACTTCTGTTGTTCATTTAACAGTGGAAGATTTGTTTGAATTAATTCTTTCAAAGCGTTGAGATCATACAGTCTTTCTCGATGCAACTCTTGGTTAAAAGCGTCATGCATTGGACAATTGGGCGCGGTCAGGCCTAATTGAATTAATAGTTTGTTTGACATTATCAAGCACATGTCCTCAATTGAAATCAATGCTTCATTGTAAATTTCTTCACTGATTTGTATATTTGGATTTCCCATTCTATTCCGTATTTGATACAAAATATCATCACACATATAATCTCTGTACTTGATCCACAAATCAATTGGGTTTGATGGGAAGCATGTAGATATGATTATAGAAAACAATGTTCGTATTTGATGAGCGTGTGATGATATTACAGCATCATTGAGAGTTTGATCCCAATGAGCGTCATTTTCAAGCAATTGCAAACGTTGACAGGCTTCTCTGTAGGATCCACACAATATACATCTGTATATCCTGGAACTGGTTTTCCTTGTTTCCGTCGTATAAATCTCCTTGAGGATTGATTCCAGGTATAATATTTTGGCATTTCAGAATATAGCAATGTTTGTGCGAAATCATCGTTTTGGTATGTCTCAAAAAAACTGGTTAATGTAGTAGATGGTGGCTGAGCAGCTCTTTGTACTGCGTTCTGTGCTGTAAAATACACTCTTTGTCCATTTTCTAAATGCACAGCTAAGTGAACAACAGAAGGGTGTCTCTCATGAATAGGAAAAGAAAATATTCGCCAAACTGCTTCATTACTACTGACATAGCGGCCCATTTGGTATTGGGTAACTTCATCATTGGAATTCTCTGCACCAATTCCAATCACAGCCATATCACTCCCTTTGGTTACATATTTGCAAATGTATTTTATAGATTTCACTGAATGGCAAGATTCAACGTTGATGTGTGCTTTGAATGTCTTTGATAAAATGGGTGAATATGGAACAATCCAACGATTATCTATTTCAATATCTTGTTGATTTAATTTGGCAATTGTTGATTTTCCATTGTCTGCTGTCGATCTGCGACGATACAATGGATAACCGTCATTACCAGTAATTGTTTCCGATATTAATGTCCGTGGATATCGTTTTGAACATTTACCATCCATCATACACGGTGAATTTTGATTAAGAGTTCCACAGGGACCATGTATCATGTTTTTGATAACTACCTCATGCAATCCAGGATCTACTTGTACATTAGGGATTTCAGCTGATATCACTGCATCAACTTCATTTGGCCTTATCTTTTCAACCAACCAAATCAAAATGTGTGCATGTGGCAATCCTCGTTTCTGCCACTCCACAGAATACATCCAGCAGCGTGTCTCACCAAACACATTATGTTTTACGATGAAATCCATTAAACATTTCAACTTTTGTCTAAAGACTCTGGCTGTAATATCATGACGATCAATGGGTGATTGCCCAGAGAATAACTCCTGCTTGATTTCTATCCATTGCGGATTGCATGTAAATGTGATGAACAAATCTGCTGTACCATAATGACGAACATACGACATGGCATCTTGAGCATATTCGTGCATATGCCGAGGGCTTCCGATGTATGTTGCTGGAAGAATAGTCATCCGACCGACATTCTGTATATGATCTTTGACGTTAGGAACACACCTACATTGCTTAGACAACAGTGAGTGCTTGTAATTTAATATGAACTTTATACCATAGCAATAAAGCTCAAATTGACTACGTTTTAGTTAGAAATCATTTGTATGGGAAAAAGAAAAGGGCTATTTTTAGGGTTTTTCCAGCAATAATTCTAATTTTTCTCGCCGTAAAAACCATCCTTGAACTTCAACGAACATTTAAAAAAAAGATTTGGCCAAATTGGTCCAGGCGTTGTTGAGTTATGCGCTTACCAACACATTTTGCGATTCATTTTTATATTATAGAGATTACAATAAAACTTAAAGCTAGCCTTATCTAATTACTATACAAATCATGCCCGCGTGGAATGGTGCCAAGAATACTGGCTGCATTTCCACGCTGGACAGCCAGGCTGATCCGTTGCGCAAAAAATGAGCCAGCCCTTCTGTCACCCGATGAGGCTTATAAAACGCGGTGAAATGTGTCGTAAAATTTTTTAGCACTGAGACTCCATGGCCCCAAGGTCTCCACGGCAAACAGAACAAAAATGTAACTCTCAATAAGAGAGGCATACTTGCGCCGCTTGCCGTTTTCAGCCATTTCTGCTGCGGCTCCCGGTCTTGATGCTGTCTCCCTGATATGACACGGGGCCAATGTGACAACGCACGTTGCGTCCCACATTAGCGCCCGTCCCCGTTCCCAGGGAACCAGCGTCAATCCATCAGGTCTCTTGCCATCATCCCGACTAATCCCTGCCGGCTCAATGAGCGCAGGAACGTCTATGGTGGCAAGAGCCCTTTTGATGTGCCTAAATAGCCTACCAGCGCTCCATTGGCAAGAGAGTCCGTGGATTCCAAATTTATCAACCTCTTTTCCACACAGACATCTGTGCTGATGACACAGTGGTGTTCCCAATTTGAGATCTAGAGCCACACAAAAACTTTCGTTATCTAAAAGCGTGCCGAGATTTAAGTAATCAACAACACGTACACGCGCTGTCAGTGTGCCGCACCCGTAGTTGTCGCTGCCGGCGCGCTTTGTGTCTGTTAAACCCTTCAAGCCTTACGAAATTGGATTAAAGATTTTGGTACTGTAAATGAAAGATTAATATTAAGTAGAAATATTATTTCAAAAGCATTTCTAAAGAAAAGTGTGAGTAGAAGGGCGTCTTTTCAAAGTTATTTCTTTATTAGGTAAGTAGGTACTACTTAGATGATGTGCGCGTGGATTTAGGTTTTAAAAATCCCGTGGGAACTCTTTGCTTTTCCGGGATAAAAAGTTGCCTATGTCAATTTCCGGGGTGCAAGCTAAGCTACTCGTACCTCTGCACCCAATTTTATATAAATCGGTTAAACGGATGGGCCTCTAGAGTCCCGTGGGAACTTTTTAATTTTCCGGGATGAAAAGTAGAAAACGTAAAACTCCGTCCCCGGGATGTAAGCTAACGTTGTACCAAATTTCATCAAAGTTGGTCAAACTGTTGGATCGTGGAAAGCTAGCTCGTAATCGTAGCTTGTAATTGCTCTAACCGTTGCGATATTGAAGCTCTATTATCGAACTTGCAGTGCAAACTAATACCTACATAGATAAATAATAATAGATAGATAGCTACTTAATTCAAAATTATGGGAATTGTGAGATTCAAAAGGCACTTGTAAAAGTTTACTTGAGAAAAAATATATTCTATTCTATTCTATTGGTCTCATTTTCAGGTGAAGAGCAACTAGAAGGTTTAGAAGGCCTGCACTCGGACGAGACGGGGTCAGGCGACAACTCCAACGCGGGCTCCAGCGGCGCCGACGAGGACGCCGCGAGGATGCGGCTCAAGAGGAAGCTGCAGCGGAACCGGACCAGCTTCACCAACGAGCAGATCGATAGCCTTGAGAGAGGTACTTAGTTATTTTTCTCCCTCTTGCTTGGAAATTGCTTCATTGCATACCTATTAAAATACAAAAAGAGTCTTTCTAGCACGCACACGAACAATTTTCAAGACAATACCTACCTGAATTTGCTAGACAGCTTCATTCATTCATTCATCACAAAAAGTCACTTCAACTTGTATAACTCTACAGAATTCGAGCGAACGCACTATCCAGATGTTTTCGCGAGGGAGCGACTTGCCGCCAAGATAGGCCTTCCCGAAGCTAGGATACAGGTAAGCTGAAGTTTTTTTTTTTTCACCATGATCCTCATGATCAACCTTTGATCAATCCATTGTCGGCCCACTATACTGAGCACGGGTCTCCTTTGAGAATGAGGAGGACTTAGGCCGTAGTCTGCCACCCTTGCCCAGTGCGGATTGGCAGACTTCACATAGGTACCTTTTAAACTTGGAGAACTCTTAGGCATGCAGGTTTCCTCACAAAGTTTTCCTTCACCCTTAAAGCAAGCAAAAAGAAAGTTTTCAGGAAAAAATTACAATTTCAATTTTAAAATTCAAGCCTTCAGCATAAGCTAAGCTGATTCCTAGTTACATACCTTCAGCAGTTTAGTGTTAAGAAAACATGTGTGCAATATTATTTACCAAATTTCTATGAACTGTACCTACCGTCTTACCTAAGTAGGTAGGTACATATAAAGTAAAGGGTTTAATTTTTATAATTATAGTTTATCTAGGTATATAAATCAAATACTTAAAATATATTTGATTTCTATTAAAATTGTTATTTAACGAAAATATTTTTCTGACAAAAATATCTTCTAATTAATATCAAGATATAACTAAGTGGTTCACATTAATAACGCTAAGCGCGCGCGTCGTGTTAACCTGACCCGACCTTAAGGTGTGGTTCTCGAATCGGCGCGCGAAGTGGCGTCGCGAGGAGAAGATCCGCAGCCAGCGCCGCAGCCCCGACTGCTTCTCGAGCACGCAGCCCGCGCACGGGCACGGGCACGCAGCGCACGGGCACGCGGCTGCGCACGGGCACGTGCACGCGCCGCCTGCGCTGCCCGCGCCGCCCGTGCCGCAGCACGCGCAGCATGCCCCGTACCAGCCGCCGCTCAATGTTGATACTTACAGGTAAACTTTAGAAACATCCTGCTTCGCAAATTGCAAGTAGATATCAGTTGATTTACATCCACTTGCTCGTAAGCTGCTACTTTACAAAATATAGGATTTCATTATAGATAACTGTAACATAATCGTGTCCTTACTGGCCCCACGCCAGCGATTTCCAAGAGAACTTTAATGGTTTTTTTTTATAAGTACATTTTATTTTTTCAAACACTTTTTTAATTTGTTTTTAAATAAATATTTTTGATTTATTTTTCTTTTTTTATTTATTAATTTCTTTTTATCTTTTTGTTTTATTTTTATATATTTTTTCATTATTTTTTACTAAGTATTTTTTACTACTTACTTTTTTATTAATATATTTTTTCATCTTTTATTTACTTAAAAGCAGTTACAGCACAAGCTTCTTTATTTGGATAGAGCGAAATAATTGCGAAAAACCAAAATAAAGAATTGCGCGGGCGGACCCGTCTAGTGCACCTTAACAAAGGCAAATCTAGATTTTCGACCTATAAACCTACCTATAGCTATCTAGTGAGAATTTTCACTATATACGCAACTTGAGTCCAGCGCGCGGCTCCATACAACTCGTCATTTTCTTTTATAGTTAACCTAGAGGAGGATAGGAATTAGGAGGAGTAATAAAACACAAATCGATTGTAAAAGAAAATCGTATATTTCCAGTCCGCTCACTCCCATGGGCTACAGCGCGAGCGGCATGGTGGGAGACACGGCGGTGTGCGAGGCCGGGGACTCGGAGCTGTGCAAGGGCGGCTTCCTCGGCTACCCGCGCTACGAGCTGCCCTACCGCCAGCCGCACCCCTACGCCAACCACGGCTACCAGCACGAACCCGCATCGCCTCCACCGGGTTAGTATTAGGGGCACACATAGGTATTACGCGCTTTCCCACACAAACTTATTACGTTGTTTCCGTCATCCGTGGAAACAGTTCCATCCGTCAACGAGTTATCGCTTCCTTGAAGCGTGTTTAGTCAACAGTAAGTATCTAATGGCTGAAGTCCTGTCTCCGTCCGGTTGGAAACGCAAGGGCTGAAGACGCGCCCTTCCTTGCAGGGAGTCTTCTTCTCTGGCATTCAGTCGTTACAGAAGGCATACCAAGTTCTTAAATTTAAAGTGGTCGTAACACAAGGCGTCGCTATAGTTCTTATATCAATAAGTTAATAAATAATTGTCCAAAACAAGGCACCCCTAATTTCTTAGATTTAACATGGTCGTACCTATGTTCCCAAGGCGCCCCAAGTTCTTGGATTTAATATATTCGTATTAGAAAAGGCCCCGTTCTTTCAATTGAAAATGACTCGTTTTACCCTAGGCACCCCCAATTCGTAGATTTTACCTGGCCATCTTTAGTTCTTATTTTCTGCTAATAGTGCCCACTGCCATGTACTTACCTACCTATACTTACTCCTTCGTCTTGGTTGTTCCAGAACTCGGCGGTCTCCTAGGCGCAGGCGTGTCGGTCCCCCTGGCGGTCCCCGGGCAGGACTCCCAGCAGTACTGGTCGCGTCTCCAGTGACCCTGGTGGCACTAGGCGCCATACATTATACCTACACCACTTTAACCGAACTACCCGCCAAACATGATCAAATAATATACCTTAATTAGTACGTGTTTCTATTATTTTCTGTTAAAGTGTATGAGACGGGTCTGCCCGCGAAATTCAAATTTAATTTGGTTTTTCACAATTTGTACATCAATACGACAAAGTAGGCTTATGGCATTCTAATTCCGACAATGGCAGTATCATGTTCACAGGATTACATAAAAATCTTTACATAAAAGTGTTCAGTTTAAGACATTAGTCAAAATAATGAGTTTGACATGGGTTACTCGTAGGTACAAGGGGTCACGCACACATTTACACCTATAATAAACCGATCGGGCACCACCGTTGTGGGCAGTGGGTATGCCCACAACCCTAATAGACTTGTGACGTCACACTTTCATGGTCTATCGTATTCGGTGTTCGATAGTGTATGGAACTATGCCCTGTACAAAAAATACCTACCTATTTTGTCAACATTTCCTTTGTCTGAATGCACTATATCAATCATGAGCGAGTTCATTCCTCCGGCTAGCACTTGGCCGATTTTTGGGTGGCTGTGACAACCTTTTTAGGGTTCCATTCCTCAAAAGGAAAAACGGAACCCTTATAGGATCACTTTGTTGTCTGTCTGTCTGTCAAGAAACCTATAGGGACCCGTTGACCTAGAATCATGAAATTTGGTAGGTAGGTAGGTCTTATAGCACAAGTACAGGAATAAATCTGAAAAACGCGAATTTGTGGTTACATCATTTCAAAAAAAAATTAAAATGTGTTTCAATTTTCAAAGTAAGATAACTATACCAAGTGGGGTAGCATAGATGGGCTTTACCTGTACATCCTAAAACAGATTTTTATTTATTTTTATGTTTGATAGTTTTTGATTTATCGTGAAAAATGTTGGAAAAAAATACCCGAGTACGGAACCCTCAGTGCGCGAGTCTAACTCGCACTTGGCCGGTTTTTTTTTAGGGCTGGATTACTTTTGTTTATTCCACTCACGCATACTTGCAGCGCAACCAGTGCAGTGCTTCAACCGTTTCTTAGCAACAAGTAATCCACCCTCTTTTATTCGTCCATGGTCTGGTCTAAGAAACTATGACCTCAACAAATCGCTCGAATAAGAACTAACTTCACACACTAAACAGGTCAGTAATTAAGAGAACTCAATAATTATTAGAAACAATATATTATAGAACTGGTAGGTATAAAGAATGAACATATCGACATATCCAATGCCACAAACAGGAACGCGAGCACAAAATGAAGGCTCAAATGTAATTATTGTAAATTAGATTATTTCATTCAATTTCTAAGTATTTACTTGTACATTAGGTTATACGTTAACGAATTTGGTTTACGTATTCGTTCAAGGTAACAACCAAATATTTTACAGGACAGGGCTGTCAAAAACATAGTAAATACTTTATAGAATTTCATTTTTAGGTTGTTTTCTGGAGAATACCATTAAAATGGTACGCGAAGGTACCTACTTACTTTTTTAAATCATTGTTTTTTAGATTAAGTAGGTAAATCACAATCAATTTTATTATTCTGCATTTTAGAAAACTTTTTTTACGTACACATTATAATTTATTCTTTATATATTTTTGTAGGTAGATACTCTAATAGATTATGTTAAACCAGCATCCTATGAATAATGTTGAATGAAATAATTTAATCATAACATTAAGTAATTGTATGAAAGTGTAATAAATAAGTGTTACATTATATTTTATATTCTTCATTTTGTAGTGTTATTTAAGCTAGATATAAGTCAATTTATGTATATTTGTTGTAAATGTTTCTAAATTAAATTAAGAACAAAACGCTTCACACAGTGAAAGATGATGAAAGTGAATAGAAATCTATCCTTCTCATATTTTTGCTTTATTTAGTTTTGCGCTAGCCCGTTAAAATGGAATAATTGTGCAGTTCCAATCTTCAATCATTACACTTTGTCGCTGTTTCATTATGTAAATAAAATTCTTAAACTTTGACTGTTTATTATTGTGATCCTTACATAAATAATTATAAAGTTGTAAACAAAATTTCAATTTTTACTCTGTAATTACTACAAGTCCACTACAATTAAGAAAATGATTAAGTGAAGCTAAATTTCAATTATTTAGGGTATATTCGTTTCGAATTTATTAATATTAGACGTAATCTGTATATTATTGTGACTTATAAAATATGTGAATAACTTGTGTGATGTCGATAATGCATATTAATGATTGCATTGTAATTATAATAATACAATTTTGGATCAAAATACCAGTCTTTCTTTCATTTCATTCCTTCATTCTTTCTTTCAATTTTGATATTTTTGACAACCCTAACCCCGTTTAATAAATTACTTACTACAATTATTTCATTGTCGAATAAAACAAAATCTAAATCGAAATTAATATAATTAAAGCTCTTTGATTATTTAACAGAAAATTTGTCTTAGATCAAAAATAAATGAAAACTTAATAGTTTTTCGATAATCATGTCGTCAACAATAAAAAACAAAACATTATAAGTAGGGAGGTGAATTAATTTCCATAACTTGGTATCTTTAGTGCGCGACAGATTGAGATGGCAATCGAGGTATGAGGCAGGGGGACGCCCCGGTTGCCATCTCAACCAGTCGAGTATTATACCCACTTGGTTGACGTCTTTCGCTTACAAAGAACAAAGCTTTACTCTATAAATCAAAACAAAAATCTGTGACAAAGCTATTTTAAAATACATAGATGACACGTTTGTGATGAAAGTTTAAAGATAAAAAATTGACACACAGACACAAAGGCGATAAGTTACTTCTGATTAAAGAAAATGCCTTTAAATTAGATACGTATAAGTATTTGAGCTCAGACATAAAAAAACGAGATAGAAAGATACAGGGCCCGATAGTTTTCAAGTTTAATAAAAAAAACTTGACAAAGTTATATCTGCCAATTCAATGCTAACGCACAATGAGGCTAGTTCTGGTGTACCTACTAGTAGTACTATGTACTATTATATTACAAAGCTGTGATAGCCTAGTGGTTAGGACGTCCTCCTCCCTCCTAATCGGACGTCGGGGGTTCGATCCCGGTCACGCATGCACCTCTAGCTTTTCAGAGTTAGGCAGGTTTTAATTAAATATCACTTGTTTTAACGGTGAAGGAAAACATCATGAGGGAACCTGCATACCTGAGTTCTCCATAATGTTCCTAAAGGTGTGTGAAGTCTGCCAATCCGCACCTGGCCGGTGTGGTAGACTACGGCCACGCCCCTTCTCACTCTGAGAGGAGACCCGTGCTCTGTAGTGAGCCACCCAATGGGTTGATCACGATGATTAAATATTATATTGCTATCGCCTTCGTAATGCTCCCTATGGAAAAGGATAGCATTAGACTTAGACTAGTCAAGTCAGTCCAAAAGTTGTGTACAGAATTAACCACATTATGTTATCTACTAGGCACCCTGGCCTGAACCAATTTCCAGTATCTTCAAAACATAAGGTCTACAAATTATCCTATGAAATATTTTAGATTTGTACTTTCACTGCGCTTAAATTTAATACGTAGTCCGTTATACTAACGAGTGTTCGAACACTCACGAACAAGAAGCCACTTTTAAACTAAAACACAATTTGGATCATAACTCCTCATCTAAATAAGCGTCGATATCGTTCAGCACATTTGTGCCTACGCTTTCGTTTCTGTTCAAATTCTTCTGACAACTTGCCACTACATCTGGCACGTTCTTAGCTAAATCCAAATCGAGATCCGAAGCTGTGATCACACTATCGTCCTTATCCTCACAAAGATCAACAATGTCAACGGGATCACCCATTTTAGCCGAATCTACATCTATTACTTCATCATCTATAATTATATCTGTAGTAGATATATCTGTGCTCACTTCACGAATTTCCATACCAACAAATTGAACTTCTGTATCTGAGTCATCGTCGTTTTTACTGCAAAACTCTGTATCCTCATCCTTACTCTCACTGATAGATTTAGTCGCACTCCTATTCCTAACCAATCTAGGTTTAGGTATTTGTTCCACAATTTTAATTCTTTTAAATTCATAGCAATTGTCTACTAGCTCGTCTTCTCGAATGTCGTAAATGTCGCTCAGTTCGGACAGAGTTCGTTTTCTACTATTCGCATCTTCAGGCCTCTTTGCTTCAACTTTCGCTTGACTAGGCTGCGCCGGCGCATTTTGGTCAAGCTTCTTATACACGATAGAGTTGCTCCTAACAACTTTGATGATTTTATTCCCCGAGGTGGTGAGCGATTCGTGCGTCGATAGCTTTCTTTTTCGATTCAAGTTTAATGTTATAGGAGTCGTGTGTATCACAGCTTCGGAAATTTTCTTCCTCGCCCTGATTTCGTCTAAGGATAACACTTTGAAATCTAAAGAATTTCGTGCCTCCGATTGTTTTTTACCTGCGATCTCATCGAGGGACAACCTATCGTATTTTGTCGCTAGGTTTGTTCTGACGATTTTGCGTTCGTTAGCGACCGGCTCGGCCGGCGGGAGGGAGTCGTAGCTGTAGAAGGCCGCGGCTTCCGCTTGAATCTTCTCCAACAGAAGGAGCTCTTGGGACTTGCTGCGCGCAATGGTCTGCGCCTCGTCGGCAGACGCGGTTTTGGTGGGCGTGGAGGAGGGCGCGCTTTCGTTATCCGACTCTGCAAGAACACACCGACCGCTTAGTAAGTTATACTCTCGCGCATGATTTTCGTAATTAGTTTTGATACGACCACGGTTGCTAGCGGTGTGTTCTTGTTAGTCAGATCTGAAAGCGTCCCGGGGTGGACGGTCAAAAATAATTACAAAAATCATATTATTATGAAACGTATTTATTTGCTCGTTGATAAAGTAACACAATTTGATTAAAAACAAAGCCAAACTACATTCTTCTCCAATACCGGCCCCTATATCGGATCGAGAGTTATTTATTAGCTTAAATGAACGGCCGCAAACACACTCATACTACTATTAAACGTATCCATGAAACTCTTATAAACCGTAAGACTAAGATTAACATAACAACAACCCCGTATAATGCAAACAAGAATTTAGCTCGAGCATAAATTATGAAACGAATGTTTCTCAATGAAGAAAAATCTCGCGTTCTTAATTTCTTTCTGTAGAAAATTAAACATCGCGAACTTATTTATTACCCTAGTCCTTCGCATTAGCATTAATACAGCCTTCCCTCAGAAATTCTTTTATTGTAATGTAAGGCTTGAATTCCATACGTTGCGTCGGTCGCATACCAGTAGCTACCGAGGCAAGCGACCGACGTCAGCGTCAGGATTTCAAGCCAGGTATGGTTCTAAAGCGAAGGTATATAAGAATTTAAACCAAAAAATGTAAAATTTTACATGGACGATACGAGATTTTTCCTTCGTACATGTTTCGTTTCGTCTTGCTAATTCCGCATATAAATCCTGTCATAATAGCTACAATACGGCACTCCTTTTTTAATTTAATGGATTTAAATAAAATATCATAGAAATAGTTATATCAAAAGTGCTTCAATCACAATAACCTGAACCGAGTGTCAATCAAGTGTACAAACACGTCACTAAAATTGGCGTAAATCTCTCAAATGACGCCATTGGGATTGTCCAAACAATTTGTCATATTTACGTCAACCAAATTATACGACGCGTTTGTGTATTACAGTTTTAGCGCCATATCTCATAAGGACACCATTGGTTGTGTAACCAAGCGGACACCAGCCACCACTGCTGTTCCAAGTTGAAATCTATTATAGAGCGCACTTTGACTTTGCTTAGACTTAAGTTTCAGTTAAAACGAGACAGATTTACGCCAGCGGTATAACGCTGTCTCGTTTCAACAGTGTCATAAGTCTGAGCAAAGTCAAAGTGCGCTCTATAGATCTCAGCCCAATTGAGAAAGTGTCCTAACACTCAGGCGCTAGAGTCCTTTTGATATACTATTAATGTGAATCAATAATTTTCCCATAATATTCTATTTGCCTCCAACAATTTTAATCTCCCTTTCAACAAAACCTTAGTTACTAAAATATTAATAACCACGTAGCTATTGCTTAGGTATATATTTTTTTGCTCTAATTTGAAATACATTAGTCGTTTTTATTAACATGCCACTAGTATTTCTGCCAATAGTGGTATTTTTTCTTTCAAAAGTGCATGTACGTATTCCAAATGCAAAGAGCATTATTATGAATTCACCTAAACTTCCAACTAAAATAACACTTGCAAATATAAATATAAGTTAAAAAGTTGCAGCAAAGACTACAATAGATAATAGACCAAAAACTACCCTTTTCTAGTCCATTCGAAAAACAAAATATTTAAACATATTTCATGCGAACGTAACTTAAAATCTTTTTTCTTCTACAAATCGAGTAAATATTTTTTTTATTATTAAATGAAGAATTAACCTAATTAAAAACCTGTAATATACATAAAACTCTTATACAGGTACGAGCGAAACCAATATTAAAATAATAAAAATAGCTGTTTAGTTTAAAAATAAACGAATAGTGCTTTGTACTAACAATATTTTTTTTACAAGAAAAATAAATATACGTAAGAGAGAACACGTTTATTACGATTTACATTTCATAAAACACCGCACCGAAGGTTCCGTACCTCTGAAGGATACGTGTAATTATTTTTTTGCTTACAAAATCTCCAACTGCAAATATAATTGTAATCGCAAACTTTAATGTGATATAACTATAAATGGTTTCAGATTTTTCCTTTTGATTGTGCTATAAGACATTGCTTCTTGTCTTTAAAGCTTGGATTTGACTCGCTCCAGCAATACACGGCGCTGCAAATGCTTGTATACAGTATGGCATATTATTGTAAATTGAATATATACTTGAAAAGAGCAACCGCCGAGTTTCTTGCTGGTTCTTCTCGGTAGGAACGGCATTCCGAACCAGTGGTCGATTTTTTTGACGATTCAAAAGCACTTGTAAAAGTTTAATTGAATAAAAACATTTTGAATTTTGAATTTTTGAAAAAATGATTTTAGGTCAACGGGAAGTACGCTATAAGTTTGGATTCCCTTGCGAGTGTCAAAATATGCGGCATAAACGTATTGACAGAGAAACAGACAACGAAGTGATCCTATAAGCATTATTTTTCCTTTTTAAGTACGGAACCCTACAACATGCTTTTTGTTACATTGTTAATATAGTGATATAAGTTAAAATTAATATAGTTCATTTCCATTTCATTTCAAAACGGAACATGGTTTATAAGTTAACAATTGAATATTAATTCATTAATAAAATCTTAAAATCAATTTTAGACTTGCCTTTACACTAATTAAGAAAAATCTGTTAAAAATATGCTCAAAAATAGCATAATATTATTATGTAAATGACTAAAGAGCGTAAATTTGATTCGCTCCGATTTACAATAATGAAAAGAATAGCTTCGAATAGACGGGTTCGTAAAGCATCGTCTCTGTCACTCATACTTATGTGACTTTGTGTCAGGATGAAATCTGTAGAGCGCACTTTGACTTTGCTCAACTAGAGACACTGTTAAAACGAGACAGCTTTATACCGGTGGCATAGATCTGTCTCGTTTTAACTGAAACTTAAGTCTAAGCAAAGTCAAAGTGTGCTCTATAGATTTCAACCTACCAATCGATGCGTGAATATTTCCTGCCTGGTACTGCACATTAACTTGATGATTCAAGCGCACTTATAGTTTTTTTTTGTCATTCCAATAAAATATAAGGTACAAAATGTAAGCAAGCAAAAATCGCAATAAGCGAAATCGTCATAAGCGTGTTCCGCTTTTAATTTTCAACTTTAAACGTTTAAAATTTTCTTTCACGGGTGCAATTTTAAATTCACGAGTCTTATACTTCGTTATTTATAAAATAAGATATAGAAAATTCACACTTATCTAAAAACTATCCGCCACCAAATAGTTCATTTAATATTGATATTATAGTTCCGTACATAAATAACATAATGACTAGGCAAACCGTGGACCCTAAACAAACTTTTTTTTTTCTTCCGTTCCATGTTTTATTGCAGTTCTTTTTTTTAATATAGGAACTTTGCACATAGCAAAAATATTAAAAAAATTCAAGTCTAGTTCGCTACTCATACCAAAGTGCTATTATTGTATTGGTAGTCGGAAGCATTAAGGTCAACACTGACCAACACCGCACCGCTCAAGCACAGCACACAGTACGTGGTTTAAGGTGCATGCCGTCTCATGCAAGTCTGCCCGCGAAATTCAAATTTAATTTGGTTTTTCTGCAATTTGTAAATTAATACGACAAAGTAGGCTTATGGCATTCTAATTCCGACAGTGGCAGTATCATCTCCACAGGATTACATAAAAATCTTAAACTTGAAAATGTTCAGTTTAAGAAATTAGTTAAAATAATGTGTTTGGCGTGAGCTACTCACAAATTAGTCGATACAATAACTAATTTCTTACGCTGGACCCTTTCAAGTAAAGATTTTTATATGAACCTGTGAGGATGATACTGACATTGGCGCAATTAAAGTGCCATAAGCCTACATTGTCGTATTAAATTTACAAATTGCGAAAAACCAAATTAACTGTGAATTTCGCGGGCAGACCCGTCGCTTGCCCCTTAAGTCAATGCACGCTCTACAGATCTCAGCCTTAACTACACACCACGGGATCGCGAGCAAAATGCTCGGTTAATTTAGAAGTGTCTATAAACCGCAAAAGCTCGTACGCCTCTTGAAAATGTGGAGTTTAATTTGTACTAATATAAGGCAAATAGCGGGTATATACCACGATCAATATGTCGATTTTAAATTATCGATATTTCAACGCGCTTGCTGCTACTGGGACTCATGCAACTGGGTCAAAATATCGATAAAATAGTTTTACCTATATACAGGAAATAGTGGTACGCACCTGCTATTCACATTATTAACTGAAACACGAAATAAATCTAACATCATTACTTTAACTCGCCTTCTGTAGATTTTCAATTACAAGAAAATATGTAGGATAGCACGGCGTAAGGATGCTTTACCGACTTCGAAAAATGTATTTAAAGAACAATTCATAAAGTCCACTTTTGATTGACGATCTGTGTGCTGTCCATAAGCAGTATAGCATAGTCAGTGAAAGCTACTATCAGATATTTTCATGAACCGCTCTAAGCTATCACTCGCTCGATATTTTTTTATTAATATAGGTATTTACTTTAAATCTCCTAAATTGTTAATACGATCTTAAGCGATATAATTTTTCATAACAGAATTCACTGTACCACAAAACTTTTAACTATTTTTTTTTGTTCATTATATTAAGGTGAATCATCACTGTAATTATTTTCAATCTCATTTTTCATATAAGGAACGTCGCTATGCGAAATAATCCAATTTTCAGTCGCTAAAATTTGAGAAATCCTCAAGCATATAAATATCTACCCGCTTTAATAATAAAGTTAGTCGTTTAAAAGGCAGTGCTTTAATTCAGTTAACAATTCCTATTGCGTTTAAATGATATGCAAACGATATTAGAAATGGTATGACCACTATGCTTGTGATAATACGTGTGAATAGAAAGCATAAGCCAAAAGGTATAAAAATCTAAATTGCAGTCTTTTGGACTTCAGTCCGCCCGGTTAAGTCGCGCAAAATATATTCCTAACTCAAGGGAATAAAATTCTATTTAGAATTTTCTACTATATCTAGTTTCTGAGCCTCTAGCTAAACACTGTGTTTCAAAATGTATAAATAAATACATGTGACCTTAAGTACAAGGATAATTCACCTTAACATATTTCTGTGATACAACGAATTCGACCATTAAATCTAAACACTTTTTTTTTTAATTTTCTCATTACTATCTAATCACGGTGCGAAATGTAATACGAGGGGGTATCAGTGAATATATACTGGGGTACCCCCAAAACTCCTATACTAACCAACCTTAGACTCATAACGCATAGAAGTCTAGAAAAAGTTGTACTCAAAAGTGAAATATAAAACCAAGCCATACCTCTTTATTGTTTGCAATAATATTTATTGCTATTTCGGTTATATACAAAACCTTAATTGGACAGATCTAAAAGTATTGCCATCCTCTTCTACAAGGAATTTTGTGACAAAGATGGCGACAGTACTTTTAGGCTGAGATCTACCATTACAGCGCACTTTGAATTTGCTCAGACTTATAAAATTCAAACGAGACAAAATGTGAGATACAAATCTGTCTAGTTTCAACTATGTCAAAATACGCTTTAAAGAATTTCAGCTTTAATCTTGGCAATACATTTAAGGTTTTGTGTAAAACTGAATCAGCGCTAATGTATTATTGGTATTTTCTTAACTATTTTGGCGTTCTCTTAAAGACTTATATAATAACAAATAATAATATACAAAAGCAAGTTAAAAACCACGCCATTTATAGCTTGGTTGGTTCTTGCTTCACTTCGAATGAGGATACTTGCAACTTCTATATGTTATTATTCTAAGACACTAACATACAAACAATTTAAAGGCGTAAAGCTGTTTTTTTTTCTTTTTTTTTTCTTCACTTACAATAATGAGTTAATATTCGTGTATATATATTTTTATTTGTATTTTCACATATTTAAACCTATTTTTATTATGTACTTTACTATCAAAGACATGGATTATATCAACATCTATTAAAAAAGTTTAAGTTTCGAATTCATATTTTATAGATCGCTTGCTAAAGCCGTGCCCAGACTGACTGAAAGCGAATCTTGATATATCCATCGCAGCGCATAGGCCGTGCAGTTTCCATAATATCATATTATAGACGGCGTAAACATTGCTAACATTCGTAAGGTAAGATAAATCCGCACCGCTCAAGCACAACACATTTATCGTTCAAATGTGTGTTTTATTTCGTGTGCCATAGATATATTTTTCATTGACAAGAAAATATTATACGACAAGCACTTTTACCGCGCGGTAATTTAATTAGCTTGAGTGGTGCGGTTGAATCTTATCAGACCTTAGGTCTGAATACTTCCCACGCTGATGTCAGTCGTGTACTATTAGTAGCGTGTCAGCGTTTAGCATTCCAATGTATGCCGCGACCGACATCAGTATAAGAATTCAAGCCTTAAGACTGGTTTTTTTCTCACTACATTTCGTCGAGGCTGGCGTTCTCTAACATGTAGCGAGTCAGAACTGACCAATTAGCATATAGGTTGAAATCTATAGGGCACACTTTGACGTTGCATAGATGTAAGTTTCAGTTAAAACGAGACAGATTTATGCGAGCGGTATAACGCTGTCCCGTTTTAACAGTATTTTTAGTCTGAGCAAAGTCAAAGTGCGTTCTATAGATCTCAGCCTTAAGAACGCTTCATAGTATTCCATAAAGCGTGTATGGCTGCACACATCTCAGCGCTATCGCTTCATAGTAGTTCATTATAATATATACTGATCTGTCAGCGCCGACGGTCAGCGTGAGGAGAAAATAAGCCTAACCTATTCGCAAGTCAATCAGGACACGATATGATCTAATTCGAAACGACGAATCGTTATATAATTTAGTTAATATAGTAAATCTAAAAACAAGAGCTAAAGATATGAACTCTAATTAGCTAAGATATGAAAGAAAGAAAAATGTACACTAAAATTTATTGCACATACAAAAATACCGACTTCGCATTTCATATATATATTGAGAGTCGGGAGAGAGAGAGAGCAAAATATGTATACTCTACGGACTCTACTGCAAACATTAAAATTGTAAAGGATGGAATATTATACCTATCCACTTTTATACTCTGTCCATTGTACTATTTACTATTTGATATTTGATATATAAATTGAAGCTTAAATACTTAACTGCTATTTAAAACTTAGGGTCATCACCCACCGCGACTTTTGGTCGCGATACAGCCACAAAAGTCGCGATACAGTAGCGATGTATCGCTGGCCCATGTATCTTTCCCCGCAATTTTGTATCGCTTCTGTAGCGATTCAGAATCGCGTTCAAGATACACTCTCTTGTATCGCTCAAAAAGTCGCACTGTTGCCTTGCTAGTCATAGTAATAATGAAGTTAAATACAACTTTAATTTTTAATGACGTGATTGTGGTATTTTGTTCATCATAAAGGCAAAAAACGTCTCCTTTGAAGAGCATTCAATTAAATTGGCTTTTTGTATCACAACATATTATGGATTCAATAATAAATCAATTTTATAATAGCTTAATTTCATCCTTTCGAGTATCAATAGTATAATAAAATTGTCTCTTTCTATGCCACTTACTATAAAGACATGCTTTCACAGTTTCGTTCAGTTTATTAAAAAAGTGAAAATGTCAAATAGTTTATCTGGCTTCTGAAGGTCTACCTTTTGAACCTATAAATAGTAAATAGCACAATAGATAGGGTTTAAAACTATTAAAACCAAAAATCAAAACAAAAAGCCGCCTCTCTTCTGTGGCAACATAAAACATTGCTCTTCTATACGTTAGTAAAACATATCATGGATCCAGCCAGTAAGTGGCGAACATACCCATATCATAGGCGAAAAGGCAGTGCCTATCTTAAAATACTAGGTTTGAATAAAATTATTAAACAAAAAAATCTAAAAAACATTTTCAATACTTATATCATATAATTAAAACCCCGTGTAGATTGAGGTTCAGCTTAGAACAACCACTTTCAAAACAAATGGTTTTCATTTTGTCGTACACAAAACTTAAGGTGCAAACGCATTAGTGTGGAGTGTCGTAACGTGACAGGAGGCGGTCGAAATCATACATTTTGTAGACGACGTGCACTCTAGTGAATCGTGGGCCGTGGTGGTTCGCTTCAATTGTTGAATCATGACACCGAATTGTGTTGTACCACAACACAATAATCTGGTTCCACACAGAAAAACATGCTCAACGAGCAAGCTTCATACTGATCGCTCTTCACTCACGCTGCGACAACCCAAATACGATGGAACCCCTAGTCTTCATGACTATGATAAGTCTTTGAGTGTCGTGGCTTGCGACTTTTTGCGTCCGATGTCGGTGTTGGTATCCGCGACAAACGATAAGACAGTGAGTTGCTTAACAGCTTTGATAGTTCTAATAAGTGATTTTGTGAAGAGTTGATAATAAAAAGAATAGGCGGTTGTGTTTGTTGTGGGCTCTTCTCAGACCTGGGCGCGTTTGGAACCCTCGTTGGCTTAGTTTTAAGTTTACGTAATTAATTATCATCACTAAATCATCTTACAAATCTAGCAATTCTGACCATCAAAAAGTGTACAATTGTATCTACTTTGAATAAATAATTTTGAGTTTGAGTTTTAGTTTGATCATAGACTGTCACGAGTTCGCGAGTGTAGAACGGGCTTATGAAAATTCGATGTGTAAAGGAGGCTTAAGCAAAGCAATGCACATCTGAATTTCATTGAATGAACTTAAACACCGAGATTACACTATAATATATACGTACGTGGAAATCATGCAAGTGACAACGTACTGCGTCCAGTATGGCCATGCTTTTCACACTATTATTAGCGAATAGGAATGACAAGATCCTTAAAAATTTTTTGAATAAATTAATTTTATTTTATTTCATTTTAAAAAATCACGCTTTAAATGCATGACACAACAAAATTCATTAATAAATTAGTAAGGTCAATAGTCATTTTAATAATTCAACTTTAGTTTTGTGTACAACAAACATGTACCAATTCATGGTTATTTCTAACGAATAAAAAAAATGAGGGATCCATTTTTTCCACCTACCCTCACTAATATCCCTGGGCATGCCACCGCTCAATACATTATAATCATTCCCTTACATTGAACTGAATCCAGTGTTAAAAACCGGGAACTATAATTGACTAATAAATAAAATAATGAAAAAAAATTCAATTCCATTTTAACTATCTGGCTCCCTGGTGGGCAGACTGGAAAATGTATATAACCCTTCCCAGGGGCTATAGACTTGTGCCATAAACGGCAAGTTAGTCGCGAAAGGCAAAATCAAATGTATAGAAATACATCTTTCTCTTTAACGGTTCTACAGACTGAAGTTGTGGCCCCTTTTATATGTTTCTATACATTTGTTTTCCGCGCTTATGTGTAAACCCCGTGGCCCTGAGGTGCTTTGTGCAAAATTAAAACCTAGTAAATGACATCTTTTCAAACCCCTTCCATGTACTTATAAATTAGTACGTAATCATATAACTTCAAAAATATCAGAGGCTACAGGATTAAATTTAAAAAAAAAAACAACTAGTAAACATAAAATGATCAAACTACAATCATTTTATATACTACAAACAAAAACTAATAAAATGCGCATCATTATTCATGCAATTTTGAATGAATCCCCTGAGGTCAGTAATAAAGCTAGTTATTACAATACACAGCGGAATACCCGATATATTATTCCAGTACTGTTTGTCACTTACTATGTTTTAATTTTGAAACATCAAACATTTCATTTTACAGTAAGGTAAAGAAAAATAAATAAGTGTTGTATATGTTGTTGACAATGTTTCGTTTACGTTTTAAAAGACAATTTTCCAGCCTGCATTTTACGTAAAACGCAAAACGTAAATAAAGAACGTCCTTAGTAATTAAAAAATAAATAATATTTCTAATGCTATATTCACACTTGTATATTATCTTGCACTGTGCAGACACATTATAGTGCCAACATTACCGCACTAGTGTTATAATTTAAATGGAAACTTCTAAAAACATAAGAGTAAGGGGCAGTCAATGAATATTGCATTAAGTAAGACATCGTGATAATGATCAAAGGCTCAAGGCATATCAACTAACAGTCGAAGCGCAGCAACGCGTCTCATCTAAAATGATTAAACTGAATTTTAACTCCACACATTCACACTTCTTTTTTTCATTTTGTTTACATTGAAAAGACGCGTCGCGTCGCTAGACTACGTTAATGTGTCTTGAGCATCAGGTATTTCTTAAACAATACAATCACGATTACACTTCAATAAAATTATTGACCAGATATTTATTAAAAGTATCCTTCCATTGAGTTGTAAATCAGTTGAAGAATATTAAATTTAATCAGTACAAAGAATGGCACTACAATATGCATACTTCCTAACCTGTACTTTTCTTGCAATAAAATTAAGACCCTCATACACATTGGACAACGCGCTTGGCTAATGCATTCGGCAAACGTGTATAGTGCCAATTGGTGTATATTTTGGCCAGTTTGCAGACTTTGATAGGTTTTCAGATATAAGGGACAGGATGTTGTAAAGACAATATGTATGGCGCTTTATCGAACGAAAATAGCGCGCGGTGGGCGCTTGTTGTAATTCGTTCCATAGAAGTCCATACATTTTGTCTTTCTTGCTATAATAAGTCCCTAAGAACATTGACGCAATCCGCAACCCACATTGCGAATTGTACAAGTTGGCCGACACTCGCCAAACACATTGGTCTAATGTGCACTGGAGCCATTATAGTTTATGCACGAGAACACACAAATGTAAACGTAGCCAACTACATCTGTTTAGTAATATAAGTAATTATTATATTATACTTTTCATCGTGTTACTTGCATTGGCACTCGCTAAAACAAAAGTCGAAATTCCGTCGGCAAAAACACTTGACACAATAATATTTTGCCAATTTTTCAAATATAAATTCTAATGACAGAATATCAGTGCCTAATACACAATAGCATTTTACTAAAGCGTCGTGTTACTCTTTAGTATTTAGTATAGTAGTGAGCGGTCAAAAAGATTAACATTATGTCTTAATACTACGCACGCTCACTGCTAGAAGAAATAGTTCTCACTAAAATTACACAGAAACAAACTAATATCCATGTTTTTTTTATCAGTAAGAGGATTTTCCACTATTAGATCCTCACATAAAAAACAACCTAGAATTTTTCTTTTAAATATTTATCTATCCAATAGCTTGGCGTAAATATTAATCTCTAATACGGATTGCTTTCTGTGGAAATATGTTGTCCAAAAGAACTATTGCTTCATCGAAATATTTTAACACAACCATTTATATTTACGAATTTTGACAACATATTTAATATTACAACCCAAGTGCTATAATGTGCTTTATAGCCATGTAATTTTTTTCTTGTATAATTTAAATGAGAACTCTAACTTCCTCTGTAATATTTTAGTGAGCGGTCTCACACATCACTGAATTTCAAAACCGCATCACAAAGTCCAGTTTTCACTTTGGTTTTAAATATAGTCCTCAGTGAGGGAGACCGCAAGCCCCGTCACGATTTGAGAGAATAATAAACATTATTGCACGCTTCAACTTTATAAACTGTTAAATCACCGTAATTTAATAGAAAAATGTATAGTGAATAGAGATACATAATTTATGACACAGTAATTTTGGATTACGCTTTCAATGTGTGAATCAAATCTAATTTTTTTTAATGAATATTTATTGTGATTATGGATAATGGGCGATACCTAGAAAGACGCAGTGTGCTTGAATTAGCAGCTTTGACAGTTACAATAAAATTAATAAAATGTTAAGGCTTAGTTTCTGACGCACCTTGCTTATATCTGGTGGGTATCGGACCCAATATCTGAGTTCTTCTTCTCTCTGGGCTGGTTTCCGCACTTAAACGTTTCCGTCTGAGTTATGAGTCTAACTTTACGTAATAGCTACGTTTTCCCGTAAGTAAATCACTACACTTGACAGATTTACTCACAGTTAACTTGAAAAGTTTCTAGTGTCTCAGTAGAGAGCTGTACCAGCGGTCTAACATACAATGGGCACATAACTTCTATGTATGGAAACAGATCTACTGAGACGATAGATTTTGCTGTCAGTTTTGCCAGTCATGCTTGACTACCATCCTACCCACCTAATACGATGGCTGAATGTTTGTATGACAAAAAATTTGACAATTCTATGCTCCACCAGTTATGACATCAGTAAGAGATGATAAAGTTAGCATTAGTCATAAACTAATGCTAATATAGAAGGTGGCGGTGAGCGGGTGGATGAGGAAGGCGGAGAGCCGTGTTTGGTGGCGCGCTCGTGGAAAGGCCTATGTCCAGCAGTGGACGCATACAGGCTGATAGAATGGAATGGAATGCTAAATCTATCATCTAATGACTGAAAACAGACCTCAAGGAAAAAATGAAACATATTGTCTCACCAATATAGCAATAAGTGAATCAATCGTTGAAGCGTCTCTCAAATCGCGGGTGCAGGGCTTAGTACATGTAATTTCAGTAGAGCCGCATACCTTCCTCGAAGTTGACGACGAGCGGGTCGACGGGTAGCGAGGCGTAGGGCGCGGGCTCGTGGTGCGCCACCACGCGGCGCGGCAGCAGCTCGCCGCCGCCCGGCAGCACGCCGAGGATTGCCGAGTCGAGGACCAGGGGCGGGCCTGCCGTAACATGTTTCAAATGTAAAACCCACGATCCATACTCATTTTTAGGGTTCCGTACCTCAAACAAAAAAAAGGAACCCTTATAGGATCACTTTGTTGTCTGTTTGTCTGTCTGTTCGTCTGTCAAGAAACCTATAGGGTACTTCCCGTTGACCTAGAATCATGAAATTTGGTAGGTAGGTAGGTCTTATAGCACAAGTACAGGAATAAATCTGAAAACCGCGAATTTGTGGTTACATCATTAAAAAAAAAATTGTTTCAATTTTCAAAATAAGATAACTATACCAAGTGGGGTATCATATGAAACGGCTTTACCTGTACATCCTAAAACAGATTTTTATTTATTTTTATGTATAATAGTTTTTCATTTATCATGCAAATGTTGGAAAAAATACCTGAGTACAGAACCCTCAGTGCGCGATTCTGACTCGCACTTGGCCGATTTTAAGTGTTGAGTTTCTGTTGGACGTTTTTTGTTGCTTTATGGCCGAATCGAGAAACGATCTATCTCTCAATTCTTTGGCGAAT
Organism: Maniola jurtina; assembly: GCF_905333055.1. NCBI lineage: Eukaryota > Metazoa > Arthropoda > Insecta > Lepidoptera > Nymphalidae > Maniola > Maniola jurtina. The sequence goes on along the minus strand of NC_060049.1, from coordinate 4,691,699 downwards.
GGTTTCGAAATGTTAAAAACATAAAAAAAAAATGACTTACGTTGTGTTTACAATTTAAGCGACGATATGGTATGTTTTATGGCACTAGTGCGGCAATTACCTTGTTGTCTCTGTTGCTGCCAAAGCAGCGGCACGGGGGCGGGCGCAGGCGGTGGCACGGCGGACACCGGCACTCCCGCGCTCATCGGCATTCCTGCCTCCACTGCCTCGGGCATGCTGTTCATAGGGTTGGCCTACAACAAACAAATATTCTATTAGTAAACTGCATAATTCGCCCTAGCTTTGTTTGAGTAGAATTTGAAAGTCGATGATGCTTCTTACGCCACAGCCTGGCTGATTCTACCTGTAGAAGTCAAAGTTTTTAACAAAAAGATACATACACTGACTACAGGCGTTGGCTGGCTTGGCGCAATGCCATCAGTGCGAGCATCGGGATTCTTATGCATGAAGGGGCAGTGCTTCTTCCGGCAGCCGCCTGGCTGGTTCTCCCAGTAGCAAGCTATTTGCTTGCGATTTTTCTGTAAAAAAAAAACAATTTAAATAAATATTCATCATCATCAACCCATCTTTGGCGCACTACTAAGCGCGGTATCTTCTCAGACTTCAGTCAACATTGGCCAAATGTGGATTAGCAGACTTCACACACCTTTGAGGAAATTATGGAGAACTTTCAGGCAGTCCTCACAATATTTGCCTTCACCATTAAAGCAAATGAAATTTAATTGCATAAAATGCACATAACTCCGAAAAGTTAGAGGAACAAACCATGGACCTTAAAATTTCATTTTTTTTTGGTGAGTTCAGCACAAATTCTCATTTACTTGGTAGCACAACATTCCTGCCTGCCAAATTTCATGATTCTAGGTCAACGGGGAGTGTCCTATAGGTTTTGGTTCCCTTGAATAAAACAGATAGACATATAATTAATTCTATAAGGATTTCTTTTTATCCTACTGTGGCAAAGCCAAAAGGAAGGGTTATTATAATATGATTTTAGCAGTCTATGAATGTATTTTCCATTTGAAATATGAAACCCTAAAATCAGAAAAAGCATGAATATTCAGAACATGCTTTTAAGACAATAGTTGATATTTAGTACAGGACAGCATGTTATTAAGATATTGTAAGCATTATAATAATTTATAACTCATAAATATTATCTTTATTATTATCATACAAGCAATAATAAACCGAAAAGATCTGGTTATTCCCAGTGATATAATAAATACTGTTTCATATTGATAAGCAAACATGTTCTTAGTACCAATTTCCTGTTGGATAAAACTTTAATCCTTTTGAACTAATAATTTGGGAATTTATTTTACGAAAAAGTGTGAGTTGAACTTATGTGGAAATAAATAAATAAATAAAGGTTTATTCAGCTCTCATATACAGAATCACACACAAAAACAAAAAAAAAAAAAAAACAAGAATAACAACAAAGATAAAATCAAACTCGAATATAAATCAAACTCAAAACTAGAAAACACCATTATCCTATTGCTGTGTCTGTGAGCTAAAAGGGCTCTGCCTCAGCAAGATGCTGCAGTATTTGACTACTGCAGCGCTGATTTTCAGGCAGAGCCCTGGTGTCACGACCTGACAACGAAACAGTGCATCTGCATATTAGATTTAATCACAGATATAAAAAGCAACCAAAAAAGAAAAAAGAATTATTAGTAACTAGGGTAGAAAAGATATTATATATATATTATCATTTATTGTATATACATATATATATGTATGTATACATATATATGGAATGAGAATTTTTTAGTGTGAAAGTGTAAAACTCAAGAATTAAAGCAATATAAATGTCTGAATCTACATACCCTAAGCTCCATATGGCGTAGTTTGCAGCATTTATCCATGCATTTGCCTTGCTGCCATGCAGTGCACATTGTTTCACAGCCCAGAGCTGAGGGCTCATGGCGAAAAATACAGTTATCCCCCTAAAATACAAATTCAAATTAAAGATAATTCTTTTCTGCAGTATCTAATCACTAAAATATAATATTAAAAAACATTTCTCTAATTAATTTGATCGTTGATAGTTTGATAACAAACTTGTGGTCGTATTATTTAGCTATCTGCTGATTGAGGGTTGTTACACAATTGACAAAACTTCGATAGGTATATAAACAAAATACGGGACTTGTTATGTAAAAATATTCGCAGCTATATCTTTGCTGTAGGACATGTGAAAACGTTGAATAGAAGTTATCGTACCTTGGTGCATGTGGAATAGTAATAGAAATAGCAATCGTTAAATTTCCTCGGCGACTCCATCGTTTGATCGGTTACCCGGGGCCTGCAAAAGCCGTAAGGTAATCAGAATTTCGTCACAACAAATCACACTACAGCTGACATGAAACAAGACAATTATCTTGTAGAATTCTAGAATAATTCACTCAAAAGATACTCATTGAGAGCCACAAAACTAAAATATTTTTCAGTTTGACAGAAGATAAAAGCATGTCGCGGTTAAAACAATTCGCTTAAAAATACAATGTCTCAATATTCAGGCAGTGAATTTTTACTCACCCTGTAATAGTTAAACTAAAAATTAATTAAATTAACAACTAATAACTACACAACACCACTATCTAACAGAAAAATAATATGAACGTCACAATTAGAATGAAAATGTAGTATGGCGGACATGTGGCGGAAGGCGAACTTTCATTTCATTTTGAAATCAAAAGATCACCAAAAGATCTTGATTTGTTGTTTGTTGTCTATTACCTACCATAGAGAAATGAGGCTGGGGTCTGGAGGCGGGGGGGTTGATTGCCGTAGTTTGACAGTGACTGTGTGACGCAATCCCCTTTGATTGGCTAACACCGAACGTCATAGGATATAAAGTTCTTTCGCTATTGGCTAAAATGCAAAGAATCCCGTGTACAGTCCGACAAGGCTCTCTTGGCGCGTGGCCAAAATTGGAACTAACGCCGCCATCTTGTGAAGTGTCATGCTGCCCCCTTGTATGTGGTGTTGCTAAGTAAAAAATCTGAAATTCACTATTTTTTTTAATAATTCAAGCATAATAATTATGTCTGCATCTTATAGCTATATTTAGAAATAGGTAGTTAACTACATATAGCATTTGAGCAGGTAACCATGATAAGTTGCAAATCCATGGCATATTAATGGTTTCTATTATTCTTTTTCGATGTGGAAACAGGAATGGCTTTCCGAATTTCTCTTTCAGTTAAAATGAGATAAAATTTACTCAATATTCAACACTGACATTTTCAACATATTCCTTAAACTTTAAATATTCAAAATTCCACATTTTGACTACACTCATTTACAAATTAAATTAAATACTTATTAAATTAAATAAATAACAAAGAAATAGTTTTCGGGGTGTATTTTTTTTTTTTTTAATGAAAATATTACAATAAAACTTAAAGCTAGCCTTATCTAATTACTATACAAATTATTATATAAAATTATCTAATTACCTTAAACTTGAGGAGATTTTATTTGCTGGCAGCATACGTCCATGGCTGGCAACCTTTGTGCTGCAACCACAGACCACGAATCTGGCTGCAACTGCGCCCCCTGTCAATGTCACTCAAGTGCCAAGAGAGCCTTGTCGAACTGTAGAGATTGTAGCAGATTATAATAAAGGAGCTGAGTGTACAGAACCGTAGTAACGGGTAACTTTGTTGTAACGGGTATTCATGTTTTGTAAAAAAAAAGTTTCTTAGTGCCGACAGTTTATAACGCATCCAAACTAAGAAAGGGAAATTCCACTGATCTATGCAAAATTGATTCTAAATAATATAATATTAAATAAGCAAGTTTTTAAATCTTGAATCAAACAAAAAAGCTTTTATAGGTAACGGAAACGAACCGAACCCTTCCTTGACACAGAGTTAAAATGGCGATCGAGTTCTCATTTTTTACAGATTATAGGTACCTAATATTTCTAAATTCTATCACAATACGGCGGACACGATTTCACTTTCTTAGTTTGGGCGTGTTATATTAATTTCGGCTTAGTGTTGATTAGTATAAGTTTAGGCTGCAGTTTGAGATCTATTATAGAGCTTAAATTTGAATTAAATCTGTCATAGGTCTTAACCTAACCCTAGAATTTTTATATAGCAGTTTCATAGAGATATAATAGTTTAATAATCTCAGCTTTGAGTAGACCTTGGAGGAACGGGGATCCTTGTCGATATGAAGAAATACAATAGTTATTGTGTTGTATGAACTTTATTCATCAATATTACATCATGATTTTAATACATTATTTTAAAAATAAATAATAAATGCTCGAGATACAAGTCAAGTTTCATAAAAAGCAATACTAAAAAGAATATTCGTATGTTTTATTCAAGACATCGCGGCACTATTATGATAGTAATTAAAAATTTATGTAAGGAATTAAAAAAAAGGTGATGTGACCTTTTTCAAATGTTTGTATGATGTATATAATTAAGATTTTTTTTAAAATTGCTATGAATTCCAACAAATTCATTCATTTAACCAACAACAACTGTAAACTAACTTTAAAATTCCCACTTCTATGAGGAAAAACACACTTGAATAAAGTAACAAACTTTCGAAAACGCGTCACACAGTAGTTAACAATTTGTAACAATTGAAAATCGGTAAAAGTAGATTCAAATAACAATTTATTAGTTTTACAAACAGTCACAAAATTTCAATTCTCCATTATTCTTCAAACACATTTTCCCGAATATTCACCGCTATTATCCAAAACCACTTACAACCACTTTTATGAGTCGCATCGGCAAAATTCGTTTGCCCCAAAAAGCGCGACCTTAAACCGAATTCACACCTTTGAAATACAGACCTTTGCTTAACGTTAAGATTTTAAACACAAGAACAACAGAAATTCGTGCTATCTCGCTAAATAATTCGCGCGTACAAAACATGGCAATAACCAATAGCGGGTGGCTGCGCGCTGTGATTGGCTGAGATATTTTCGCGTAATTTAAAAACAAGATTTCTGCGCAGGTACAGTCAGCAACAAAGTTAGGTTAGCACCCGCCCATAGTTGCACGTACTAGCTGTACATCCGCGTAACTTATAAAAGTGATAGTACAATGTTTTAACAAAAAAACTGTTTACAAACTCTATGCGTCGAATTCCTCATTGCTGAGGGCCACGACTCGCGATATAATCGCAAACTTTTTGGGATATTTTTTTTGGGATCCTTCTGTATTTACACAGTAAGAAATTATGATTTAAAAACTTATATATTCTTATTTGAATCGACTATACAGTTAACGACCGTCAAACGAGAGCTAATTTGATGCTAATTCATAGGGCAACTCCATATTATTTGATCTGACATCCACATCATCACTACAAAACGTGAATTTATAGTATTCTTCCTATAATTACGCATTTTAGAGAGAATCAGAGATGACTGTGAATCACCTACAGTGTACAAAAACAAATCTTCGATCAAACAATGGCCTCCTAAAACCATAGTAACTATTTTGGATCGGAAGACAGACTTCGAGACGCTGTGATTTCAATTTATAGTTCGCGCCCATAAATATATTAAAGCTCTCGCTCGCACACTCAACAGAAGTATGTATGTGAGTGAGAGAGCATAACTAACGCTGCCATTCAAAATTCATTCGCGTTGAGTGTTTATCTTTTTTTTAATTAGCACAAATTAGCCCCCGTTCCATTATAATACTTCTTTACTAAATAGTAATTTAAATTAGTACATTTAAAAAATCAGTCGGGGTTAATTTAGTTCGGGAATTATAATGTACCATGAAATCATAATACAGCGGGAATGTTTTCATTTTGATTTAGTAAACATGTTATGTTCCTTGTATACGATGGCCAAACGCACTCGGCGAACTTGTATAAGATCACATGGTTTTGGCCGGCTTGTCGACAGCATACACATTTTTTTATTCGATGTCAAGTTAACCCTTAACTGCAATCTTACCTGATGGTAAGTGATGATGCAATCTATAAAAGTGGGCCAGCTTGGAAGAGATTTTATGGCAGTTTCATTCAATAATACAGCAGCTAAAATCAATCGCTAAAGCGCTCACCGATGAGTCGTCGGCAGACTTCAAAGGATAAGCGCAATTAGCAAACAGGGTTCACACATTAACCTATACTCGCCGAAAACGTTAGGCCAACGTGAAAAGGAGGTTTTAAATGAGTGGGAGGTTATAATAGATTAAGAATTATATAAAATATACAATGGCCTCATCGCAGCTATACAAGTTTTCTAATAAACCTAGTGGATGACCGCTGCCTCACCAAACTAAACACACAACACAAACAATGCAAACCTGAGTATTCAACACTAGGCGCAACTTGAACAGTCTTAGAAATGATTTAAACAAACCAATACATATTCAAACATAAAATACATTACATCCTAAATATCACAATTGTTTACATAATCGTACTAACACAGACAAGAAAATTTTCAAAAAAAAAATAGAAAGAAAGAAAAAAGAAAGAAAGAAAAACGTTTATTTCTTAAACTGTGCCACACATCACATGTTGTCTAAGCCTGAGATTTGACTTTGCTTACACTTTGACTTTGCTTAAACGTTGCAGCTCAGCATAATGCTATATGCCTTAATATACCAGAGCGCTGATTTTCAGCCAGTACCTTAAAGGCCGATTCACACCAATTGCGTACACGTGATACGTGCGTAGTGACGCGCGTAAACCCCTTACACCGGGTTATGCATACGTCCACGCTTTATACAAGCGGTGTGCCATGTTTCATACAGTTCCATATATTACAACGCAATGCTACGCGATACGTCTACGCTTACGCAACGCTTACGCAGCCTGTGTGAACGAGCTATAATATAGCACGACATTTAGATGTATAAAATTGAGTAAAGAGATTTGTGTTTATTAAAGAGTTTTTTTAGGAATTATGTACGCAATTGCAATATTCAGTCATATTCAAACACAATCTAACACACTAAAATATGATAATAATCATTACAACAGAAATGGTAATTAAATCAATCGTAGTTTTCAAGTACAATGAAGACTACATTGAGTTCAAATATAAATAAAGCAATACGATTCCACTACTATGACTCAGACTAAAGAAAAAGATAGACAGGAAATGAAACAGAGTGACCCAATTACTTGAGGATATTTGTTGCGTTACTGCTTTCATTTTTATACAACTACTAGAACCGTGATGGCACAAATCCTAACCTAAAAGTTTGCTCAATGAGGGTTTATAATAAAATCATTATTTGGCGCCACTTAGGTGAGACTACCAGCCAATAAGAGTTCTTATATTTTGACACTGCTGTCAAATAAATACGTCAAGTGGCATTAAATCCTGATTTGGTGCCTGGACCTGATGTTTCAGTGATGCGACCTCGTGTCCATGATTTCTGTAATTCCTCATTCAGGCTTCACTTTTATAAACAAGTTTGTTTGCACGGACCCTATCCATCATTTTTCTCTAATCTGTGCACTATAATACAGGCTGCAATTATTAATTACAACATTAATTTTATTATTATTTTCGTATTTTATCGACTATCTATCGACTATCGGCTGTTATTTGCTAAGAGATACACAGCGTATTAAAATATTAGTTATTTTTTATTTCGTTATACGTTATTTGATCACTGGCTGAGAGTTTAAAAGTTTTAGGCCTGATTTACTCCAATGCTGATGTCGGTCGCGTACATCGGTCGTACCATGTGAAATGTCAGCGTTATCAGTGTTACAGGAAATTCGGCCCTTTATCTACCGAAAAATGAGAAGTATTTTCATACTGGCAACACAGGGATAAAAATGAATATTATATAACGACTTAGGAGAGAACAGTACTGTAGATCATATATAATTATTAATCATTAATTATAATCACATATCACAGAACGAACCGTAAGAAGCGACAGTACTGAAAATTTGCCGAAGCATTGAACTGATTAGAAGTTAAAATTGTGGGACGCAATATGCCATCATCTTTAGAGATATTCTTTCTGATACATACTTTATAACAATTAAACCAATATTAGAATTATAGATTAAAAATTGATAAAAAAATATACACCTAGTAAGTTCTGGTAACTACTATTATTATCTTCTATAAAGCATAAACTAACTGACTGGCATACCAACGTATATACAGTTCAGACCGCTGGTTCTTTTCCTATTTTATCTTAAATTAGATTATTTCTTTATTTTAAATTTACGGCTCTTTGAACTTTGGCTACTGTAGCGCCACCCTTATTTAGCACATTTTAACGGACACTTTTTACACATGGAGATCATGCTCCTTACTAGTCCTTACCTCTACCAAAGGTTGCCTGGTGGAGATTGCTTTAAGCAATAAGGCCGCCTTTGCATACAAATATTTTTAGTTTAAAGTTTCTTGTTTTGTCTTGGTTTTTTCTTGTTTTATGTGCAATGAATTTTTCTATCTATCTCTACAGACCATTGCTATGGGTGACGTGAAATCAAAGCAAAATCGGCGATTCATAGGCTACCTAGCCAAAGTCAAATGCCGTCAAAGCCTCGAAGTTTTATTATAAGTTCCCTCTTATTTGAGTTCCCTGTGGTTGTACCTACTCTGTTCTCTCCTAAGTACACTCTCAAATGAATTAAGTTACTCTAAAACTAATAGGGCAATACTCTAAAAATAATCCAATATGGGAAGGGAATCAGTGGTAGATGCACATGACGATTCAAAAGCACTTGTATAATTTTTACTAAATAAAAATACTTTGAATTTTTTTTTGGAACAAAAATACTAAATCGCCACACGTGCTATCTATTTTTTTTATTATCAAGTGTTATACGTACACGTACACACACAACACTTCGAAATTTAAAGAAATATTCATCCATTTATGCGTGCACGCACGACTGAATATTTCACATACAAAACCTATAAATTGACAGACCATAAACTACAGCTGTCTTTTTCCCTCGTGAACATTGTGAGAAAGATAGCCATACTTTAACATCTATCCATTTAGTTTTAGAGATTTGTACCCATTGGCACCATTATGTGACCAAACTAACAATACACAATCATGTGTGACCAAACTAACAGAGCTAGTTGTACCAAAATTATGACCAAATTCAATCTGTGTCCAAACTAATACACATACTCATTCTACTTGTCATTATAATTCAGACATGCGCGCATAAATAAATTTATTAGGCAATAATTTTCTTTCTTTCCATAAACCATACACATCAGGCAAGAACTATCAGATTGTTCATACATATTATACCTCTTACAGCCGTTTTCAAGTCACTGAAACAATTTCACACGTTTACCCTGCTTAAAGATACCGTTTACAATCTATTGTCATGTTAAAAATGTGCGAAGCAATGGACGATTTTTAGTTGCGAATAAGGCTGGAAACATACTCATAACACGCCACCCAGGGATTGACACGAAAGTTATTATCATATTAAAAATAATCGCTAGTGTTGTAATTGACAGATTTTATGATATAGTTACCTACCAATAATGAGACTGAGAGCCAATCAGAGGTGATTGCAATCGTCACACTAGCTGTCGAATATTCTACGCCTTAGTGGTTCGTTTAGAAGCGTCGAGCAAAAATGTGTAGATTGGATGTAGTCACGTAAGGTTAACGTTCGGACCGCGTTAACGTTTTCTTGTTGTTCTGTGGTAAAGGAGTCAAATTCAAAAAAATACTGACATTTTCTTGACAGATTGCTTTAGGAATAAGTGGTGTTTTGACCAGTCATATGCACATATAAAAATAAGCTGCACACAAAATAAATGATTTTAAGTTTCAATTTTTTCAATGACCGTTGCACAAGAAACGTACAACCAATGTTGAGTCACAGTTAGTAAAAAATGATTTGACCAACTGTCAAACTCACTTCACGTGTCATATTACAAGTATGTTTCCACCTTAATAATTGAGTAAGTTGCAACAGAACGCAACGAAAAAATAAGATCCTAGCACTACTCTTACTAGTAAGTTATTAAATAAATTCTAGGAACTAAAATGATTTTTGAAAAGCGTTGAAATGAGATTAAGAATTAAGAATAGGCGGGTATGTCATTTTAATTTCATAAATTGTGTGACAATGGTCGAAATTAATATAGGTTTTTTACATACTGTAAATGTTAATATGTATTTCAGCACACAATAAATGTTATTTTTTGACAGCTTAGCTTGTACTGATATTTCTAAGTATGATAGAGAAAGCTGAGTTTAAAGATTTAGCCCTCGTTCACACGAGCGAAAGAAATGCCTTGTCCATGTGAACGAAGAATAATTTTCTTATTAATTCGAAAATACGCGTCTATCCTTAGGGACATGTCTATAAGGTTATATCACAAGGGGGTTTCAATGTACGTGCGGTACACGACTCTAATACGATGGAACTAAGGTCGATAATCGTGTATCCCGCACATGTCATAATGAGTGAATGAGAGCGCATGAGCTGCTTTCCGAGGGGGCGAAAGGGATGGCCTATCTCTTGGAGGAGCTCTTGATTTGCTGCAACTTGAGACGTAGCGCGTCGACACCCGCTTCTTTCCTTATTGACACTGATTGCGTTGTGTGGAGCTGAAAATGAGAATTAAGTTAATTTTGAGGGACTTTAAAAAAAAAATTTTTTTGGAGAATTATTAACTGTTGATAGGAAATTAATGTTGTAGGTACCAAGCAATGACTTCACCTATTCATCAATTTAGATGCCTTTTTTATCAGATACAAGTTAGCCCTTGACGGAAATCTCACCTGATGGTAAGTGATGATGCAGTATAAGATGGAAGCGGGTTACCCTGGAAGGCATCGTACAGATGGTACGATACCGTGTAGAAACCAAAGGATTGTGGGTTTAATGCAAACTGCTATACCCCTTCCAAGCCCGCTTCCATCTTAGACTTGAATCTGAATTTTAAAACATACATCACTTACCAACATGTCTGATTGTAGCCAAGCGCTAGTCTATAAATTAAATATCTATACTTAAAAAAGTCACCTCGAGTTGTGGGTCGATACTGTGCGCGCGCGGGAGGGTATTGTCGTTGATGGAGTCTGTCAGCCCTCGATTATCGCTGACTGGGGTGCGTGGCTGCGAAGATGGATTTGACTCTGTTTTGATGCCCGCTTTAGCCTGCAAATTAATGTATCGTTGTAAAATGTGTGTGTAAAAAAACATTGTTTATTTCAAGCAACTTATGTTTACAGTATCTCTAAGAACTACTTCTGTGTCAGAAGACACCGCTCTTCTATAACAATATTATACTTATTACTTTCCTTTTTTTAAAGCAATCAAATGTTTTACCTAAAAACACCGAAAATTATCTCATAGCTAAGCTTTTAGACAAAGACAAATCATTTATCCAAAATAGGTAACATTACACTCTTTGTGATGGTCAGAATAATGTTAGCGTTCTAAGATGATATAGTGGTGATAATTAATTACGTGAACTTGAAACTCAAGCTACAAAGGTTCCAAACGCGCCCGGGTCTCAGAAGAGCCCACAACAAAGTCAGCGAACTTGTTGAAAAAAGGACATCTTACTTGTAATGCTCTTAGCCTTTCAAGGAATATCACGTGTGATTTTTCATCATTTTCATTGCTTATATCTGAAATTTAAAAAAATATATTTAAGAAAATATAAAGACAATATTATTTATAATCAATCTGTATTTCACTAGTAGTCACGTCAAAACAAGCGCTTAGTATGAGAGCTTCTATGCAATACTGGCATGTGACGTCACAATTATTTAACGTGCTTTTTTAATTTAATCAATAATTTAAAACGGTTATTACTCCCAAAACTAATAAAGGACGTATGTTTTACGTATTTTGGAAGACCCTCTATTTAATTATCACTGAGAAATAATTTATTTTGATACAGGCAAATACCGTATTATATTAATTTGTATAGATTTACCAATATTCTCCGTCTTGTAATCGCTCTTGTACATCGGCACGGACGCGAGCTTGCGCTGTTCGGCCACTTCCTTCAACCCTCTCTCCACGTAATTACGGAAGTAAAACGACGACCCTTGCATGAACGTCCATATGTCTACCTCTGGATGACGCTCCTGTACAAAAATAATCCATTATGTTCTAACTCGCTATATTTACTCTACAATTTTTAATCCCAGAGATCAAAATGACAACTAGAAATGTCAAACTTGAAAGTAAAAAGTATTGTCCTCATTGTTCCCGTTCAGATAAAAATCGTTAATAAAATAATATTATATTACTTCGTCTGTGTCGGCGTTAGCTGGCGTGCGTGCTGTGCCTTTTTGGAGTGTTTTTTTTTTTTTTTTAAAGTGGCCGGTTTTTGTATTAATTGGTGTTTTATGGTGGTGGAACTGACTGGGAAGCGATCTAAGGGAGCGCCGCACGTGTGTCGGCGAGCGCCGGCACAGACGAACTCCATACTTATATAGTTTCCCTAACTACAAACTTGACATTGGCTAATCTGTTAAAGCCAGACGAAAGAGAAAAAAAAATTAAGTACTCACTCGCAAGTCATACAACTGCGACAGCGCGTCTCTGTTGTGTTCTTTGGAGCCGATCCTCTTGAGTATGAGCGCTAACTCCTCGTGAACGCCCCGGGGTAACCTCCCTGCGTTCAGAGCTGTATTGACTGTGCTCACTGCGCTCGGCAGACCACCGTTGACTGCGTCTGACGAGATGTCCTTCCGTTCGTCCAGTTTTAATTGCTAGAAAGTTCCATTTTTATCATTCACTGATACATATTAGAAGCGTCACACAGAAAAAAGATATATTATTGAAATAGATTTTATGAATAATTGGAAACTGGAATTCCTCCCACAAACATGCGCGAGGAACACAGGTCACAACACGAAGGTAGTGATTTAATGTAAGTCAAACTAATGACAAAGCAAATTATTCGAATGAGTGAAATATCGATTTTATTAAACTACCTTCAATAAATCTTATAACATTTCTTACAATTCTAATCAATTAAAAATACCCTAATAATAGAAACATTATTTTATTAATAATAAAAATATTTTTATTGAATTTTTAGTAGAGTTTGAATCTTCAAATACACCTACCACTGGTTCAAAATGTCACTCCTACCGAGAAGAACTAGCAAGAAACTCAGCGGTTGCTCTTTTCAATGATTTAATAATACAATATTACACCATGTATGAAAGTATCTGAAGTCCCGCGCATTACTAGAGCGAGCTGCAGGTCAAATCCACGCTCTTTTATCATTTACGAAATTTCCGATTGTCTAATTATTATGCTTTATCAGAAGCATAATAATTTTAATAGATATAATTTAATATTTCAGTTACCTTTAAAACTTTATGCAAATATGGGAAGAGATCAGATTCGTTGACGTCCGGTACTTGCGTCAAGTGATTCATTATGGATGCGCCCTTCATTTTGACTAGCGTGTGGACTAGAGTCTTGACTGTTCTGTAAAAACAAGTGTAAATTAAAAATTTATATCACCCCCGACATGTGAAGGTTACAGTAACTAGAAGAGAACTAGAGAGAAGAGCTGATAATTTTCAAACGGCTGAACCGATTTTCTTGGATTATAGCAAAGAACACTCTCGATCATGCCACCTTTCAAACAAAAAAAAAAAACTAAATTAAAATCGGTTCATTAGTTTAGGAGCTACGATGCCACATACAGATACACACGTCAAACTTATAACATCCTTCTTTTTAGGTCGGGGGTAAAAAAAGGAAGTGTCGTGTATGCCGCTAGCCAATAGTAGTATAGTTTAACGTTTAAACTATAGTGAGTGATTTCCATTATAAGTATAGTATGTTACGGCTTTACTCACGTATTTAGTCGACGTAAGCCATACTAGTTTCGAACCCTACCGGGTTCCTTTTTCATAGGGACTCAGCTCGCTGCTAGTCCATCTATACTTATAATAACTTTTCGGAGTAATGTGGGTTTTTTAAGCAATTAAATATAACTTGCAAAAGGTGAAGAAAAACATCGTGAGGAAACTTGCATGCTTGATCATTCTCAAAAATGTTGTCCGTGGTAGACTATGGGCAAACCCTTCAAGCCGTGTGTCTCAAGTGAAAGAGACCCGTGCTCTGTAGTGAGCCAGCAATGTATAGAGTATCACTAACCTGTATGGAGTATCACTCATTTCCGGATTCTTCTTCCAGTAGCTATTTGGGTAGGCCTTATAAAACAGATGTATCTTGTAGAGAACCGCATCGTAGTCTATGGAGTTCACTTCCCATGACGAGATCATCTTGAGAGTTTTCCAGAAGCATTTGAGAAGTAGATCCTGGTAGCGCGGGTAGGCCGGGTCGGATTCCACTATTGAGTCGTGGAGGAGTGAAACTATTACACTGCAAAAAATATAGAGTATTTTAAACCAAGCGAGAAAAAAGTTTAAAAACGTGTTTCAAGATAGCATTTACAATAAGCAATCATAAAATATTAATTTCAGTTTATAAAATTATATAATTATGTCATAATTCATTTTAAAGATTTCACTTTTTACACACTTCTACAAATACTGAAACGCAGGAAACTAGTTACCATGATGAATTCCGACGGTGACGTCATATGGATTTAAATTTGAAATACATAATTTCTATTGCACTTATCGACCATAGTCATGACACAGAATTTTTCTCTTAAAATATTATAGTTAAAATGATTAATAAAACCTACTTTTAAGCCATGTTCACCAAAAATGTGAGGCGTTATTAACTTGACCATCGATGTAAAGTCATTAGTGCCACTTACCATAGGACAGCAGTACGCGGCGAATGCTCCAACACGCACACGCACACGTTATTCAGCAACCGCACGAGCCTGTCCGCGTCGCGTACAGCCGCGCCGCTGGCCGCGGGAGTTGCCACCAGTACCAACAACAGTTCGCTCAAAAGCGAGCGGAGCGCAATTTCTCCCACTTGCCGACCACAGCCCGCTGTGTCGTAGAACTAAAACAATAAACAAGAGTAAATTAAACATTTATAAAACCCCCGACAAGTGAAGGTTATAGTAACTATATGGATTATAGCTAAGAACACTCTGGATCAAGCCACCTTTCAAACAAAAACAACTAAATTAAAAGCGGTTCATTAGTTTAGGAGCTACGATGCCACAGACAGATACGCAGATACACACGTCAAACTTATAACAGCCCTCTTTTTGGGGTCGGGGGTTAAAAAACAACAACAGAAATTGCGCAACTTACAGCAGTGACGCAATGTCGTCTGCTTATGGTTTTCTTATTGGATTAAATGGGCAGGCTCGACTGTACAAAAGGGAGATCTCCCACCAAGCGATTGTCTTGCTCGGTAGTGCCAGCTTGTATCTTGTAACTTCTTTACATAGTGCAGATTCCGAAACGCTCTTTTAGTGCGATTCAGATTTGTGAGGTCTAAGGCTGTAAGGTACTCGTGCTGCCATCTAGTGGCGACTGATTGTGTTTAAGTAATATTTTAATAGCGCTAATTTTGCTAGCGTTCTAATTACACTCATGTTTCTGGGATTAACACTTCGTAAGCGTGATTCAGGCTTCATTTTCATTTCAGACCAAAGATATCGCTTCATAACCGCGTTCGCTTTGAACCACCTACGTAAGATATCGGCTTATTGCATAGACAATACTCACATTAGTCAAAGCGTTTCCAATGTACCTATAAGCAGGTAAAGTCTGTTGGGCCGAGGCAGCACTGGGCGGGGCAGTACGTAGACGTCTTAGTTGTGCCGCTATAGCGGAAACTAATCGCGTCTCATGAGCGGCCAGAGCGGCGCCCCGGCCTGATGCTAGGGCTCCAGAGATGAGAGACAATGCACGGATTGCAGCCTGAAACAAAATCGGGACTAAAATTTTCTGGTCAAAAATTACAAGGAATCATCTAGATGTTTTTGACAAACTATTACAAAACCAAAAGGCAGGGTTATTATTTTAAGTCTACGTATGCATTTTTGTATCTGTTGATGTTCCATCGTAGAGCCTAAACTACAGAGCCGATTTTGATGAATGAGACCGATTTCGATAAATCGATTTGTCATGTCTGGGTGACAGGGTGTGATATTTACATGAACAAAATCTGTGAGACAGATATTACATCGAAAAAAATGGGTCTCTGAATTTTTTTTGGGTATCATATCGAGTGAGATATCAAATGAAAGAGGAGAAAATTCTGAGTTCATAAATAAATACTTTTAGGACCTGGTTCAGAAATCAGAGTTTTTATAGAAATGTCAAATAATGCTATAACGTTCTTATACTTACGTTAAGATCAGGACTGGAGATGGAGTGGATTGTATCAGCCAACTGCGCATCGTCGACAGTCACCTTGTGCGCAGAAGGCGGCATGGACGGCAGTGGCGCCCCGAGTCGAGGAGGCGACATCGTTACCATGCTCCTGTGGAGAAGTGTCATGTCTTACAAAAGTCATATACAGGCCTTTTGAGGAGGAGGAGGAGGAGGAGGAGGAGGAGGAGGAGGAGGAGGAGGAGGAGGAGGAGGAGGAGGAGGGGAGTTAGCTCACGGTTAGCTCCACGAAACGGTTAGATCCACGAAACGGTTAGCTCCACGAAACGGTTAGCTCCACGAAACGGTTAGCTCCACGAAACGGTTAGCTCCACCAAACGGTTAGAGGAAGAGGAGGAGGAGGGGGAGGAGGAGGGGGAGGAGGAGGGGGAGGAGGAGGAGGAGGAGGAGGAGGAGGAGGAGGAGGAAGATGATGATGATGATGGTGATACGATGATGATGATGATGATGATGATGAGGAGAATGATAATAATACTCATTACGTAGATGAACTTGAACTTACGTAGATCTCACAGGGGCGGTGACAGCCCTCACAGTGGTGGCTGGAACGGGTTCGTCCAAGAACTTGAGATCATGCTCCGGCATGTCGAGTGGACGACGCACGGGCACCTCTGCGTCTAATTTTGCGATCAAATCCGGATCCAGTCCGAAGGGGCCACTTATCACTTTTGGCTCTGGTATTAAACTGTGAAAACAAAGCAAATGGGTAATTCTATCTAAAGAATCTAATCTGGGATCTACAAAATCACATTATTGTCTAGCATTGAAGGAATTTTAAAATTGTAAGCACCCATTTTTTGTTGAAATAATTTGAATTGAATTAATCTATACTTAATATGCAGAAGTGTATCTGTCTGTCTGTCTACTGCTATCTGTTAAACCGATTTAGACATAGGCTACTTGTGGTCCCGCAAAATCAAAGTTTCCTCAGGATTTTTACAACCTAAATCCACATAGATGCCCACGACTTCGTCCGCGTGAATTACACAAATTTTAAATTGAAAATTCAAGTTGAATTTTCAAAAATCCTTTCTTAGCGGATGTCTACGTCATAATAGCTATCTGCATGCCGAATCTCCGTCCAGTAGTTTGAGTTGTGCGTTGATAGATAGATCGGTCAATCAGCTTTTCCTTTCATACATACAAACAGAAGATACTACTTTTATCCCAGAAAATCAGAGTTCCCCACAACGTTTTAAAAATCTAAATCCACGTGGACGAAGTTAGGGATATCACCTAATATATTATTAAACCATTTTCATTTGAATTTATTTTGAAATTTGATTTATGAAGGTAACTTACGCCTGAGCCGGCGGAGGTGGTTGTTCCTCCATTTCTTCCTCTTCATAGTCATCGGGCGGCACCTGCTCCGCTGGCATAACGCGCTCATTCACTTCCTGCAAATATTATAAATCCTAGTAGCATCATCGTCACCATATACCAGGCATGATTGTCGTCAAGCGTAAGTCTATCTCACAATAAAAAAAAAAAACTGAGCAAGTGGAGAAAATAACAACTACCTCAGGTGCTTGCAATATGGGTCGTCCGGACGCCGAAAGCGGCACTAGCATGGAGCGTCGATCGTCCGCACTCCGACTTTTGCTCGCCCGTTTGATGCGCTCTTCCAGTAGAGAGAGATCCTTGTCTGATATCTGCATAAACATTTGGCTATTTATTAATTAAACTAGGTTGTGCCCGCAACTCGTCCGCGTGAACTACACTTTCAAACTCCTATTGTTAATTGTCAAAAATTCAGCTCCTAAGGATTTCGAAGACTTCCCCCAACTCTGAAGATTCTTAGCGGATGTTGCTCGTATTACTTGGATGGATTAGACTTAAATATGGTATGCACAGCCCGATCTGTCCAAGTTTGAGCTGTGCGTTGATAGATCAGTCAGTCAGCTTTTTCTTTTTAACCCCCGACCCAAAAAGAGGGGTGTTATAAGTTTGACGTGTGTATCTGTGTATCTGTCTGTGGCATCGTAGCGCCTAAACGAATGAAACGATTTTAATTTACTTTTTTTTGTTTGAAAGGTGAGATTGTGTTCGAGAGTGTTCTTAGCTAAAATCCAAAAAAATTGGTTCAGCCGTTTAAGAGTTATCAGCTCTTTTCTAGTTTTCTTGTTGAAAAGAAGGTTAGATAACCGTTAGGTTCTTAATATTATGTCAATTGACAAATTTATGTCAAGCTGTCAAGATGCCTTCACTTGTCGGGGGTGTTATAAATTTTTAATTTACACTTGTACATATTTAGACTAAATATCTTAACTATTTTTTTAACCCCCGATCCAAAAAGAGGGGTGTTATAAGTTTGTCGTGTGTATCTGTGTCTGTGTGTCTGTGTATCTGTGTATCTGTGTATCTGTCTGTGGCATCGTAGCGCCTAAACGAATGAACCGATTTTAATTTAGTTTTTTTTGTTTGAAAGGTGGCTTGATCGAGAGTGTTCTTAGCTATAATCTAAAAAAATTGGTTCAGCCGTTTAAGAGTTATCAGCTCTTTTCTAGTTTTCTTGTAGAAAAGAAGGTTAGATAACCGTTAGGTTCATAATATTATGTCAATAGACAAAATATGTCAAGCTGTCAAGATGGACGTTGCCTAAATACATAATTATTTATTTGAAAATGATGTTTTGGAAAACTCAAATACTTTGGATCGTCGGGGGTGTTATAAATTTTTAATTTACACTTGTTATCTATTTAATGTTTATTAAAAAGCGTAGCGAACCCGAAATTATGATGAAAAGGTATCATACACAAGGTAGGACCTATGTCTACAGCTAAACATTAGGTATCCTGTAAGGACTACCACACGCCAAGGTCTTGCACTGCCTGAATCCAGCGGCTCCTTCCAATGCTGCGCTTTCCAGTACAAGCACTAAGTATCTTACTTATTGTAACTTGCTAAATATTTCTATACCTACTGAGACTGACTTGATAGTACACTGAAACATACCTGTCCAATCATCTTGTAAATCTTCTCTCCATCAAGGAAGTAAGCGCTTGTGACGCAATTGAGCGCGGCAGAGCGCACTGCGTTGTCTCTGTCCCCAATGTGACGAGCCAATTCGCGTAAAGATGCCCCTACACCACCCGACATCACCGCTGAGCCATACGTCTCGAGTAGGTGGTTGATGCATTCAAGGCACTCTAAAAATAACAAAGGATATAACGTCAATAAATAAAGTGTGTTCGCATAGATACCTCCGCCGCCTTGAGACGTGCCGCAAATTGTCAAAGGTGCCGCCGCGACTTCAAAGTTAGCCGCATGGGGTGTACACCCGCAGGAGAATTTGGCATCTACTCATATTTTTTTATTAAAATTCTCTTTTACTACCTAACTTGTGTTGATTATTTATATTCGTATTCGTATATTCTTGCAATAACGATAAGAAAAATTTGTCTTCTATTTTATTCTTAGAATTAAAAAACCATTTGTTCAACGAATACAGTAAAAATAATGAAATAGTAAGAATACCTGCGGGTGTACAAACACTATGTTAGTGAAAAACTATATTCGAAATGGCGAACTGTCCAAAATAGCGAATGCTATAAATTTCTACATACCAGCCCTTTGTCTTGCATTCTTCGATTTCAATCCTTCCATCAGATATCCAAACAGCTTGGTAACTGAATAGACAATGCATATTTGTTTGAAAAGAGCTTTCACGCCATTCCGTACCGTATCTTTAGGGTCTCCCACCTTAAACAAAAATAAATTATTTGAATTCTAGATCCCTATCAAAAAATTTCGAGATAAAATTTGTAACACCGGGAAATTGTGGAAACCAATACTGGTTCTGACTCAGTAAGAATAACTTATAGAATCCATAGAAAATTCCATTTACGAAAAAAAAATGGAAAAAAAAGATTAATTCCGTATTATATCGTTACTTTAGCCCGACATTCCATTCACACGCACAAAACGTTTTGCATCTTCATTCCTCATACGCATGGCTAAGGTTTGAAATACTCTTCAATCCGATTTTCAATTCCAATTACAATCCGGGTATCTTTAAAACAAGAGTGAATAGGCACCTTCTAGGTAAACGCGTCCCATCTTAGACCACATCATCACTTTCCATCAGGTGTGATTGTGGTCAAGCGCTTACCTATAGTGAATAAAAAAAAAAGGTCTGAGTTATTCTCTATTTTTAACTTATGCCTAAAAATTTTAATTTTTAACTGAGTCAATATTTTTAATTTGGCGATGTATGCACATACCTTCAAAACTAGATACGGTATGAAGCAATTGGCTTCGTACTCTGCCATAGTGTAGTCACTGTCACTCAGGTATTGAAACACTATTGTGAGATACTCCAACCCTTTGAGAATTACTGATGGATTTGTGTCGAAGAACCTCAGGGTTAGCCATTTGAGGACCAGGTCCAAGTTTGCCATTAGAGCTGTTCCATTCTCGTGGAGGTCTTCTGATAGTGCTTCTATGGCTTTTAAATGGTACCTATGAATAAAGCAATGAATAATAATAATTAAAGGTTTGTTCAGCAGTAACACAGAAAAACTAAGAAAAAAATACCTACAAAAAATGACAGAAACAACAAGATCAAAACATAAACACTTGATGAAGTGTTGACCTATTTATATGGAAATGTGTACTGTCCAAAATGAAATGGCAAAATTAAGTCAGCAATCGCAGGTCCAGTGTGTAGATGTCAGTGATGTAAAAGGATATTTCTGAGGTATATATATAACTATAAGTAACTATTCGGTATATCAACATACAACTTAAAACACTAGGTCTGGAAACTTCACATTTTGCACACTGTAGATTTTCAGTTTTTACTTAGACCCCATTACAAATCGTTTTTCAAAAACTCCACCTAATTCTTAGTGTGTATTTCATCTTATGTATTACCTGAAATCACTATGGAACATGTTGGCCACAAGTTGCTTGTTAAGACCGGCACTATTCATCTGCTCTTTCAGTAGTTCGAAGAATTCTTCACGAGGAGTAGTGAAATTCCATTTGAGAACTAAAATTAAATATTTATTCATCAGTTTTTTCTTTGGTCAGTCAGTCTTAGTTGACTTTATAAAC
The DNA here is from genome assembly GCF_905333055.1 of Maniola jurtina. Classification (NCBI taxonomy): domain Eukaryota; kingdom Metazoa; phylum Arthropoda; class Insecta; order Lepidoptera; family Nymphalidae; genus Maniola; species Maniola jurtina. The sequence goes on along the minus strand of NC_060049.1, from coordinate 4,670,367 downwards.
AGTAATACAGTCTATGAAGAGACTTACAAAATAAATAAATCAACTAAGTATATTCATTAGTAAATATTTTCACTTGATTGCGGCGAAGACCAAAAGAAGGGTTAGGTTTTTGACTTGTAACATACGTCTGTTCGTTTGTCTGCTCGTAATCATTCAATGGCTCAACCGATTTTGATAAATGATGCGCCACAAATTTATTTTGATAGCGCGAATGTCACTGGGTGGGTACAAATAATTCTCAAAAAAATCAAAATGGCGTTTTATACTTGTTACCCTTTGGAATAATTATTCGTGAGTAAATTATATAGACTAATGGTGGATACACCCTATGTCGTTCAGTCACATTCGGAAACTTATGGCAGTAAATACACTGTCAAGTACTCCCATTTGAAGGGGTTACTGTAATAATTTTTTACCTTTCAATTTCTGATCGTCAACTATACGTTGATTTTTGGCGTTGTTGTTTGGTAATAACGGCGTACAATCCTCGTCCTCTTTCTTGCCGCGACTTGAGGCGGACGTTGGTTTTACAACCTGGGAGTAAAAAATGTTAATATAATGCGTCTCATAGGAAAAAAAATCTGTCATGTTATAACATCTTATATAGACGTCTTATTTAATTCAATATAATATTATTAATGCATTTTGGAGGATTTAATGAACATTGCAATGAAGGCAAACATCGCAAGGAAACCTGTATACCTGAGAGTTCTCCATAATGTTTTCAAATGTGTGTGAAATCTGTTAATCCATACTGAGCCAGCATAGCGAATTATGGTCTAAGCCCTTCTCATTCCGAGAGGAGACCCGTGTTTAGTAGTGGACTGGCGATGTGTTGATTATGATTGATGATTTTAGAGGTGACCCGTTTCAAAAATTTATTTTAGAATGCTTAATTCTTTACATATTCTTGTCCGTCAAATCCACCATGTTGGATTAAACATGAAGTAATTTATAGGTTGCTGTTACTACCCTGGTCGGACAATAAACATACCTTCGCTTTAGCTGATGGTCCTCCCTTCTTCTCAGCTTCTTTTTTTAGCGCGCCGGCCGACTTGACTCCTTTAGGCTCGTCCTTCTTAGCCTTCGATGGTAAAGGCTGCACTGGTAGATTGGGACGGGCCTTGTCTAACGCCGCTTGCACCACGGATTTGGAGCCAGGCTGAATAAAATTAAAAGCAAAATGACTGTAAAAATAAAAACCGGTCAGGTGCGAGTCGGTCTCGCACATGAAGGGTTCCGTACCATCACACAAAAAAACCGGCCAAGTGCGAGTCAGACTCGCACACCGATGGTTTCGTTCTTGGGAATTTTTCCCGACATTTTGCACGATAAATCAAAAACTATTATGCATAAAAATAAATAGAAATCTGTTTTAGAATGTACAGGTAAAGCCCTTTCATATGATACGCCACTTGGTATAGTTAATTAATATAGTGGTATAGTTTTATCCCTTTACTTGTGCTATGAGACCTACCTGCCAAACATGATTCTAGGTCACCCTATAGGTCTCTTGACAGACACGAAAGACAGATAACAAAGACAATAGAGGCACGGAATGTCAATTACCTTCAGTTTGTCCACCTGTTTGTGCATCGCGTCGTACCCGAGGTGCAGCATGAAGGGCAGCACGCAGTCTGCGGACGCCTTGCGCACGTCGGCTGCCCTGTCTTCAAGGCACGCGAACAGTATCGGCACGCAAACTGATAACTCTTCGCGCGGGAACGCCTTTAGTGGTACTGAAAATTAAAACTTATTAATCAACATTTTGAAGGCAGGAATTTTTAAAGCGATTACGAGATTAGTATTCGGTAATTTATACAGATACAAGAGCAATCTTAAACTGAAATACTTATTGAAACTCAATTTTTCGTTGGTATTTTTATCTGCATCTTAGACTGCATCATCACTTACCACCAGGTGAAATTGCAGTCAAGACCTAACTTGTATCTGAATGGAAATAAAATATTGACATTGACTAAAGGTTCAATTTCTTACTTATCAGTAGTTTATCAGCTACCCACTGGAACAGTGAGGCTCTCAGTACTGGAGAGCCGGATTTAAGGGCGTCATACACCATTTCCCCTTCAAAGGCGGCCTGCGGACCGACTTGGTTGCACCATGCTTCCACACAAGACACTGCTGCCACGCGAATCCATTGCTTGCTGTCACCGAACGCTACAAAAAAAAACTTGAATAAAAATATTTCTATTAATATTTCTACTAGATGATGCCCGCGACTTCGTCCGCGTGCATCGCGGGATCTCTGATTTTCCGGGATAAAAGTTGCCTCGTGGGATCTCTATGATTTTCCGGGATAAAAGTTGCCTATGTCAATTTCAGAGACGCAAGCTACCCCCGTGTCCATGTAAATCAATTGAATGGATAGGACTTAAAGAATCCCATGGGAACTCTTTGATTTTCTGGGATAAAAAGTACCCCATGTTGTTCCCCAGGAAGCAAGCTAACTCTCTACCTTACAAAATCAGTTGAACTGTTGGGTTGTGTAAGGTTAGCAGACAGACAGACAGACACATTTTCACATTTATAATATTAGTACGACCAATTTCATTCTTCTTTCATTTTTTCATTGATTTAAAAAAACTTTTCAGTATAAACAGTTTTTTTAACTCTTACCTTGGAAAAATGGCGGGAAGAAAGTCCTAACATGCTGTTTGCACTTGGGCCCCAGAGCAGATGCAAGCAACTCGCAAATCTGTAGCGCACTCTGCGCCAACTTGGAGTTGGAGTCAAAAAGCCGGGCATTTAGTGCCGCGGGTAGTTCCCCCAATGACGCCTTTATTGGTGCTGAATTTTGGATTAAAGCCTTTACTTTGTCTAGAGCTTCGTTACGGACCTGCAATAGGGTAAAGTAATAAGATAGAAAGAGCTATTTAATTGCATACAGATGTTATGTTGGTGTTTCTAAGTTAAAAAGTATAAAAGTTACCTACTCAAAATAGCAGCATGGCAAGAAATCGCGAGATATTTTTGAGAAAAGAGGGGTGTTATAAGTTTGACGTGTGTATCTGTGTGTCTGTGTATCTGTGTATCTGTCTGTCACACCGTAGCGCCTAAACTAATGAACCGATTTTAATTTAGTTTTTTTTGTTTGAAAGGTGGCTTGATCGAGAGTGTTCTTAGCTATAATCCAAGAAAATCGGTTCAGCCGTTAGAAATTATCAGCTTTTTTCTAGTTACTGTAACCTTCACTTATCGGGGGTGTTTTAAATTTTTAATTTATACTTGTTAATACTCTAGTTTTTCTGTATAATTAGCGAGTCGGGTCGCCTGATGTTAAATGATTACCGCCGCCCATGAACATTTGCAGCACCAGAGGTACCGCCGATGCGTTGCCGGCCTTTCAGGAATTTGTTTGTCCACCCCTTGAATAATCCCATGTTGTAATCTAGTGGGAACACCGCCGATGAGAGTTGATTCCACAGTTTGCATGTGCGTGGAAAAAAGGATCTGGCACAACGGGCGGTCGATGTGCACCAGGCACCCAGACGTTTTTTTTATTTACGTTTCCAAGATCTTGAAGTAGTAAGTGTTTTTTTCAAAGAATATTAGCCATGCTAATCATGACTAATACTCCCCTTTCCCCTCCAATTAAGCGTAAAGCTTGTGCCAGGAGTGGGTACGACAATAGTGCAACAGGTGGGGTTTGAACCACCGACCTTTCGGAATTCAGTCCGCTCCTCAACCGTTGAGCTATCGAGGCTCAGTATTACCTTCCAGTTCTTATCATTGATCTCAGCGACCAATGAATCAGTGATAAGCGGTGCTATGTCTGTCCGCGGTCTATTGTCCTCTACTACCGCTGGTTCGTCGTCCATCGGCTCATCATATGGCTCTTCGATCTCGTCGCCCATCGAGCCTTTGCTGGCAGACTGAAAATATTATACAGGTTGAGATTTTTACCCGACTACGGCAAAGCCAAAAGGAAAGGTTATGATTTTAACAGCCAATAATGTATGTATGTAGGCAGGTTTGTATTTATGTCTGTTCCAGCGCCTAAAAAACTGAGCCGACTAATTTTGATGAATGAGGTGTCAATCAACTCGTTATGACTTATTATGGTCCGGGTGATATAAGCAACATTTTATAGGGAAAAAAATCAACGTATATTACATCTAAAAAGTGGGGGTCTCCCAAAATTATTTTTTTGCTATTTTATTATAATGCATTTACACAAAGATCTAAAACATCTACAGACCGTTTACTATAACTTGTCCCTTGCCGTCATGTTGGCACCATTGCTGTTTGCTTTATTCCCTAGACTTTAGGGTTAATTATTGTGTGAACTGCAATAGTGCCTACATGACGGCAAGGGACAAATTAAAGTGAATGATCTGTATTCTACTTTCTACGTGTAGAATGTATAGTTGCTATTTTATTGCCCTTCCCTGAAAATAATTTAATTGAACTTCTAATTCGTAGTTTTGGGTCAACGTAGTACACCAAAGTTTCAGGTTTGTAACTCATTTAGTCTATGAGCTAGAGACTTGTAACACACAGACAGACAGCAAAGTGACATTAACAGGGCTCCGTTTTTACCCTTTGAGAACGGAACCCTAAAAACCTACCTTGCTAACTGTCCCCAATTGTCGCGTAGGCGTCGGCGGCGAGCTATTAGCATACTTGTCCATTTCGAAGCTAATCAATTGTTTCGTTGCCGCCTTTTCGCTGTCGAAGTGGTTCAGTAAGGAAGGTCCCACATACAGAGAAAGTATGCCCAGAAAGTTAATTGTCGAGGTTCGAACGTTAGGATTCGTTGCCGCGAGCGCTTTTTTCGCGTGTATTACTATTGTCTTGACGTTCATTCTACAAATAAAGATAATATTTAGACTACGAAATGGATAAAAGAGGTTAAATTTTCATAATTATAATTCAGGGTTAGAAGAAATATACATTTTTAAAGCGATTTTATATAAATCGATAACTCAAGTTTCATTAGTGACGAATAAGGTCTAAAGCTTCTAATAAATAATCTTTAGGCCGGCTGCATATTGGTACCAGAAATTGTCTGCAAAAAAAATTCGGACGCAGACCGGAATACACTCAGAATTACAGCATACAAAATAATAAAAAGCTTTTAAAATAATTGTATAATTAAAAATTCACGGTTATCGGATCTTTTCTTTTACTTGCGCTTTAAGTCATTACTACCTGCCAAATTTCATGATTCTGGGTCAAAGGGAAGTACCCAATAGGTTTTGATTCCCTTGACAAACAGGTCTTGAGAGACACAACAAACAGACAGACAGACATCCTGTAAGTGTTAATTTTTTCCATTTGAGATACGGAACCCTAGAAAGCGTTAAATTCCATAACTCACGTAAATCCAAACTCCTTGATAGCGCTTGCCATCCAGTTGAACATCTCAGCTTGTACTTTGGGGTTCTTCTGCGAGTCCATGGCAAATGTCAGTCCTTCGTTCAGCACATGTTCCAGCCCGCAGCCCTCCGCGAGGGATGTGAGGCAGTCGGACGAGACTGTGGCGCAGGAGGTTTCCGCCAACTTTGTTACCACGTCTTGAAGGACGAAATCTGCTGCTGTTCTGTTGTAAATAGATTTTTATTGGTAACAGATTAATTGCTCACTGAAATAAGTTTTCTGATCCAAATCATGGTTACAGTTTAATTGCTCACTGAAATAAGTTTTCTGATACAAATCATCATCATCATGATCGTCATGAGAACCTAAGAGGCCAAGTGGGCCAAAGGTAAGTGAAGCTGAATGAAGGGGCGATGGAGCGAGTGTTTTGGCTTTATTTAACCCCAGTTTACGAAGAAACGAAATAATATAAATTATAAGGTCGCAAATTAATTATTTTGTTACAGTTTAATAACTTAATTGCAATAAATATAGTTATCAAACATCACTTACGTGGAAACTGGGAAGTTCTCTGTAATATATTTGCAGGCCTCAAGTCTGGCCTTCAGGACTTGCACATTGGTGTCTTTGAGGCCTGGTTTCTTGTTCAGCACGCGATATAAGATTTGCGCCGACGTGTCTGCCGTTGTGAGGCCTTGGACTGTGGAGTGGAAGGACTGGACTGCGACCAAACGGCTCTTCCAATTGCCATCGCCAAGACCTGGCAAGGGAAACACATTTTCAGTACTACAACAGCTTTAAATTATTATTTACTTGATGCGTTTGATACTATTACTTGAAAAAATATTAATGAAAGTATAAAGATGAAGTTACAAAGATTTCTAAAAAAATATCACCATACAGTTTTATATAAGAATCATATATTTTTGCAACTCTCCCAGTGAACATTTTCCTATTATGACTGGATGGTTGATACAGCGGCTTGGCCTATAAGGGTGATTAACAATAAGGGTCCCCTCGGCTTCAGGAGCGACCTTGGATGGCTGGAGTGAAGACTTCGGCGGGCAGGGGCAATGCACGCACAACAGACAGAAACCAGCCCAGAGAGAAGAAAGAAGGTGTCCAAATAAAGGTTGATGCGCCATATTGAATTTATGGTGACGTATGTTTAAAGAGGCTTACCATTGACAACATCCTCTGGGAACAACTGCTCAGCCTTAGCATCTATTTCCTCTTGTGATAACTCTTGTTCTCTAGGTGGGCTGGGTTGAGCTCTCGCTGAAGCTTTCTTACCACCAGCTGCCGATTTCTTTGCAGCTGTAAAAAATAATATAACTTAGTGGTGTCTTCGGCATCACCTAATAGAGTACAATACTACCACTTTTATAAGTCTCATCGGCCAAATTCTTTTGTGTGGAATGTATATCGAAAAGCGAAACCTAACCTGACTAAAATCAAATGAACGCCAATACAAAGCCTGAGCCTATTTATAGTAGCACTAAAATTTAGTCTTTGACTTAAAATTCTTTTTCTGTCCTTTTTTACCAGTATTTAAAAGAAAAAGAAGCAAATACTTTAAATTTAGTTTAGAGAAATACATCAGAATCGACGCAAATATCATACCAGTAGCTGGCCTTTTCACAGGTTTAGGTTGTGACGAGCCGGCAGCAGATTTGCCGTCTCCTTTACCCGTCGCGGTTGTTGCCGACTTTGGTTTGGCTTCCTTCTTCGGAGCTGATACTTTCACTTTGATCTCAGCCTGTATGATGATCGAAAATTATTTTAGGCTTTGTAGCTTCGCAAGAAGTTACAATTAGTCGAAGTCTGGTCTGTTTGTCAGTTACCTTTTTAGGAGTCATCCGCTTAACCTATTTTGACGATATTTAATACTGAGATTAAGCCTCAATAGCTCAACAGGTTGAGAAGCCGACTGAATTCTAAAAGGTTGGCGGTTCAAACCCCACCCGTTGCACTATTGTCGTACCTACTCCTAATGCAGCTTTGTGCTTAGTTGGAGGGGAAAGGGGAATATTAGTCAGATTAACATGGCTAATATTCTTTAAAAAAAAAAAACTTGCACCCCAGAGACAGACACAGGCTACTTTTATCCTGGATAATCAGAGAGCCTTCACAAGATTTTTAAAAACCACGCGGGAGAAGTCAATTAGGCTATCTATAGAGCGTACTTTGACTTTGCTCAGACTTAAGTTTCAGGTGAAACGAGAAAGATTTATGCCAGCGATATAACGCTGTCTCATTCTAACAGTTACTTAAGTCTAAGTGTCAAAATTTCGCGTCATAGCGCGACGTTTGGATTAATGTCTAGCTAGCAACCGATAAACTGCAAGCTCGCTTCGTCTCTTCCGCAATGTGCTTTAAGCCTGAGACTAATCACTAAAGGTACTTTGCCAAAAAATAAACGATACGTTTCCCATTCTATGGTTACATTGCGACTGTGATTTCGACACCCTAGCTTTAAGAAAACTGGATTATAATTTTTGTGAGGGTTTGTGCTCCCAAATTAGCACCACTATCAGCAAAATGTAATCTTACCTTGTCAGCAAACTCTTTGATCTTCTGCTCTTTCAAGTTGTCCAATTTTCCTATATGTGGTGCGATGTTCTTTTCTCCGACCAACTTGGTTGCAGTACCCAGGGCCTCCGCCGCTGCGTCTCTTACAGCTGGATCTGAATATAATAGTTAGAAAAGAATTTCAATATGTATAATACTTAAATTAACTACTCAAGCTTAAGGTAAGTTTAATCTAAAATTAATCTTTGGCTACAAGCGCACTATGGTATGGTACAGTTAAGGTAAGCCATGCCTGTCGTAGAGGCGATGGCCGTTGGAGCCAGAAAGTCATTGAGTGGAGACCGCGTTTAAGAGAGCGTAGTGTAGGACACCTTCCAGCACGATGGACCGACGATATAAGGCGGCTGACGGGAAGTGGCTGGATGAGAAAGGCTGAGAACCGGGTCTGGTGGCACTCCTTACGGACGGTCCAACAGTGGACGTCCACAGGTTGATGATGATGATGACAGTATGGTATAACATATCCATGTTGAGTACATATCTTCCTCTGTCGTTTAGAGCTTTTTTTTGCCTGACACCAACAATGACATCTAATTTTTAGTCTTACCTGCACTTTCAAGCAGTTTCAGCAGCCCGGCCACATAAGCCTTGACCAGTTTCTTGTTAAACGCTGCGGGCTGTGTGTGACATAATGCCCGCGCGAGGAACAAGGAACTCTCCGCCTTTATAGACGGGTTCTTGTTGTCGAACGCCGCTAGCATGTCCTCCATTATTGCTTCTAGATTTGTCTGCAAAAAACATTACCATGTGAGTCTATAGTCTCTGGTCTGGTCTGCTGGGAGGTTAGAGCTATGGTTAGTTACTACCCTACCGGTAAAACCATGCCACCAAGCGATTTAGCGTACCAGTACGATGCCGTGTAGGAATGGGTTTAATAAAACTGCCATAACTCTTCCAACTTAGCATACCACTAGACTGGGGTATAGTAGTTTATAAAATTGTTGCATAGTAAGAGTTCTTCCCCTTTTCTTCTCTATGGCTCTTTGTACTGCGTACTTTTTAGTTTTTTGGTCCGCCATTGTCAATAACTCTTAATAAACAGCAGTACCTATTATGGTGCAAAGGAAATTCTTTGTCTAGAGCCAACAAGAATTTTTCACTTAGGGAGTTGGACCAAGGCCTTGCAGACTGCTTCTCTTTTAATTTCCTATATTTTCTACACCTAATGGGTTTTACTTAACGCACAATTAGTATGTATTTAGTTACGTCACTCGACTTAAGAGGCCACGCTTAGTAAACCCCATGTCATAATATATAATGGGATTCGCTGATTGGACTAATGGGATACAGTTTCTCATAACACTTAAATCTTGTTGTCATTATTGTACAAGAGATAAGGTGTAATCTCGTTGTTGTAATGGTATTAGAACTTTATTTATGGTTAATAGTCAACCAGATGATGCTTGCGACTTGGACCACGTGGATTTTGATTTTTGAATCCCGTGGGAAGTACAGTATTAGGTACATTACACTAATTACACTAATATTATAAAGGCGAAAGTTTGTGTGTATATATGTATGTGAGTATGTTTGCTACTCCACGCGACAAACTACAGGACAGATTTGCCTGAAACTTAGAATGGAGAGAGATTATACCTTGGATTAGCACATAGGCTACTTTTTATCCTGGAAAATCAGAGTTCCCACGAGATTTTAAAAAACTTACATCCACGCGAACGAAGTCGCGGGCATCAGCTAGTAAACTCTATATAACGACACTGAAGGTACTGCGCATTTTATTATAATAAAAGCGACAAAAGAACGTACACAGTTGATTAATCGTTGTCGTTATTCAGAGTGGGTGTAATGCTATACAAAGTGTATCATTGTATGGAAGGCAAGCAGAACCAACAAGCCGCGTGATTTCAACGCTTTAGGGAGTTTATCGTTAAATCGAGTGACGTTACATGGTTTACACTGTATCTGAAATTATATTTCCCGGCATCAAAGTAGCTGTCACTAGGTGCAACCTAGTGACAGCCCGGACATTCCCCGGAAAAACAGAGTTTGCAGAGCAAAATATATAAAACTAAATCTATGCAGACATCATGTATTATCCTCAATTCTAACAATTCATTCGGATTCCATACCAAAATGGTATTCAAAAAAATGCCAGTCAGAAAAAATTATACTCACACAAGGGTAAATAGCATCAATGGCTTCTCGCAGTGCAGTGACAACATTGGTCTTCTTTTCCTTGAACTTCTCCAGTATAGCCTGGACACAGGCAACTGCGTAGGGCTGGAATTTATTTCGAAGACCACTCGCCACCATCCCTAGCAGTCTTCCTCCCAGAGCCACTACCATCACATTTGAATCTTTTGATATCACCTAGAAAAAAAAGTAAAAAATTACATAATTCATTCAATCATTAGGTACATAATTCATTCAATCATTAGGTACATAATTCATTTTTCGGTCGAAACTCGGAAGTAAAGTGGCATTATATTAAATGGCCGCCAAGCAGAACAGCCATTCCGCTGAACAGACGATAACCGTTAAAGATTTAAATTTTAAAATTGTTATGACATTCTAGGGCTTCTGGTAGAAATATCACCTGGTCTTTCAATGTAACTTAAGTTTTTGGTACAAAATAGACAAAGTAGAGAAGGAAGTGTCCAAATGGCCACAAGCAACTATTTGATAATAACATACCTTTTTCAAAGCTCGGACCAAGTCAGCATAATCCCCTGGCTCCAACTTAGGTGCATGCTTCAATAAATGCTCGAGTGCATCTAACGCCTCTTTCCGCTCCTGCCACTTCTTATTTTCCAGTTTGTCATAGAAATCCTTGGGTAGTTTGGAGAGGATTTCCACTGGGTCTAAAAGCTCGAACGGGTCCATGTCAGGGGAGTCCCCGCCGCCCGCTTCTGCATCGTCATCATCTGCACCACCTAAATTAACATATAATGCTAGATTAGTTTAATTCTTGACTTAAAAACAGCGCAACTTTCTAGTACTGCAAGTGTAGCCTATAATTATTTTTTGAAATCAGCGCTTAGATGCGATTTTTACTAGACCTCTGCTGTCCATCCATCTGTCAGCCGGCTGTATCTCGTGAACTGTAAAAGGTAGAGGCACGGGGCTGACACACCACCAACTTCCAAACTCCAGGCTAGTACTGAGAATTTTTTAACGGAAAAACGCAACAGCTATTTTTGGTCTGACCCGGGAATCGAACCCAGGATCTCGTCATCCGCAGTCAAACATGCTAACCCTTGGCAGTGCAGAAAGAGAGAAATACAGTGTAAACTCTATATAGCGAAATTGTAGACCACCAATTTTATTACATTATAAATAGTTTTAACAATTTTAACCAAATGAACCTTAGCGATTTCTATGTTTTAAGAAGTTTTTCATTGAATGGAAGTTTACACAATTAAAATCGCGTACCATCAACAGCATCTGAAGGTGGTGTGTCCCGCACTCTGCTTTGCTGCGAGCGCAGGTATCTGGTGGGTGTAGCCCCTCCGGAACCACTGAAAGCTTCCCTTAACTCTTGTTGCACCACTGCTTGAAGGGATGCTATGTGAGGCTCCACTGCTACTCCAATCCATCTGAAATAAAATAATTTTATAAAATGTCTTCACATTATAGGATAACAGTAAATTTTCTTTTTGAAATTATTATATTTTACTGTAGTACATACCACGAATAGTAAATCGCGAAACTACGAAATAAGCTTAAAATCATTAGTTTTTTAAAATTTGAACTATATAAATAAAGCGCCACGGACGAAGTCGCGGGCATTATCTAGTTATGATAACAAGATAAAGTTGAAAACTAAAACCCGACTGCGATCAACGCTGAAATGTTAGAGTAAAATAGTTTTTTATCGCATTGTATATTTTAATGTTATCGTACATTTATATTCATGAACTCAGAATTTTTTCCTCTTTCATTTGACACCCCACTCGATAAAATAGCAACAAATAATTTTTGGAAACCCCCACTATTTTGATATAACATCCGTTGGGTCATTATTTCGTATAAAATATAGTCTGTCACCCGGACCTTTACAACAAATCAATTAACACCTCATTCATCAAAATCGGGCTACTAGTTTAGGCGCTACGGTGGAACACACAGAATCTGGATACAAACATACATACATAGACTGCTAAAATCATAACCCATCCTTTCGGTTTCGCCACAGTCAGTAAAAAAGATGACCCCTGTGACAAATAAAATAAATTCACAAACCTGTGCATTTCAACAACAAGTGCCTTCATTTCGTCCCGCACACCTTTATCCCTGTCTGCCAACAATATGGGTATCTTCTTAACCATTGGTTTAATTGCTATCACTTTATTGCCAAACTGCTTGAGCGCAGAGTTTAGGGCTGAAACACAGGCAGCTACAACTTTGGGGTTCTTCTGTTCCATGCCCTTTAGGAGCTCTTCTTCTACTACTTCGTGTTTTTCAATCTCAATGTACATTAGCGTGATCTGTCAACAGATAGTGTAAATATATAAAAGGACAAGTGTAAATTAAAAATTTATAACACCCCCCGACAAGTGAAGGTTACAGTAACTAGAAACGAGCTGATAACTTTCAAACGGCTGAACCGATTTTCTTGAATTATAGCTAAGAACACTTTCGATCAAGCCACCATTCAAACAAAAAAAAAAACTAAATTAAAATCGGTTCATTAGTTTAGGAGCTATGATGCCACAGACAGATACACAGATACACACGTCAAACTTATAACACCCCTTTCCACGCGGATGAAGGCATCAATTTATGAGTTCTCTGAAAACTCTTTATACAACTTTGCTAGGAGACTTATAGGCGAAGACTCTCCTTTGATGGCGAAACTTCAAAGTCTAGATCACCGCCGTAAGGTTGCCGGTTAATCGGTGTTTTATAGGATATATTTCGGAGAGTGTGCACAGGAACTTTTCGATCTTGTCCCCCCTTCACCATTTTACCACCGAACCGCAAGACGTCGGGCGAGTTTCCATCCTGTCGTCGACATTCCATCTACACGCACGAAACGTTTTGCGTCTTCATTCCTCATACGCATGGCTAAGGTTTGGAATACTCTCCCGCGATCTGTGTTTCCTACCAATTACAATCCGGGTATCTTTAAAACAAGAGTGAATAGGCACCTTCTAGGTAAACGCGTCCCATCTTAGACCACATCATCACTTTCCATCAGGTGTGATTGTGGTCAAGCGCTTGCCTATAGTGAATAAAAAAAAAAAAAACAAGAAAATCCTAGTCCTAACTCTTACAGACTCACTTATCCAGGGGTTTTTAAATAGTGAGATGGGCTTGCGCTTGGCGACAATCATGTCATAAAAACACTGTTACCTTTTGTTTTTAAACAGTCATTTTTTATCAACCCTAGTTCTCTATCTGACTGTCGAGGTCTAGTTTATAAACAAATATTTCACGTACCTGCAAGGCGAGATCTTTTGTCTTAGTTTTCGGCGCAGCGATGCACTTGGCAACAATGCCAGACATAACCTCGCCCGTCGTCTTTCCTGCATGTCCGCAGTTCTCCACGAAAACGAGCGCCGCTTCCAAACCTGGTGGAAATCATCATAATCATCATCAAAAGTAATCCCCCGCCATTTGAATCTTTTAAGGGCTCCGTATTTCAAAAGGAAATAACAAAACCCTTATATAGAACCACTTTGTTGTCTGTCTGCCGGTCTGTCAAGCAAACCTATTGGGTACTTCCCGTTGACCTAGAGTCATGGTTGGCAGGTAGATAGGTCTTAAACACAAATAAAGGGAAAAATCCAAAAAACGTGAATTTGTGGTTACATCACAAAAAAAAATTAAAATGTGTTTTAATTTTCAAAGTAAGATAACTATACCAAGTGGGGTATCATATGAAAGGGCTTTACCTGTACATTCTAAAACAGATTTTTACGCATAATAGTTTTTGGTCTATCGTGCAAAATGTCGGAAAAATATTCAATTATGGAACCCTCGGTGCGAGAGTCTGACTCGCACTTGGCCGGTTTTTTTATCTTTTAATTTTACGGGGCATTTATAGGTCATTTGCATCTTGAGTTAATCCAAATGCTCAAAGAAATATATTAGCTTGAGTCATTTAGGTTATCTCAATCAATTAATATTGTTCTCAGAACAAGTAAGCATTTCCTGGATATCCTTGATTGTATAAACATTATATTGAGGACCAGACATAATAATTGAAAGTACTGCTATGCCATAGAATTACATGAGTAATCTTTGTGTCCCAATTGCTAAATATTTAACTAGAAATTTAATGAATCATTTTGAATCAGAAAAAAATGTTCTTCGATAAAAAAAAAATTACATCATACCACTTTTTACACCAGAGAGAAAGGAGCAAATTTTTTCTTTGCCTTTGTAAATTATCAAAAAAAAAAATTAACTTTGTTATAAAATATGGAAAGTATCATATGACCCATGAAAAAAAAGGATCATTTTATAATACAAGACAGAGACTAATAGATGGTGCCCACAACTTTGTCCAGATAGGTATACATGTTTTTTTAGAATTCTGAGTGAACTCTTTGATTTTTTAGGATAAAAGTAGCTTATGTCCATTTTTACGATGCAAGCTATCTTTATACCAAATAGATAATGCTCGCAACTTCATCCACGTGGATTTAAGTTATTTATTGGAGCTCTTTGATTTTCCAGGACAAAAAGTATAGATGTTCTTCTCTGTGATGCAAGCTATCTCTGTGCGAAATTTCATCAAAATCGGTTAAACAGATGGGCCCTGAAAGGCCAGTAGACAGACACACTTTCTCATCACACTAATATTATAAAGGCAAAAGTATGTGTGTATGTATGAATGTGTGTATGTGCGTGAAATAGTAACAAACAAACAATTTGTTATTCTTTCACGCAAAAACTAATAGACTAATGGAGGTAGATTATACCAAGGATAACACACAGTACACACACATACACACACACGCACGCACACACAATGAAGACAAGTGTGTCTTAGTTATACACTTTCACAAGTGTGTGAAAGTGTATAACTAAGTATTTCTAGCACAAAAATGACATTTGAAAAAATCAATATCATTGATAAAGGTACAGAACCTTTAATAAGGCCCATATTTGACCAGTTACTAGTTTTCAAAGCAAACAGCTAAAACCAAACTCACCTCTTTCTTGGGCAACTGCATTGCTGTCTGTTACAAATTTCTTTATAAGACCCAGGTATTTATTCCACTCTGGGGACTTCTCGTCGTCGATCTGGTTGAACAGTTTTATAGCTTCTTCGTATCCTGCAACTCTGGCTTTCCATAGTTTGTGAACACATTTCTCATCTGTGGGTAACTTCTTATATTCATTTTCATCCTCCATGGTGGAGTACTCGTGACTGAAAATAAATGATATAATTCAAGATTTTTATTGGATAGAAGCAGGCATTACTTTCGGGAAGTTGATGATACACAAGAATCAAAATGCTTAATTTAAAATTAATTCCTGAGGATGAAATGTATGTCCAATGTTTTAGAAGTTTTTTTTTTCCTCTCTCATCTGGCTTTACAAAGATTAGCCAATGTCAAGTTTGTAGTTATTTGTAACAATTTAGTTAAACTATACAAGTATGGACCCCGTCCGTGCCGGCGCTCGCCGACACACGCACGGCACCCCCTTAGAGCGCTTTCTAGTCAGTTTTAACAATAAAAACACTCCAAAAAGGCAGAGCACGCCCGCCAGCTAACACCAACACAGACGAAGTCCTAGAAGATTTGTGTGGTGGTTGTGTGTATTGCTTGTTTTTTCTGTATGTTTAGTAGTGGTAAGACGGGCAGTGCATATAACATACTGTACATTGTCCCAGATGTGTCTATTTTGATGGATTATACAAAACATAAGTTTGTTGTTCCTAGTATTAGATTTTTGTTGCTTGTTGCTAAATGCTTTCAACAATAAAAGTTTTCTCTTTCTTTCTTTCAGATGAGTCCAACCATTCTTATTTTGTTGTTAACATAACCCAAATTACTTTAACAGACGTCTTATATGATAAAAAGAAGTACCATTCTTTGGATTCAATGTTGCTCTAGTTTGACAACTATAATAAGCTTTCACAGTCAATTTTAGATTTGCTTTTACACACGTTTATAAATTGCACAGATATCCAGGCAGATGGACAGATGGACGGACTATAGAGACTTGGTAATAGAGTCCCGTTGGCTCCTTTTAGGTATGGACCTTTAAAAAGCATATTATAAAATCGAAGATTATGTGACTACAATTATTATTTTGTACATTATTCAAGAGTGGTGAATGTTAACTTAAATGTTGAATACTTTATTATATCGTTATTAGCACTTACAACACTTACAAAGAGAAAACAAGGGCTGACTTTATACTATGTACAAATATCTATATCCTGGTTGGTAAAACTTAACACAGCTTAAAGACAAAGTAGTGTTCTCTTTAAGTCACTATAAGTAACTATTGTTTGTAAATTCTTATACCGGTTTCTATTACTATTAATGTAGTAAGTAAACAGTGAAATTTATGCACATAATGCATAGCATGCAACTGTAGGAATGCCACTCTGTTTGTATCTAATAATATCCAATGGTCTTTGTCTTTGTTATTTAATAGTAGCATGAACACACACCTTAACAGTTGGGTGAGTTTTAAGGTGCACTGCATAACTATTACATCTACTGCAACTTAATGGATAAAAATTCAAACTTAGCTTATTTACACAAGAACAGCTGGATTCTTTAAAAACTCAACATATTTACACAAAGAACAATTACTTGTCTCTCTCAGAAACTTGGATGTTTACACTAAAACAAAATGACTCTGCAGAAACTAAGCTTATTTACACAAGAAACGAGTTACGAGTGGAATCAGAAAAACTCAATTTATTCACACAAGGAATAACAGGATTATCTGAGAAACTCGGTATATTTACACAAGGAACCACAGGACTCTCTCAGAAACTCGGCTTATTTACACAAGGAAAGAGAGGCCTCTCTCAGAAACTCAATTTATTCACACAAGGAATAACAGGATTCTTTGAGAAACTCAGTTTATTTACACAAGGAACCAAAGGACTCTCAGAAACTCATATTATTTACACAAGGAACAACAGGGCTCTCTCAGGAACTTAGCTTATTTACACAAGGAACAAGCCTCAAGGAGCCTCTCTGAGAAACTCAATTTATTCACACGAGGAATAACAGGATTCTCTAAGAAACTCAGTTTATTCACACGAGGAACCACAGGATTCTCTCAGAAACTCAGCTTATTTACACAAGGAACAATAGGACTTTCAGAAACTCAGCTTATTTACACAAGGAATAATAGGATTCTCTCCCAAACTCAGCTTATTTACAAAAGAAACAATACAAATCTCTCATGAATCAGTTTATTTACATGAGGAACATCAGCTTATTTACTTTGGCATAACATCCTAAAGTGGTGGGCATCTCATCTATGTTTTGTTTTCATTTAAAAAAAAATCAACTACATAAATACAAATTCACTGTGCTTCTGCAGTTTGTTCTACTCCATAGATGTGAGATATAAATTAATTATTATCACTTTTACTTTTAAACCCCCGACCCAAAGAGAAGGGTGTTATAAGTTTGACTTGTGTATCTGTCTGTGGCATTGTAGCTCCTAAACTGATGAACCGATTTTAATTTAGGTTTTTTGGTTTGAAAGGTGGCTTGATTGAGAGTGTTCTTAGCTATAATCCAAGAAAATCGGTTCAGCCGTTTGAAAGTTATCAGCTCTTTTCTAGTTACTGTAACCTTCACTTGTCGGGGGTGTTATAAATTTTTAATTTACACTTGTTAACACTACAAAGCTAGAGCTTTTAGAGTTGAAGTGGTCTAGTACATCCACCAGATGCGGTTAAGGAATAGCCTCTTCCACTTTTTTAACTCTCTGTCTGTCACTCTCCACAAAATCTCTCTGCTTAAGTCTCAAAGACTTTTAGTACTTCCTGGTGACTCTCTGGCTTTAAGTCTATGGATTGATACATACATATTTTAAACATTACTTTCATTATTTTACTAAAGAATCCTTTTCTGTAGGGAACATTTGAAAATGATAACTATAATTTTAGCCCAACAATTTAATATACTATCGGTTTTGTTTACAACCAAATTCACATTGTTTTCATAATATAATATAATAAGTAAATATACATTTTCAGAAATGTTACAAAGGTGTATTATACGAAGGTGAAGCCTGGTCTTGCATATGTAAGTAATTTTTTTATTAAAAAGGATTCTTGTTAACCATGAAACCAATTTTTGCACTAAATATGCATCTTGCGCGACCTTTAACGTGATTCCCTACCAAGGTCAAGGATTGCAGCTATTTACTGCAGCATGCATGTAATATCGTGCAATTACGCCTATATTGGGTATTAGAACTTAGTAAGCCCTAGCCAATTTATGGCTTAATGCAAGAAGTCTTATTGTTACAAAGGAATCATTATAGCAATAGGTAGAATTTTGGTTTTGTTACTTTTTATTACTGTTTATGAGACATAAATATATAAATTTTTACGATTTAAAGATGAAGTTTTGCGTAGTTGGCACTCAATTATTGAAGGAAATGCATCAGAAAGACGTAAAACGCACAAAATTGATGATTCAGAACGGCAACGTTAACTTTCTTTGCGCTAATGGAATGGCTACCTGGATTATTATACCTCACAAAAGACTTTAATTACGGGCCGTTTCATTTATAGCCGTATCGAATATGCGGATATAAAGCGAGATGTAAAACTGGATCACATACTTTGGGCAGACGCCCGACAACGGTCACTTTCTACGATACAAACAAAATTACTTCATGCAATTAAACTTACCGTTACACAGATGTTCTTAATGCGTCAGGATAATTAAACCAGTGAAATTGAAATTAAACCACATGAATCGTAAATATTTCACATTATCTAACGAGAACTTTTAGTAAAACCGACAAAAAGGACTTCTTTTTCGACGTCGTTTTTTAATTTTGCGAATGAAATATGAAATGGAGTATGGACGTATGAATGAATATTGCCAGTTCGCAAAATATATCAAATTTGTCTTTTCTGTCAAAAATAAAATATTCAAAAATAATATATTTTACAACATTTAGATATTGATTTCGTTTAATAATTGAACTCATACTAATAACAAAAATACTAAAATAAGTGTCATTTTACTGATCAAATCTTGAAGTGGATTCTTAGATTAAAAACATTATTGATGATGGCAATACCATTGCTAAAATTTCAGTTCATTCATTAATCTTTTCACTATGATCGTTCAAGTTAAACCGGGTCCGCCAAAGAGTATGTATGACTATTATAATCACTACGTTTGGGTCCGCTGCGCCATGTTACGAACAAAATGTCGTTTTCTACACGTTAGTAACTGAAACATATTTAGCAAACAGGCCGCCCACTGTGATTTTTGAGTATAGAACATTTTTGTTTGTAACTTCCTATTTATAATGAGTTCCGACGAGGAAGACGTTCACCAGATTCGGTTATTTTTATGTTATTAGAAAGAGAGTTCCAAATAGTTAAGTCTTTCCCGTATTAATTGTATAAAATGCAAATAACTTTCTTTAATCCGATCCAACGACTATCTAAATGAAAAACAAAAAGATTTGACGATATGTGTTTCTGGCGCGCACAAACTGTGAACAAATATAGTATCACACTAATACTATAAAGGCGAAAGTTTGTGTGTGTGTGTGTGTGTGTGTGTGTGTGTGTGTATGTTTGTTACTCCTTCACGCAAAAACTACGGGACGGATTTAGCTGAAATTCGGAATGGAGATACCTAGTTAGATAATATCCTGGATTAGCACATAGGCTACTTTTTATCCCGGAAAACCAAAGAGTTCCCACGAGATTTCAAAAACTTAAATCCACGCGGACGAAGTCGCGGGCGTCAGCTAGTGAGTGATAAATGTACCCCTCTGACTTTTCACGTAGGTACCATTTTATGTGTCAAACGTATTTCTAGTACGATTGAACTCGGGTGAACCGTACTTTTGTCATAGATAGGTATGTACACTTTTATACGTCATGATATGACAGCTGTTGACATCGTAAAACCAGTTAAACTAAGCCCATAGAGTTCAACATGAGAAGTAATTTTTTATGGATTATACTATCGTAGTACTGGTAGTTTATACCGTGACTTGTTTGTCATTTTCGTTTTTATTTCTTTCTGCTTTACATCGAACTGCACTACGTTGGATTCTTATTACTCTTGCATATAAAGATCTGGTTAGACACCTGGATCAAGTAATAAAACGAAAAACTGGCGAATAGCTAATGCCATGCTATTGATATGACCTGCAAAAAGATTCCATTGAATTGAGAACCCCCTCCTTTTTTTGAAGTCGGTTAAAAAACAATCTAAAGGGCACAGACAGTATTTTTCTGCCTTTCGCGGCGAGCTATGCTTTCAGAGACATCTATGATAATTTTATGGAACGTTCGCTGGAAAGATCCTCATTCGCATAATTTTTTGTAGGCAGTTTACATTGACTTGCTGCTTATATCTCTAGGATAGGATGGTTTGTTTTGTTTATTTCCCATTCAATTTCCATTCATTTGCTAGGATTGAATGAATACAAATGTCAGTCATCGACGGTGTTGTATTCGTTTTTCATTCGTTCAGAAAAAATTCAAATGGTTTGGAGAACGTTTGGGGACGAGACGTGTGTCGCGGTTTTTTCGTGACTACTGTGCGTTCGCAGATTTTGCCTTGCAAGTTGCAACAAACTGATAAAAGATTATTGTGTTTTTTGTTTACATTCGCGTTTTGTGCTTTTTTATTTTTAATCGGAATTGTATAGGAGTAAAAAAAAAGTGAATGAGACAATAAACATTCGGGTTGTGTTGTGTTTTCGTTTTTATACAGACGCAAGAATAACATTTTAATATTGTCGGAAAGTGAGTTTTTAACAGCTGTTCCTGCATAGTATGCTTCATGTTGTAAGTACATTATATTTTTGTATAATAATTATTAGTATTCATTGATACCATGCATCGGTTTTTTATTTTGAAAAATTTATTTAGTTTCATCATAACTAACGCCTTCGGCCTTCCAAATGTGTCGGGTTGTTCAAAATTAGGCAGCGTGTTTTATTATTAAAGGTACCTAATCGTCTCACGTCTGTTATGGTCCTGTCTTAGTCTTAGATCTCACTTAAAAACTATGATTTTCAGCACAGTAATCTATATACTAGTGTGGAGTCAATATTTTTTTATCATATTCTATGACATCTCATAATGTGTCACCATCGAATAACTATGTTTCGGACGGACCGAGACATCTGATACCTATTTGTTTAACTTTTATACTTTTACGAAACTTTTACTAAATCTACACATTACACGAATATCAATAGATTATTTTATGACAATATTCATAACTAGCTAATGCATTAGACTTGTTCACTTGGATTTACTTTTTTTTTAAATAAATACACTGTTTTTATTTATTTATTACGAAGGAACCCCTATATTTCCTTAATTAAA
This sequence comes from Maniola jurtina, assembly GCF_905333055.1. Classification (NCBI taxonomy): domain Eukaryota; kingdom Metazoa; phylum Arthropoda; class Insecta; order Lepidoptera; family Nymphalidae; genus Maniola; species Maniola jurtina. The sequence continues at coordinate 4,648,940 of NC_060049.1, read as the reverse complement.
AGTTGCCTAGATCACTCCACATATAATTCTCCATCTATCTGTGAGAGTACTGATAAAATTGGTTCAGACGTTCCAAAGAGACGGGCATAAATTTTGTTTGGTTATGCTATCACCCAATTTAATCATAATATGAACCTAATAAATGATAGTTATTTTGAAATCAAAAACAAACTTTGTTTGTTTGTACTTAATTGATAAACTCTGAAACTCATCATTAGAAAGTTGCTTTATCCAGAAGTAAGTAGTAACAGCGAAGCTGGCTAGATCAATAATAATTTCATACCTACTGTTATCTAAGTAAAGTGCCTACCATCAGTCATACATTACTAGAAGAGCTGAAAGAGGCACCGACCTGCCTGTGTTAGTTGGGATTGGGCTCTTTAAGCCATAGGTCATCTCGTAAGTGGGTTTACTAGGAGGTCCAATTTTGCTAATTCTGTTGTATAGAATTTCTAAACTAAAATGACCTTTCTAAATGTATTGATATCCCTTTCATAATGCTTCCTGTGGAAAAGGATAGCACTAGAGTTAAACTTGTCAATTTGCTTAAGAGATTGTGTACAATAGAATAAGCCAATTGGTTTGATGCCTGTTCCAAACCGGAATGGATTCAGGGCAATTTGGAAAATGTTAAAGTATTGTCTAAATTGGCTCTGGTGGGATGCTTCCACTTGCGACCCTTGCCATATAGGTTTTAAAAAATTCCATAGGAACTCATTGATTTTCTGGGATAAAACGTAGCCTATTTGTTAATCCATGGTATAATCTATCTCCATTCTAAATTTTAGCCAAAAAAGACTCCATCCATTCCATTCTAAGTTTTTGCGTGAAAGACTAACAAACATCCATACACACAAACTTTCGCGTTTATAATATTAGTGGAATATATTTCGGTTCATCTTACCCTTTACCCTTTTTATTCTGAGAGGAGACCCGTGCTTAGTAGTGAGCTGGCGGCGACAGGTTGATCATGAGTCATAATGAAGATGTGATTAGGTTGTAGGTAGGTTACAACTAGGAAGTCACTTGGGTTACCGGTTGTAGGTAAATAGGAAGTCATTGGGTTATCGGCAAAATAAATCAGAATCATGGTCGGAATAACAATGACGTTTATTTTTAGAACTCACGTTCTTTGCCTGTCCACAAAATAAATATTTGTAGAGGACAATATTAGGTATCTACTATCTACCTATCCACTTCCTACTTTGAATTGATTGATTGAAATATATATAATTCAAGAAGTTTTACTGAGTCTTGCAAGATCTAATGTTTTATTTTTTCTGTGGACTTCGCCATTATTTAGAACATTGGACAAGGAAGGTTTGCGAAATTGGGACGAGTCAGCCAGTTGAAATATAGGGTATTACAAGGAACCAAAAGCTTATTTTGCTATAATCCGCCAAACCAAAGAAACCTGTAACCTGTAAAGCCAGCCACCAAGCAACAGTGTGGCTTGCTTGGTGGCTGGCTTTTCCTGCATGTTTTTCAGTGGGAGGGCGGGCGGTGTATGTCGCATGCTGCATGTTGCACCATACAGGTTTCTTTGGTTTGGCGGATTATAGCAAAATAAGCTTTTGGTTCCTTGTATATCATGGAATTCCGCAAAATAACGCCTGCTTCTATACTATATAGGGTATTAAGTAGATATAGATACTTTACAGTAGGAAGAAAGACTATACATGGATCATTAGAAAGAGATACTTAATCAGCAGTTCCAGCTTCGTAGATCGTAGTCTCTGTCACTCAAACCTATGTTACGTTTTGTTGCTGACTTGTCAGTTTCAAGGACAGAGACACAGCTCTACAAAACCGAAGCGGCCGATTAGGTATCTCTTTCTAAAGTTCGATGTGTAATATTTCCTGCCAAGTACCTACTGTGCAGTCTCAACATAAACGATTCCTCGATGATTCAGCTGACATATTATTATATTATGAAAGGATAGGTACTTAAATACAGATTATCTACTTACCTAATTACTTGTAGGTATACGTGTAATGAAAGATTTATTATTAAAGCCTTAACCACACGAAACGCGTAACGGTTCCGCAGTGTGGCACAGATTGTGAACAACGGAATTAGTCACACTTGAATGTTTGGATTTAATATAATTAGATAGAAGTGAGGCAATGATGATAGATCATAATTCAGCTTCATACAGTTCCTCGTATTGTATCATCCATCCGTACGCGCGCGTTCAATGCGATGACGCGGGCCGCGGACGTCCTGTCATGTAGTTTCCATCCACGTCCCGCTGCGCGTTGTGTGTTTCAAGCCTAAGAGCCTGTTCAGACGAGGGGCTATTGTCCAGGGCAAGTCAGGACAAAAGTCCTTCGTCTTTTACCACGATTTTCGGTTAGTTCATCGTGTGCGTTATGCGATGCAGTTCTCAACGGCCTGCGTAGACGAGGGACTGTTGTCCGTGGAGGAAAAAAAATGGATCACTAAAGATCTGTGTTGCATATCACAACAATGAACGGTTAGTAAGTAGGTACGCAGAAAAACCGTAGTAAGAAACGAGGGACTTTAGTCCTCCGCGGACAATAATCCCTAGTCTGTGCAGGCCTTAAGCTGCGCATGATTCACAAATATGGCGCGGCGAAGATGGCGGGCGGGGATTGCACCCATATCCGTGCTACGTGACGAGCTGCACGGCTATTTTCGCAATACGGGACAAGTTGCATACACAGAATTTCGAAGAAAAGTAACTGTATATAGTTTGAGTACGTGCGAACTGCAAAGTAACACGATATCAGCTAACGATAATACCTACTTAATAATAATTAGTTTTATAGTGACACAAGCTTTCGGGGAACTGCCTGACTTAGCAAAAAACTTGATATCCAAGGGTTTGAGGTTCAACTCTGGGCATGTACTTCTGTACGCAAAGACCTGCAAACCGTCGGGAGAGCTAATTGTCAAGAAGTGGCACATGATAGACATGTAGACCTTACTAGCCTGATCTCATATTAATTGGGGTCAGCTGAAGTTGTTCCATTGAAAATCTAGTAGTTCAGTGAAGAGTACAGGGCACCAGAGCATGTGGTAGATCGTCCATGAGGTGGGCAGACCAAGTGAGGGTTGCGATGGACGCCCCCTTACATAACAAAGGAAAGACAGCCATCAGAGGCGAATGGAGACGCATGGTTAAGCGTACCACAGCCACTGCAATGAAGACCACGACCACTCTGTCAAGAGCGTAGTGACAAAAAAGAATAAGAAGTTTTTCTTGGGTCGTAATTGCGTCTATTTGGGCCGTTTTAAGATTTTCAATACAACTGGCATCTACCTTTGTCCGAACACTTTCCCGTCTTCCAGGTCCAGTGCAGATGACAGGCATGCTTCTAGTGTGTTGGATAACTTAGCTAGCATAACTAAGTAGACTTACTTAACTTACTAGTGATAAACTTCACTCAGTAGACTCTAAAGAACATCTAATACCAGCGTCTACTTATGCCTGTTCTAACGTCTGTGCCACTTCCAGTTTAGGAGGCCGAGATCTTTTGGGGATCACTGAGCCAGCGAAATTAGGTAGGCTGAATACTAGTGCCATAACCCTCTTTAAAGACTCTAAAATGTACCACCATAGTCTACTTATACCTGTTCTGCCTGTGCTACTTCTATTTCGAAGGCCCAGATCTTTTGGGGTCACTGAACCAGCGAAAATAGGTAGGCTAAGTACTAGTGCTGAACACCACTAAGGAGACTAAAAAAATATCTATTTATGCCTGTTCTGCCGCCTGCGCCACTTCCAGTTTCACAGGCTGAGACCTTTTGGGGTCACTGAGCCAGCGAAACTAGGTAGGCTATTTAGTTTACTAGTGCTAAACTCTCTAAGTAGGGTCTAAAGAAAATCTACCACCAGCTATTCTTGGTAATTAGATTGAGGCCTCGTGTGAAGCACTGCTTAGGATTCCCCTCTGATTCAATTATTGTTTCACATGTCCCATACGCATGCCCATAATTCTATTTGTTAGGACGTCTTTAAATACTATTCGCTGCTCAGGTGAAAATCGGATTAAGTACAGACGGAATGAGTGGATGGACGATAATTAGTTGAGTTCGGGTTAGACAACTGACAACTTTATAGGTAGTTTAGTTAGGTAAAAACTTGTGACTAGAAAATTTATGGCTTCGTCGACATTGTGTGACTTTACTGTGACTTCTTCACAACGTAGGTAACGTATAATCTAGGTACTTAGATCGAGTTTGATGAAAAAAAATGAAAATGAAAAATCTTTATTTTTCTCTTTACATTGTCTTAAAAGTAAAGAACGATAACCACTGCTTTAGTTAAAAACTGTGGAACAGTTGTTAACGCTCACCTCCAGATATAAGTATTTGTCAGGATAACTCATACATGACAAAATTTGCGGTATGTACTGGTAGTATCAAGTGCCACAGATTCTTTCATTGTTTCTGCTACTTGTCAAGCGTGCACGTTTGTCAAGTAGTAGAAATAATGAAAGAAAGAATGGCCCTCCAAGTTCACAGAAATTTTATACGAGTTAATTATTCCGCTGTTTGCAGGGTTGTCACATAAGAGTATATAATGAACAAAATAAATGCAAAGTGTGCTTGTTTTTTGTTTGTTTCTTTGTTCTTCAATCACGTTATAATAGAGCAACGGATCGAAGTTATATAGTTAGACCTGGAGAGTGATGTAGGCTACTTTTTATTCCGGAAAATCAAAGAGTTCCCGCAGGATTTTTAAAAACCCAGATCGCGTACCTAAACCTAAAACTAAAGTCGCGGGCATCATCTAGAGTTGAACATAAAAGCTTAAAAGTAGGTTAATGAGATCTCGCTCCCATTTCCCATAACCGACTCTTCGATGGCTTACCTACTGAAAGCAACATCCTGCTTCAAACATCCATTTCGAAATATCGATATATCCTATTCCTAATGTACCTATAAAATAAGGATGGCTACACCTTCCAGACTTTGACACACTAAGGTTGAAATCTATAGAGCGCACTTTTGCTTTGCTCAGGCTTAAGTTTCAGTTAAAACGAGACAGATTTATTTCAGCGGCATAACGCTATCTCGTTTTAACACTGTCATACGTCTGAGCAAAGTCAAAGTGCGCTCTATACATCTCAACCTAAGAAAGGATTTTGACACATTCCAACGGGATCCACGCGGATGAAGTCGTGGTAATCAGCTTGTTTACGGATAAATATATGAGGTCGGTATTGTTTTGCACTAAGTAAGTAGGTACTTATACATAAATGAGTACTCATAGTAGGCTATCAATAAATTATGGTTATTAACTATTAATAACTAGTTAATAATAAACTACAAAGTGTTTTTTAAATGAACAATAAACAAGTTTAATAATCATGCGGTTACATTACGGCTAGGTAGATATGTGCAAATGTAAACTCATTTTTAAATAGCGCTATCGTTGCTCTGTTAATTATTATTACTAAGTGATCTGGTAGGTAAAATATTAAAAATTTACTTTCATGGATGTGTGTCTTGTTTGTGCAAAGGAATACTGTATAAAAATCTCATACCTACATAAAAAAAAGCCCTGACTCACTTACTGAGTGACTCAGAAAGTTTGCTTTCAGGTTTCTTTTATAGTGTAGACAAGGAATAAGGCTGAATTTTTCGAAATTAATTCCCTCGGTAGCGAAGCTAAGACCATATCTTTGTGCCTATAATATATAAAGTGGCTCTTAATTCAACGCATAGCCAAATAAAATAAATATTTGCGAATGTCATAGATACTTAAATATAATCAGATAAAGCGATAAGATTTTCGGTCGTCGATGTATTTCAAGCCTAAGCGATGCATTTTTTTTATTTAGGTCGTACACATATGGATTTCCTCAGTGCAGCCAGTAAAAGTTGAGTGGCAGATAAAGCGGCCGTAAAGCCTGCTACAGATGTGCCAACACGTCGGCTACCAACTCGTCTTGACTTGCGCTATTTGAGAGAAATAAGGTGGGTAGTTTATTAGTTATACTTAATTATTTGTGTCCCCAAGGGCGAGGTTTTAATGTGCAGGGCCCCAATTATTATTTTTTGGGCTGGTCCAGCCGGAAAACTCATCTTTTCTTCCAAGACTGAAATACCCATTTCCCCCATTTCGTAATAAATTGATCCTTCCGCAAAGGGGTTAAAAAATTAGTGACTCTTGTAACGACGTATTAAAGTCCAATTTAGCTCGCACAGCGCCACGGCCTGTTTAAACGATTCTCTTTGTATCACGTAAACTTTTATCGTGCGTCATCGTAGGTATATTTCTCAGGTGACCAAAGGTGACTTGTTGGGTAAATACTTAGCTAGTGCAAAACAATATCGACCTCATACATTTATCCGTAAACTAGCTGATTACCACGACTTCAACCGCGTGGATCCCGTTGAAAGTCGAATCCTATCTCAGTGGGCTGGTCTACGTTAAAGAGAGAACCCTCAAGCGAGTCATAGTAACTACCAGGATAGGCTTTTTATGTTATTCAGTCAGTCAGTCAGTGGCGCCACTGTTCAAGTACAATACCCGGCAACTGCCAAGTGAACCCTGTCTAGTTTGAGTAGCCGACTTGTTGGGACAAAGAGATGTAAGTCGGCATGTCTGTCTATGTAGGGGCTTATAAACTTTTAAACTCTGTTCGAGTTTATCTCGTACGGTTCAATGGTTCCTGTTTATTCGGTTAATGACTCTAAATTTAGAGTTGCGTAAACAAACTATAATGATACATTTTAATGAATATCGTCATATTTTGTCGTTTATATTAATTACCTCGGCCCTCGCGTTATCTATTGAAGAGTCTTCATCCGTGTTTATGTACTTAATACATACATAACTTAATTTTAACTTATTTCATATCGCAGACTAAAGAATAGGAACTAAACTAACTACAAAGTTAGTTTTTGGACTTATGATTTTACTACATTAATGGAACTAGTAGGTACCTACCAATAAGGTCGGTATCACATTACTTCTTACAGTTTTTCTGTCATCTTTCAACTGCGTGTTTGCACGCTGTATCGTATTTATAATTTTGTTGTTAATTTTATAAAAATTAGTCACACAAAGGCTGTAAAAGTATCATCATACTAGGTAATTATTGAAACTGTAGTATGATACACAAAAGTACCCAAATATATACAAACAAAACTAACAATAAACCTTTGAATAGCTAGTCAGTGCCTAACAAAAAACAAAGGAAACTTAAAACATGACTGGACTTATTATGATAAGGTTTAATCTTGTACCTAATCAAACATTCCGCCGGCGAAATATCAAAGTATGTACCTACCACAGGTATGTTCGTATCTTAGATTGCAGAAGAACATCAAGTAAATACCTACCCAGATATCTCCTATAGGTAGAATTCTCCTTTTACAAGTAGCTATTTCTATAGTATCTTTTTAACCCCCGACCCAAAAAGAGGGGTTTTATAAGTTTCACGTGTATATCTGCGTATCTGTCTGTGGCATCGTAGCTCCTAAACTAATGAACCGATTTTAATTTAGTTTTTTATTGTTTGAAAGGTGGCTTGATCGAAAGTGTTCTTAGCTATAATCCAAAAAAATCGGTTCAGCCGTTTGAAACTTATCAGCTCTTTTCTAGTTACTGTAACTTTCACTTGTCGGGGGTGTTATAAATTTTTAATTAACACTTGTTAGATTTGTGGTAACCACCATCATTTCAATCTTATCTGGTTTTGGCGTCTTTAAAAATATAAACAGAATAATTATGTTCAATGTCAAAGTGGTGTTAAAAAATAACGGACAAAATATTGATGAGTAAAACAGGATGTCTCTTTATTTATAAACTTTTAAAAATATATAAGTACCTACGAGGAACAAAAGTGGTATGGAGGAAAAAGGCTTCGTTCGGTTGCGCATAAATTTTACTTTGACTTCCTGTAGGCTGTAAAATGTACTATTATAGTTAGCGGAAGTACAGTGACCTCAAAGATGGCACCTTTTGTTTGTAAAGTGGTATAAGTTAAGTTCAGGGATATGTCAGGTGTTATCCCTACCGCATCCGGTGTTTTCGGTTTTAACAAGTTAACACTTTAATAAGGGTTTAGATATGTCGTAGTTAATCCCTGAAGTCCCTGAGTAATAAATAAACATAAAATATAATAAAAAAAAATTATAATACATATATATGTATACATATAGTGTAAAAGTTAGACTTTACACTTTGACATAAGTTTTTCTACACCTTTATTACCAGTTATGTACCAAAGCCAGCATGATCCAAACTTAAAAGTCGCTGATCGATCCTCCCTGTGTTGGAGACGATAGGCAGATAAACTTACAGCTTTTCGAAAATAACGAAGGTGTGGCACGCGCTGGCTCTCTCTCTATAATAGGTATACGTGTAAAATGTTGAAAATGATAATTACTCTAGTTAGTCAAACCTTATCAGTTTCTAGCATAATAAACAAATACGGGCTTAAAAATTTCATTAACATGTACCAAGGGCACTAATGAAGGTTTTGATGCTACGTATTTTATCTATTTCCTTATTTCTTTACACTAACGGTTTCTCTAGATAATAAACTTCACACATTTTTACACTTAGACAATAAATAAGTAATGATGATTAGAAAAACCGGACAAGTGCAAGTCATTCTTTCACAATCAATGTTCTGTAATAAAAACTCGACAGAAGACAGTAATCAAAATCACAAACCCTCCACACACATATCACGTAGTAGGTGGTCCACAGTCCACACTACACGGCGCAGGTAACCCAAGAGCCACGGTAATAATATTATCTATTTACCATTACCGTGCAAGAGCTGGCGCTTAGCAATTTAGAGAGACAATAGCACCAGTGCCATGACCATGTAATGTGTGGGGTCATTTGCACGCTGCATATTTTCTGAACTTGTAAGTGAATGAATATATACTTTTATTGTAAACCACAAAATTAGTACAGAAAAACACATACAAAGCAAAACAAAAATATAGGCGGATACAATTTGGTGGCCTTATCGCTACCTAGCGATCTCTTCCAGGCAACCAAAATGGTGCAAAGGATATCGCAATAGATATTAGAGGTACTTAAATATATTTATTTGTCCATCAGTAAAGTAGGTTATTTTAAATGTTTGTATTTATTAGATGTACCTACCTACAGTAAAATTATAAGAAATTATTACAAAGTTATTTTTGCCTCATAAAACTCTGCGTGTGACATTTCAAAGCGCACTAAATCTAATCTAAACATAACGCGTTACTTTTTTTTTTACTATGTCAACATGTGGTGATGACGAATATAGGTAGGTATGTACAGTCACGGCCCCCTGTGATAATGCTAAAAGGATATATAATTCAATCTATTTTCAAAGGAGATGAATCATGGATCTTCTGACTTTATGCTTGACTGACCCGTAATGAAAGTAACCCCGAAAGATACGATATAAGGTATGTTACGATTGTCTACTTCTTTGACTGATTCCAGACTTAGTTATTGTAAAGTATGGAGGTGTTACCTGTCGTCTCGTTCCTACACGCCACACAGTGCAGAGTGATCAAGGGTCAGAACAACCCTCTCCAGCTGAGCGGACACATGACATATGGTTAGGAAGTGAGACAGACGTGCGTGTGGCGTGTATGGCCGATACTTCAGGAGCAAAGAGTATAATAATATTGCATTTTAGAAATAGGGGTGCTGTCACTTCCCTGTATATTATTATACTCTTCATTTAAGAGATAACACCCCCGACAAGTGAAGGTTACAGTAATAACTAGAAAAGAGCTGATAACTTTCAAACGGCTGAACCGATTTTCTTGGATTATAGCTAAGAACACTCTCGATCAAGTCAGCTTTCAAACAAAAAAAAAACTAAATTAAAATCGGTTCATTCATTAGTTTAGGAGCTACGATGCCACAGGCAGATACACAGATACACACGTCAAACTTATAACACCCCTCTTTTTGAGTCGAGGGTTAAAAAGAAATACGCATACAGTAGGTACAGTTGTAAAAGCTTATTTGCTGCTTTTGTTCAACGTTTTGAGTTCAACCTTGATTTCAACTAAGTACCTAACTACATAGTTACATAATTAATTCACCTTTTGCAATTCGTCGAATTAAAGAATAATCAATATGGGGTCAATGGCCCACCAGTTGACAATTTTTGCGGGTTTTAAGTTAGTTTATCAAATAAATGACTGATATATTTACAGTACATACATAGTTATCAGATAGATTATTGGCTCTAGGGAAGTGAAATGCAAATGCAAGGGTAGGAATTTTCGTTCTGAAAAATCATTATAATGGCAAAATTTGCTAAAATTAATTCTACCTTTTTTGATTATGTAATTTGTTCTACCTATTGACTGTTTTAACAGCTTTGCTAAATGGTAGTATGCAATTCCTAATTGGCGCGGAACCCTTCGTTTGCGAGTCCGACTCGCACTTGACCGATTTTGTTGCTTACAAACTAGAAACTATAAAACGGTCGTTAAATCTAAAACCAAGGTTTTCGCTTTGCAATTTTCCTTATCGAAAACGAAAAGCAATATTCTATGGCAAAAGTCATGCATTATTATTATAATCCATATAAATATTATAAAAAAACCGGCCAAGGGCGAGTCAGACTCGCGCACCGAGTGTTCCGCACTCGGGTATTTCTTCCGACATTTTGCACGATAAATCAAAAACTATTGTGCATAAAAAATCATAAGTATCTGTTCACACGTCAACGCTTTTTTAACGCGTACAGCGTTAATACCCGCCACCGCCGGGTTTTAACGCAACGCTTTCATAACGCTCGTGTGAAGGGCTCAATGTACAGAAGCGATCTTTATACCTTGAAGCATTTTACATGTTTATATATTTTTTCCGATTAACCTTGGCTTGTTGGGCAGACCAGATCACAGTATAGGCAGTGCGTAGGCAGACACTAACTAGATTGGTAAGTAAAAAATCGTGTAAACTAATTAGTTAACACAATAAGGTCTCCTAAATATAATAATCTCGTTATAAGATGTAGGTATACGTAGGTACATGATGAATAACTCGTCTAGAGTACAAGAAGAGAGTGGTCTGCCGAGACTGCGTTTACATTCTAGGCCTAGCACCTTGAGATCCCAACGTTATCGGTTTTTTGGACTATTTGCTCTGTCCCTTGTTTGGTTCTCCTGATATGATACGCGTCGGGGTTATTATAATTATGACGATGATAATAACTTGTGGTTACAAATGATTATTATGGAACCAATCTTAGGAGAAGAGAAAATCGTAATTAACTTAAACTCATTTACATAGCAATTAGCACAATAATTTAAGACTGTTTATGAGGATTCGGGTAGCAACTGGGCAGAGCTAATTTGTGTTAAAAAGCCAACCTTGAATTCCAATGAAATAATATCGAGTATATCCGATAAACTGTTTGTTATTGTTCAGTGGCCCCGGTTATTTTTTCTAACTCTCACGTCATCAGCAGCTCTATTCTCTTGTTAGAGGCTAGCATTCAACACTGACGTAGACTTAGCACACACTGCGACTAAACGCGTGCGTTTAATCGCAGTCCTCGCCTGCGGCTCGGGCTTACTAATGTCAGCTCGTTTGTAATAACCTACTTACCGCCCTCGTATCACAATGTACGTATCAAAATTTTTGTGTCACATCACATCTTCACAAACTAATTCCTTGTTTTCATTGGTATAGAATTCATATCGCTGTTTGTTTTATAATGGTGTTAAGTATATCAATCAAACCATTTCACTGAAACAAATATAAAGAAGGTATAAGTATTAGCTATACGTAACAGTTGAAGAAATAAAATAGCAAATAATTATTTGATTTGCTTAATTTATCGATCTCTATGTAGGTATGTACCTAATGGCTTAATTGACTTGTAAGGTATTGCATTACATACATGCTTATAATGCAAGGTCTGTTACTTTCAATCTCTTATGTAGGTAGGTGCAGTAGAAATCAGGGCCAACCATCAAAGCTGTGAAATGTAGATTATGGTGAAATCTGAGCCAGCGAGTGCTAGACTTACGATATTTTATAAAAGCTGAAAATCTCTCAGCGTATTTTCCCCAACACAGGGACTATGAAACTTTTTAACTCTACTTAGGTTGTGATCTATAGAGCGCCCTTTGACTTCGCTCAGACTTAAAACACTGTTAAAACGAGACAGCGTTATACCGATGGCATAAATCTGTCTCGTTTTAACTGAAATTTAAGTCTATGCAAAGTCAGAGTGTGCTCTATAGATTTCAACCTAAGTGTCTGCCTACGTGATTTCTTTCTAATACTATTCCGAAGTAAATATAAAAAAAAATTGACTTTATATTTTGAAGTAAGATTTTTTTACATCTTTGTTACCTGTAACCTGTACCTACCCAAATCCACCAATGACGCAAACTTCATAGTTGCTGATCGTTTCCCGTGTTGGTAGTTGGGACAGTACGCAGATAAACTTTTAGCTTTAAAGCCGAATTTACATTACGAATTTAGTGGCATGAAATTAGTCTCATGACATAATAAAAATAATTTCGTAATTCCGTTTTATAAAATAACGAAGGTTTGGCACTTGCTGGCTCTCTCTAGTATAGGTATGTATAATAAATAAATAATAATCAATCTGTAGAAATAGAAGTTAATCTAAAATAACGATGTACTGCTTATTCAATGATCTGTGGATGGTACTTACCTAACATCGTTATTTTAGATTGGCTTCTATCTCTAATTTATTATTGAATTTGCGATTGCTTTATACCTACCCCTGCTAGCTTTTTCACGGTATTTCAACCGCAAAGATATATTTTGCACACACTTTTGTACTAAACAATATAATAATATGTATTATCTACTGTGATGTGGGTATTTAAAACCCGACCCTTGTAAGTTTCAATGTTCTTAGTTAGTCAGTTTATAGATTTCTTATCTCAAACTTGTTTTGTCTACAAAGAAAGCATAGTCAGACATACAGGCGTCATATCAACTCAGTTGTTCGTGCTCAGAATATCTTGTCAGCTAAACATTAGTGGGAAAGGAAATCTCAAGTGCTAACTGGCTACCTGCTTATATCGTCTGCATAACATTGTATTATGGCCTGCACAGATGACGGACAGTCCTCGGAGTAGGTACTTTTATGTCCGTCAAAATAGATCGCTTACAGGGTACTGTTAGTCCCTCGTGTGAGTTATTTGGTGCAATTGCATGGACATTTTAGGGATCCCGTACGTATCCCACGTACGTACGTAACTCACCATGGGATTTAAAACTTGAAGCCACGCGGACAAAGTCGCGGGTATGATATAGTAGGCAAATAAAACAAAAAAAAAATACCTAGGTAGTATAAGGTACCCAAAGCTTTTTAATTAAAGGTCTTATTATTCGGTTTGCGACAGTCAAAACATTCTTCGGACGTAACTCGAATACTTTTTAACTTATTATTAGCTTCTCAATGCCACTGAATGGGTACAAAGGCACAATAAACACATGTAAAGTATTGCACACAACCATTCGCAAAGTAATCGCACATTGCTACGCCGCACGCGCCGCAGATAACGAATTATTTTGCTGTATTTATTGTGATGCAGTTCTGTCAACTACACTATAGCCTAGGGTTTGTTCCCGGGAATTCTCGTCCCGGGAATTCCCGGGAAATCGGTCGGTCTCGTACCCGGGAAATTCAGCTCGAGAAAAGTCGAGACATCGAGAAGTTTAAATAAACATTTTTACGCTTAGCTTTCTTTGTAAATGCGAGGCGGCAGCGGCATCCTTTGACAGCACGGCTCGTGTCTGTCGGTATCCTTTGTTTTTGCCGACAAACGCAAGCACGACGCGGCCCCAGTTGTATTTTGTTCATTCGTGTTTCAACTCCCGCCGTGTTCGGATCGGTCGGATCATAAACCCAGCATAGTGAGTGTATTTACTATTTAGTGACGCACGAGTAATAGAATCGCAGAACAAACAGGTAAGTATTGTTATTATTTATTTAAATAGTTCAAGTGTTTGTTTTGTTTTGTAAGTACTTTTGTATTACCAAAATAATATTTTTGTTTAAAATGAATAGGTATGTTAAACAAATAAAACTTTTGTTTTTAATCAAATAAGAGAATTGTTAGTGCATAAATATTTACCGATTTCATTAATTGCATTTGTATTGCAGATGTTGTAATAATCCCACAAAAGCCTAAAGTTCTAAACTAAACACATAATATTAAGACGTTGTTTTATGGCAATTTATCTACTACAAATAACACAAAACGTATCCAACCAATCCTACCAAACGTAGTATACAAAAGGACACAGCTATTTTTTCATCATCATCATCAGGCTAACCTAACCACATCAACCCCCTGCTGGGCATAGGCCTCCCCACTGTTGCGTCAGCTATTTTGTAGGTACTAAACTAAAATACTTACTAATTCTTGAACTGTTTGTTATAGATTTTACAACTAATGAACCAAAATGGAAACTTCCAAAGTTTGGAAATATTTCAAGAAAAATAAGGACGCCTCAAATGCGCAATGTCTAAAATGTCCTAAAACCATAGCCTGTAAAGGATCAAACACAAGCGGACTAGTGAGGCATTTAGCTCATGTACACAAAATTGATGTAAGATCCACCGAGGTTCAAATGGACACAGAAGAAGCATCTACCAGTTCGTCTAGTTCCGGGGTGACGGCACCAAAAAAATTAAGAAGTGATTTTGAAACTATGCACGTACAGCAAACACTGAAATTTGACGTTCAACCCAGAAAATCGTTAGGTGAAATTTTAGCTACACTTTCAGCCCAAGATGGTTTTACTATAAGAGGCATTACTAAAAGTGAATTTATCCGTGAATCACTTGCTGCCAAGGGGTATAAACTTCCAAAGACCCAAACCGAAGTTATGAACCTAATATTGAAGTTTTATGATGAAAAGGAGAAAGAGATGATAAAAGAGCTTTCTCAGCTTTGCACATCAGGAAACCGGCTAAGTGTGACAATTGACGAGTGGACGAGCATACGAAACAGACGATATTTTAGCGTCTGTGTTCATACAGCAGAGGCAAAAGATTACAATTTGGGGCTAGTTTACATACCCGGAAAATGCGGTGCCGCAGAGGTTAGAGAAATAGTAGAGGAGCGAGTAGAGGAGCGGAGGAGAGGAGAAGAAGTATGATTGTTTTTAGTTAGCAATTTTGTTTTGAGCTGATTTTTTATTGAGAACTTGTTTTTTTTGTTAAAAATTATGTTGATTTTTTTCATGTAAAATAAACACAGTTAAATTAAAGACTCTTTTTATTAATTAAACAAAAATTTAGACGTATTTTATTTTTTCTCGACAACCCGAGAAGACCCGAGAAATCAGGCTCGAGAAGTCTCGACACCCGAGAACTAAAAAACCTCGAGAAATCGGAAACCCTACTATAGCCGCAACTTACTTAACTACACTTTCACAGTTGACTCACAGTCCAAATGCAGACCGTCTTTAGACACCTTTAGTCTTGCAAAACCACAACAACACATCTCAACAAATACATCTCAACAAATCGGTTACTGCTAATAGAAACCTAAGATAAATCGGACATCTTGCAACTAAATGTTGTGACGTCCTCATGATTTCGTAATAATTAAAATTAAATGCTTGCGTTTAATACGATAAGCTTTCAGCGTTCAAACGTGTGCGAAGCTGCACTTCCATAATTATAAAGATATCAAAAATTCTTTGCCTGCAGCTTCACCTGCTATGGAATGCCTCTGTATGCCTATTAACTCATTTGTAAGGTCTCTGCGTGTGGTTAATAAAATGTTTATGTATGCAGTATGCCTGCAGGCTGCGGCGACGTGGACATAATGTGTGACCATCTTAACAATCCGGTCAAAAGCCTTGAGCACAAAACACACAGCCGATGCAATTGCAAACATGTTATAATATAGGATCTCGTTCTATTATAGAGTCTGGTCTTAATGTGTGTGCCTTCTTATGTCATTTGTAAGGTCCTAGCACTCTCTTAGTGCCTAGAGATGCTGTAGGTAAAAATATTTAAATTTTTAACCCCCGACACAAAAAGAGGGGTGTTATAAGTTTGACGTGTGTATCTGTCTGTGGCATCGTAGCAACAAACTAATGAACCAATTTTAATTTAGTTTTTTTTGTTTGAAAGGTGGTTTGATCGACAGTGTTCTTAGCTATAATCCAAGAAAATCGGTTCAGCCGTTTGAAAGTTATCAGCTCTTTTCTAGTTACTGTAACCTTCACTTGTCGGGGGTGTTATAAATTTTTAATTTACACTTGTCTATTCAAGGTTGTCGTCCAAGTATTAGAGATTCTGTATGCATGTCAAGCCGGAACCTAGATTGACCTCTGCTCAGTATGTAGGTACATAGGTAACGGTGCGTAAAGAGATATGAAGCTATATTGGTAAATATTTGATTAAACCGGATGAGCTCGCGTTGTTTATAATCCGGGTACCTTGTCAGGCTGATGACGTCAATTGTTGTTAGTTTATTTTTATTTTACTTGTTATTTATGTAATGCCACTTGTATAATTATTTTAGACTGTCTTGATGCATATCATGTCATGTATTTTTTGTTACTTAATTATTTTATAAAAGTAGATATTTTTGCTGTGTAAATAATTTAGCGGTCACAGCTTCTAGTGAATTAAAATGTGAGAAAACATTCGTGCTTGAGAGTTCTCCATAATGTTCTCAAAGGTGAAGTCTGCACTCAGCAAGCGTGGTTGATGATAACCTAAACGAATGAATGATACTTATATGAAGTAGGCGATTGACAATGACGATGAAATAAATGATCGGGATGACTATTATAGAACTATTTAGAAAATTGGCACATTTTTATCGACCAATCTCCTATGTGCCTCCCTCAAGCTACTCGACACGGGCGAAGTGCATTGTGCTGGGCTGGCACTATAAAAAGCCACCAAATAAGAAAAGAAGAAGAAGAAACTGTGAAAACAAGTGTAAACTAAAAAATTACACCCCCGACCAGTGAAGGTTACAGTAACTAGAAAAGAGCTGATAACTTTCAAACGGCTGAACCGATTTTCTTGGATTATAGCTAAGCACACTCTCGATCAAGCCACGTTTCAAACAAAAAAAAGTAAATTAAAATCGGTTCATTAGTTTAGGAGCTACGATGCCACAGACAGATACACAGATACACACGTCAAACTTATAGCACCCCTCTTTTTGGGTAGGGGGTTAAAAAGGGTTGAGTTGTAGTAAAAATAAGATTTCGATAGAAGCGGTTCGATACGGTTTACCATTCATACCTATGCATAGTACATAATTAGATTTCACCAGAGCATTCGTATTCTAGTGTTTGCGTTTGCCATTCAAAAGTTTTAGCGGAAAATCGTGACGTACCGTCAGCCGTTATATATTTTATCACCCGTTCAAGACTTTGTTGATAATTATTACTTTGTCTTTACTGCCACTATGATAGTCAACTTTATATTTAGGCCACTGGATTAACCCAAAACTACGTAAAAACCGCTCTTAAATTGCTGTTGATTTAGTTTTATCATAGTACCATTATCATTTTTATTAGTCTTTTTCTAGGGCATTGGTCATAAAATTCAGATGATAAATTTGGTTCAACTGATTAATATTGACCTTTACAAGTATAGAATAGATTACTACGGCCTACGCAGGTACGAGTACATATTTAGTCGACATAAGCCCGATTAATTAGTAAGTATAGCCATAATAACAATCTATACTTCATAGTGGAAATCACTCACGATAGACGACTAAAATATTGACCAGATTTTCAGTTTTTCAGATAATGATTTTAACGATGGTTAGTGGTGATAAAGTAAATGGTATTCTGTTAAACTAATATACTAAATTCAGGTTTAACTAGTTAAAAACAAAACTCATAACTTTTTTTGACATTTGTCCACTTCTTTATCAGTCTTTGCTCTACTGTAAAGGACTGGTCAAAAAATTTTTAGGCAAAGGTCTAAGTTTCGTCTTTGTCTTAAATTCTTAATGTCAAGTCTCTAGTTACGTTATATTGCCACTATACCTTCATAATATGATTATTATCAGCAATTAAATTATCTTAGCAAATGTCAAATTAAATATTTTTGATAATTGTAGCTTTTTGTATCACTCTTAATTGATTAATTATACGTTTTTGTGTAATTACGAGGCACGCAGTTCCAGTCCGCTGCATAAGTTTAGTATTTCAAGTACCTACTTCATTTGTACTAACTTATTTGATTTAAGTATAGATATGACCAAAGTATCACGTGTTTCTATGATCTGTAGGTGCAAGGCCTTGAAATGAAATTACGGTACAAGTATACGTAGATACATATCGTACAAATTACTACTTTTACAATTCCGACCATCAAAAGGAGTACAATTGTACCTACTTTGAATAAATGATTTTGACTCTTACTTTTACTGTTAGGGATATTCGGGTGTTTGTAGACGCCTTCGGCTTCAATTAGGGTTTCCGATTTCTCGAGGTTTTTTAGTTCTCGGGTGTCGAGACTTCTCGAGCCTGATTTCTCGGGTCTTCTCGGGTTGTCGAGAAAAAATAAAATACGTCTAAATTTTTGTTTAATTAATAAAAAGAGTCTTTAATTTAACTGTGTTTATTTTACATGAAAAAAATCAACATAATTTTTAACAAAAAAAACAAGTTCTCAATAAAAAATCAGCTCAAAACAAAATTGCTAACTAAAAACAATCATACTTCTTCTCCTCTCCTCCGCTCCTCTACTCGCTCCTCTACTATTTCTCTAACCTCTGCGGCACCGCATTTTCCGGGTATGTAAACTAGCCCCAAATTGTAATCTTTTGCCTCTGCTGTATGAACACAGACGCTAAAATATCGTCTGTTTCGTATGCTCGTCCACTCGTCAATTGTCACACTTAGCCGGTTTCCTGATGTGCAAAGCTGAGAAAGCTCTTTTATCATCTCTTTCTCCTTTTCATCATAAAACTTCAATATTAGGTTCATAACTTCGGTTTGGGTCTTTGGAAGTTTATACCCCTTGGCAGCAAGTGATTCACGGATAAATTCACTTTTAGTAATGCCTCTTATAGTAAAACCATCTTGGGCTGAAAGTGTAGCTAAAATTTCACCTAACGATTTTCTGGGTTGAACGTCAAATTTCAGTGTTTGCTGTACGTGCATAGTTTCAAAATCACTTCTTAATTTTTTTGGTGCCGTCACCCCGGAACTAGACGAACTGGTAGATGCTTCTTCTGTGTCCATTTGAACCTCGGTGGATCTTACATCAATTTTGTGTACATGAGCTAAATGCCTCACTAGTCCGCTTGTGTTTGATCCTTTACAGGCTATGGTTTTAGGACATTTTAGACATTGCGCATTTGAGGCGTCCTTATTTTTCTTGAAATATTTCCAAACTTTGGAAGTTTCCATTTTGGTTCATTAGTTGTAAAATCTATAACAAACAGTTCAAGAATTAGTAAGTATTTTAGTTTAGTACCTACAAAATAGCTGACGCAACAGTGGGGAGGCCTATGCCCAGCAGGGGGTTGATGTGGTTAGGTTAGCCTGATGATGATGATGAAAAAATAGCTGTGTCCTTTTGTATACTACGTTTGGTAGGATTGGTTGGATACGTTTTGTGTTATTTGTAGTAGATAAATTGCCATAAAACAACGTCTTAATATTATGTGTTTAGTTTAGAACTTTAGGCTTTTGTGGGATTATTACAACATCTGCAATACAAATGCAATTAATGAAATCGGTAAATATTTATGCACTAACAATTCTCTTATTTGATTAAAAACAAAAGTTTTATTTGTTTAACATACCTATTCATTTTAAACAAAAATATTATTTTGGTAATACAAAAGTACTTACAAAACAAAACAAACACTTGAACTATTTAAATAAATAATAACAATACTTACCTGTTTGTTCTGCGATTCTATTACTCGTGCGTCACTAAATAGTAAATACACTCACTATGCTGGGTTTATGATCCGACCGATCCGAACACGGCGGGAGTTGAAACACGAATGAACAAAATACAACTGGGGCCGCGTCGTGCTTGCGTTTGTCGGCAAAAACAAAGGATACCGACAGACACGAGCCGTGCTGTCAAAGGATGCCGCTGCCGCCTCGCATTTACAAAGAAAGCTAAGCGTAAAAATGTTTATTTAAACTTCTCGATGTCTCGACTTTTCTCGAGCTGAATTTCCCGGGTACGAGACCGACCGATTTCCCGGGAATTCCCGGGACGAGAATTCCCGGGAACAAACCCTAGCTTCAATCGATCTGGGAAGACTCACCGACCATATTTTTTACCGAGTTTACCAGGATATATTTATATATTTATAAAATGCGGAGCACTTTAACACACGTTCTTTTTAATCCACTTCAAAACACAGAGAGAGACAGAGAGAGAGAACGATACATTATTGATTACCATAATATAGACAAAGATTATGATTAGGTAGGTTAAATGTTTAGGAATGTAAAATACTAAACAATTACCTCTGATGTAAAAATAGATGCTTCTACTTACAAAGATGTATGTATGAAATTCGTAAGTTTTAGGTATGGGTTTTATTTAAAAGGGACCACAGAAAAGAAGAACCATCATCTCCAAATCATCAAAGTTAACAATAATAATTACAGACTCGCTAACCTAATCGATTTACAAAAAACATCCTCTGTTTCTAGCTTTCAAGTGAAACTCACAAATAACTGTGTTTAAAAAGTCTTCCTGTACCTCCGTCTCTTACCACCTATCCATCACATACAATTCTTCTTATTTTAATCAACCGTACTAGCACCATTTAGACAAAAAATTGCTTAAACATTTACCTAAAGTAATTTGGCAATCCGGAGTATCTGAGTTTTTGGCTAGCTACACCACTCGCTCGCAACTCTTGATTAGAAACTAAAAGCCGACAGTGCATTTAACTGTCACCTAGCTACTGTGCCACTATAAAACTAACTTTCAAGCTGTTCGTAAATTACAATGTCTCACGCAAGACCGTCTTTTGTGGAAATTCTTGCATGAGACCTACGAGACAGGTTTATGCCATCTATGAGTTGAAAACATAGATATGTGTTGAAAACATTGAAACGAACAGAATTAGGGCTTGAACTCCAAAATTCTGGTTTTGGCGTAACTCCGGAGCTTCGAAAGAGTACAGATTCGTTTGTAAAACCGGAGATATCGTGAATATAATCGGAGTTTCGATTTTCATATTTTTAGAAAAAAGTCGAGCCTTTTCAGCGTTCACATGTAAAGTACAGAGTCTTCATAAATTGTACCTACATACGAAATAGGATAAAACTTATCTAATTTTATCCATGGAAAACATAATTAAAAAAATCTTAAGGAAAAATTTTACTAATTAATTTTACCAGGCTGTAAAATAAAGCTTCCTCTTCATTTTTCAAATTGATTTGTTTCCTTTCATGACTTGAACATTTATTAAAGCGCAAGAAATATTCAAATCAAACGCAATATTTTCATATTAAAAAAATTAATGAAGCTCGAAACTCCGGAACTCCGGACTTGGAACGCTCAGCATCAAACCCGATTCCGGAGCTAAAAATAGTACGATTTTCAAGCCCTACTGAGGTGTGTAGCTCGCCTCTAATATGCGATCACCTTTAGAACAGATTACAAACTTTCAAACACTTGTGTATTGTCGGTTGGGTTTGGGTGATTACTTTTAATGGTTTTATTATTTATTAATAGTTTCATCAATTAAGATTTGGCAAATAAGAAACATCTCGATCGAGACTGTGATTGTGATGCGAACTTTGGTCTTCGAGTTTTTTTGTTTTCCGATCATAATAACTTATCTATCAGATTCTGAGACTTCAGAATTTAAAGATATTTATTTCATGTAGCCATAGACCTATAACCGTTAACCCGTTGCGGGATAGCGCGGGTGAAGTGCCTCATACCCCGATTGCCATCTTGACCTGTCGCGTACTATACGTATTCTGATTGTAGTAGACCGATATTGACATAATCTACTCTAGTCACGTTCTCGTAGTTCCTAGAGAACCTGATAGTTAAGGAAAGCTGGTTAAACCAGTTGGAACAAGTTACCTAGACGTAGAGTGCTGTTTTCTGTTTGTTGGTAAACTAAAACAATGTCGTGCACAGTCACCAATCTAGGATTGTAATCGAGTTACTTCAGGCAGAACTAGAATGAGAGAACTCTCGGTTTGATCCTGAATCGATGATATGTCAAATATTAGGCTATGGTGACGTGAAATTATAGAAAAATAAGGGTATAATAGGGCGTCGAATGTACTAACTAACATTTGACCAGCTTCGCTGTGTTGGCGTTTGCTGGCGCGCGTGCGGTGCCTTTTTGGAGCGTTTTTTTTTTTGTTAAAAGTGGCTCGTTTTTGTGTTTTACTGGTGTTTTTTGGTGGTGGAACTGACTGGGAAGCGCTCTAAAGGGGCGCGGCGCGTGTGTTAGCAAGTGCCGGCACAGACGAAGTCCATACTTATATAGTTTCCCTAACTTGTAATTATTAACTACAAACTTGACATTGGCTAATCTGTGTAAAGCCAGACGAGAAAAAAAAAACATTTGACCACCATTTGACGCCTGCCTGTGACGTCGACGCCCTGACATTTTGTTACAAGTTCCTTATCTGTCGTGAACTGTACTTCATGTCTTCCTGCCTTCCACTTTGTCTTTATGGAAACATACAACATACTTAATAGGGAAAGAGGGAGGGATGGTTTCTTGGTGTCGCGCGAGGTGTTACAAGTTTTTATACTGCTAAGAGGAATTTACATTACGAAATTAGGACATAAATTTCATTATCAACTGCACGTGTAAATGTTTAATTTCGTAATGCATACATTACGAAATTAGATGCATGCAATTTTGTGCCACTAATTTCGTAATTTGAATTCCGCTTTACTAATTTCGTGCCAGATTTGTCGCCTATCTTCTGCATGACGCTTGTAAGAGCAATCGCCGAGTTTCTTGCTGGTTCTTCTTGGTAGGAAAGGCATTCCAAACCAGTGGTAATTTGACGATCCAAAAGTACCTACTTGTAAAAGTTTACCTAATTGAATAAAAAAAAATTATTTGTTTATTTATTTATTTATGATTGAATTTCTTATTTTGGTCTGCGAGTTCGGTGAACCCTTTTTTGTGACCAGTCTTATCTAGGCGGTCTAATATCATTCATTCCACATGAGTCCCCTTATTATTTTAAAAATATAACTGCCAAGCGATTTAGAGTGCCAGTACAATGTCGTGTAGAAACCGATGTTAATAAAAGTGCCATACCATTTCCAAGTTAACCCAGTTCTATCTTAAACTACATCTTCACTTACCACCAGATGAGATCGCAGTCAAGGGCTAACTGTGGTGTAAGATAGTCTACGAGTAAACCTTAAACTAAATACATAGGCTGCACTAAAAGTATCGGGAATGGAATATTTCCACTGTCCCTGTCATATTAAAATCTTTTTAATTGAAAACTCCTTGGTTTTAAAAATCGAATACCATTTATTTATTTAAAAAAAGATTCTCGGTCTTTTCACAATGTCTTGACAAACTTGTTTAGTCGTTGAGAAAATGGAATTGACGCGAGAAAATTCTAGAGCGATGATTTATTATGACTTTCGAAGTGGTTTAACACAAAAACGGTGTGTTGACCGGATGATTTCTGTACTTATTTGGTGATGAAGCCCCATCCAAAACCACAATTTATCGCTGGTTTGCTGAATGTCAACGTGGACGTGTCAAGCTCAGTGATGATCCCCGTCAAGGTCGTCCAAAAACTGCAGTCACCCAAGAAAACGTTGATGCTGTGCGTAAGCTGATTGAGGAAGATCGACATGTGACATACCGCGAGATTCAGGCAACTTTAGACATTGGCATGAGTCAAATACAAATAATCTTGCATGAACAGTTAGGTGTAAAAAAGTTGTTTTCCCGATGGATACCGCATTTGCTCTGTGAAGAGCAAAAAGCGGCTCGCGTTACTTGGTGCGTCAGAACTCTCGAAAGATTCCACGCAGGATCCTCAAATGCTGTGTACAACATCGTATTAGGTGACGAATCCTGGATATACGCGTACGAACCCGAAACAAAAAACCAGTTACGAGTTTGGGTGTTCGAAAATGAGTTAAAGCCAACAAAAATTGTTCGTTCACGAAGTGTTGCAAAAAAAATGGTGGCCACGTTTGTCTCCAAAACCGGCCATGTTGCGACTATTCCTCTTGAGGGACAAAGAACGGTTAATGCAGAATGGTATGCTAGCATTTGTTTGCCACAGGTCGTTTCTGAACTCCGTAAAGAGAACTGCAACCGCCGCATCATCCTCCATCACGACAATGCGAGTTCTCACACCGCGCACAGAACAAAAGAGTTTTTAGAGCAAGAAAACATAGAATTATTAGACCATCCGCCGTACAGCTCCGACCTAAGCCTTAATGATTTCTGTACTATCCCTAAAATAAAGAATACATTGCGTGGTCAGAGATTTTCATCACCTGAAGAAGCTGTGGACGCCTACAAAACGGCCATTTTGAAGACCCCAACTTCCGAATGGAATGGTTGCTTCAATATTGGTTCCATCGTATGGAAAAATGTGTCAAATTTCGCGGAGAATACTTCGAAAAGCAATAAATACATTTTTAAATAGTAATGTTGTGTCACTTCCTTGATTCCCGAAATTTTCAGTGCCGCCCTCGTAGACGTGTTTCCTTGCAATACTCCCCGCGCACCCCCGCACACCTCATGGCGACCCTGCCTAAGCGAACTCGGCGCCTGGCCGTCGCCGGGTGTCGAATGACGGGCGAATTATGCTGAGGAGGCGGATTCCTGTGTGCCTCCGCGCATCGAGTTAGAACGTTTATAATTAAAAGGAATAAGTAATACTTAAGCCGTGTAGTTAGCCGAGTATTTGTGAACTAAAAATGGGTACTAAATGCCAAGTCAACATGGTGCAACGTTAGCTTCGTGAAGACGCCTTCAGGAGAATTCGGATGAGGTTATCCGGCCGCGCGCGTGACACCCAGGATAAGCAAGACCCATCCCCAGCCTGATGACCATTCCAGCGGGACAGCTCAAGCAAAGAACGAAGACGGTTCGTAATAATTGCGCGGAAGCCCTTAATTAAATTAATATCAAGTAGGTAAAATGTTGTTATTAGGTTATAATAAATAAATGACAGAAGAATTATGTACTATATTTCATAAGTTAGAAGATGTTAGAATTACATTAAGAAAGTTAGGCCCCCGCAATAGAAAAAAATATCCCGACAGGGTAAAGATATTATTTGAAAAAGCTCATGAACTTAAGGAATATTTTAAATTAATTTTTGAATTGAATTTGCAAGAGAAAAGCTTAAGAGTTGAATTTACAGATTATATTTTAGATAGTTTAGTAGATAAGGTAGAACAATCATATGATAAGATAAAAGGTTATTGTAGATTTTTAAGTGTATCCCAGCAAACATTAAACATGGAAACGTTCGATTTAAAGACCGCGGCAAATTTGGTCCCTGTTATAAGGGATTATAAATAATATCCCTGGTAAGGAAGAAACGGTTGAAAAAAATATTTCTAATATAGAACTATACAACAGTGTCCTCAAAGATGCAGCTAGCAAGAAATTATTAGACACACACAACACAACAAAAGAAGCTAACTTCTTTTGTTGTGAAAACAAGGTTAACAAAGTCGGCTAAACTAAAACTGAAAAATGAGTATAATAACTGCGAAGACTTAATAAAAGACATTAAATCATTCTTACTAACTAAAAAATCGCCGAATTCCTTGTTAGCTCAACTGAATGCTTTATCACAAAATGAGTTGTCTATCGCAGACTATGCGTCAAAAATAGAAGAACTTATGGTAGATCTTACTATTTCGCAAGCAGGTACGAACGAAAAAGCTTACGAAATATTAGGTCCGATAAATGAGAAAATGGCCATAAAAACATTCGCGGATGGTCTACGAAATAGACGGTTAAGCACGATAATTACAGCACGGAATTACGACGAGCTCAAGGACGCGGCGCGTGCTGCACAGGACGAGGAGCTGGCCCAACCATCTACTTCCAACTCGGTGTTAAACATGGTAAGTACTAGAGGTAGACCCTTTATTCGAGGTCGGGGTAGTTACAACTACAGAGGTAATAGAGGGAAACCTAACCAAAATTTGAATTATAACCACCCCAATGCCAGATTTTACCGAAATAATAATTTCCGCGGGAGACAGCCACGTGGAACTGCCACGCAATCGAGTCGCAGTCGAGGTCGAGTAACTCATAATAGGGGATATTATCGTGGTAACGTACATTTCGCACAGCAAGAGACTCAAGAGAGAGAAAATTCGGAAGGCCAAAATTACACAAATCAAAATCAGTTTTTTCGGGCCTAAAGATTACATTCTAACGTGCGATATAAGGAACGCTAAATACATTTTTTTAAACGTAAATGAAACAAGATGCTCATGGTTACTCGACACCGGCGCGTCATTATCAGTAGTTCGCACATCGTGCCTACCAAACAAAATACCTATTTATGAAGACAAAATTGTAATACATGGCATCGGAGGGAAAATCTATTCAAATGGTTACGTTTTTCTCACTATTAAAACATCCGACGGCATATCCTTTCGTCATAAATTTTACATTTTTGAAAAATTGCCTTGCAAGTCTGACGGAATTTTGGGTCAAGATTTCTTTAATAAATTTAATACAATAAATTATGACTTGAAAAATTCAATATTAACCTTGCATGGTTCTGAAAATAAATATAGCCTTAAACTTTACAGTAATCCTACGTTATGCTCAGAGTTTTTAACTATTCCGGCTCGTAGCGAATCAATACATTACATACATATAAATAGCGTTTCCCAAGATTGCGTCATACTTCCTAAAGAATTACAAGAAAACATATTTCTCGCGAGTATCATAGTAAAACCGAAAAACAATATTATACCCATTAAAATCCTTAATACGAGTAACGAAACTGTTAATATTCCTACTTTTCAACCCGATTTTGAATTATTAAATAATTATGAAATATGTTCTTTTGAAAAATGTGATTCTAATTCTATTCGAGCAAGCAAGTTGTTGCCTTTGTTGAAATTGGATCACTTGCATTCCAGCGAACGGAAAGTAATAGAATCTATTTGTACGAAATACGCTGACATATTCCAATTGCCCGGCGATAAACTCACAACTACTAAGGTATATGAGCAATCTATTACACTGAAATCTAATACGAAACCAGTGTATACTAAACCGTACCGTATTCCCAATAGCTTAAAGTCAGAGGTACAGAAACAAATACAAGGTTTAATTAGAGACGATATTATTGAAGAGTGTCAGAGCGAATGGTCCAGTCCTATTTTAGTAGTTCCAAAGAAAAGTGAAGATTCAAAAAAAAGTTGGAGATTAGTTGTTGATTACCGTAAATTGAATGAAACAATTCAAGACGAAATTCCCACTTCCCAATATTACGAGATTTTAGATTCGTTGTCAGGTGCTATTTACTTCACACATTTAGACCTGAGCCAATCGTACTATCAAGTTACACTTACTCCCGATAGCCGTAGAGTGACAGCATTTACAACTAATACCGGACAGTACCATATGAAAAGATTACCTATGGGTTTAAAAATAAGCCCCAGTGCTTTTTCTCGTGTCATGACAGTTGCAATGTCTGGCCTTACCTATGAAAAATGTTTCATATATTTAGATGACCTAGTTATTTTCGGCAGAAACTTAGAAACACATAATAAGAATCTCATAGATGTTTTCGAAAGGTTAAGAAAAGTAAATTTAAAACTTAACCCTAACAAATGTCAATTTTAAAAAACCGAATTATTATACTTAGGTCACACAGTAACAAAAAACGGAATCTTACCGGATCCAAGTAAAATTGCGGTGATAAAAAATTATCCAGTACCGAAAAATTCGGACGATGTGAGACGTTTTGTTGCTTTCAATAATTATTACAGGAAATTTATAAAAAACTTTGCTGAATTAACATTACCTTTAAATATTTTATGTAGGAAAAATGTACCTTTTGTATGGAATGTGATCAGTCGTTTCAATTGTTGAAGGAAGCATTAATGTCTCCACCTATTCTGCAATATCCCGATTTTTCGCCAGATAGTGAGTTCATCCTTCAAACCGATGCTTCTGGTATAGCGATAGGAGCTGTACTTTGTAATAAAGATTTGCGACCTGTAGCTTATGCGAGTCGACCTTTAAACAAAGCCGAAAAAAATTATCCAACTATTCAAAAGGAATTACTTGCAGTTGTTTGGGGTATTAAATATTTTCGACCATATTTATTCGGAAAAGCTTTTACAATTATGACCGATCACAAGCCGTTAGTATATCTGTTTGGAATGAAAGATCCCAGTAGTCGATTGTTAAAATTTCGCTTAACATTGGAGGAATACGATTACAAGATAGTGTATGTAAAGGGAAAAGATAATGCAGTCGCGGACGCGTTGTCTAGAATAATAATTACGTCTGACGAGTTAAAAAATATGAGTAATGATATCATAAACGTTATGACTAGAGCGCAAAGAAAAAGAGAGGAAGAGAAGGATAAAAGTCATACAGATAGGAGTGTAATCCCTAGTATAGCCAAGGACGAGCGGCCTGATCAACCGCGAGTCGTGGAAATATTACGGATACCAAATGATTCAGTAGAGATGATGTTAGTAGAAGGGAATAAATTAAAAATAATAAAGCAAAAGGAGAAAATAAATGCGGAACGGGAATGTTTTGCTTTTACGAACAGAAAGAAAATATTATACATTAATCTTGATTTTAAATCACATTTTACGCGAGACGAATTTGTGGTTAAATTGAGTAATTTTTGTAAAGAATTAAAAATTAATGAAATCTGTATAATAAAAACAGTAAACAATGCATTGTTCATAAGAGATTTAATTGATGAAGTTAAAAGTAAAAACACATATCAGGGCCCTAGGATTTGTGTTTTAAGAGGAATAAAAAGAATAGAGGATGATAAAGAAAAGGATTTCATTTTGAATGACTTTCATTTGCTGCCTACTAGCGGACACGCAGGGGTACGCAGAATGATTAATAATTTAAGAAAACAATTTTACTGGCCAGGAATGGAACATGATGTTAGAGACTATATACGTAAATGTGAAAAATGTCAGAAAATGAAACACTCGAGACATACTGTAGAACCCATGGTAATTACAACAACCGCTACATCGGCTTTTGAAAAAATCTTTCTAGATTTAGTAGGTCCTTTAGATATAGATGAGGAAGGAAATGTCTACATACTCACACTCCAGTGTGAACTTAGTAAATTTGTAGAAGCTTATCCTATTAGAAATTAGGAAACGAAAACTGTAGCTAGAGCATTTGTAAATAACTTTATCTTAAGATTTGGAATCCCAAATTGCCTAGTGAGTGACAGGGGATCCGAATTTTTATCTTCAACGATGACGGAGGTCTGTAAATTATTAGAAATTGAAAAACTAAATTCAACTGCTTACCACCACCAAAGTATAGGTTCATTAGAAAATACACATAAACACCTAGGTGCATTTCTGAGGATAATGTGTGATAAACAACCCGAAACTTGGAGTTATTGGCTACCCTTTTGGTGTTTTTCATATAACAATACCGTTCATACATCGACCAAATATGCCCCATATGAATTAGTATTTGGTAAAAGTTGTCGAATACCAAGTAGATTAAGTAGTGATGTAGAACCATTATATAATGTAGATAACTATAGTTTAGAATTAAGATATAGAATGCAAGTAGCGCAAAAGGACGCTCGTGAAAATTTAATACAATCAAAACTAGATAGGAAATGTAAGTACGATAAAAAAGTGAATACAGTGACATATAAAAAAGACAATAAAGTGCTAGTGAAAAATGAGTGCGGTGGAAAACTTGACTGTTTATTTGAGGGCCCTTATACAGTGATAAATGACGTCGGACCAAACGTAATAATTCTTAAAGATAACAAAAGTGAAGTAGTACATAAGAATAGAACTAAGCTTTTTGTTCCTAGTTTATAAGGTATAGAACCACCCGTGAGTGGAAGTAAGTAAAAAAAAAAAATGTAAATTATCTACTTTACATTTTTTTTTTCTCCTGCCCCGGTGGTGTGGTGTAAGATAGTCTACGAGTAAACCTTAAACTAAATAGACGTGTTTCCTTGCAATACTCCCCGCGCACCCCCGCACACCTCAAACTTGTAATGGAATAAAAAGCATTATGCTACCCAAATGAAACGAACTCCAATGAACCTCTCAGTAGATAGGGATGGTAAACGCAAAAAGGCAATAACGCAACGGCCTCGTATCAAGTTAATGTTGCAGTCATGGTCGCAATGAGCCGCAAAAGCACCAAAGGGCAAGGTTGACTACAATCGGAGAAACAATAGCAGTCTCGTTTATTGAATTGAAGACTAGTGGATACTCGTAATTTTGTCTGAACAGGGAACAGGGTATTAAAAGAACCAGAAAGTGCGCAAAAATGAACATTTGCTCCAACAAAATTTCGATGGGGACATCTCGACCGAAAGAGACTCGTCCGAATGGCCGAGTTACCCCTTTGTCTAGTCAAACCTGAATTATGTAGTAAACCTTAACAATGTATAAACCAAAAACAATTATCCAAATTTTTCATCAAGGCTTTTATTATCCATACTCCATTCTAGAACTAAGTAGGCACATATTTTTTTACATCGAACTCCTTACTTGGAATGTTTTGTTATGGAAGATAAGAAAATATTTTTTACGGACAGACGTGATAGCATACAGTATAAAATACATAATTAATGCTGTTAATACTTATCACTTACGCACTGAATACCTATACTAGTTAATAAAATAAAATGTGACAGTGCTGAGTTTAAAATCCGTACTTCAGTGAACTCTTTGTAACAGTGAAGTGAAGTCGTTCAGTCACAATTGTGAAGTTTTTTTTTTCGTTATGTAAATACGTATTTTTTAACCCCCGACCCAAAAAGAGGGGTGTTATAAGTTTGACGTGTGTATCTGTGTATCTGTGTGTCTGTGTATCTGTGTATCTGTGTATCTGTCTGTGGCATCGTAGCGCCTAAACGAATGAACCGATTTTAATTTAGTTTTTTTTGTTTGAAAGGTGGCTTGATCGAGAGTGTTCTTAGCTATAATCCAAAAAAATTGGTTCAGCCGTTTAAGAGTTATCAGCTCTTGTCTAGTTTTCTTGTAGAAAAGAAGGTTAGATAACCGTTAGGTTTATAATATTATGTCAATTGACAAATGTCAAGCTGTCAAGATGGACGTTGCCTAAATACATAATTATTTATTTGTAAATGATGTTTTGGAAAACTCAAATACTTTGGATCGTCGGGGGTGTTATAAATTTTTAATTTACACTTGTTCGTAAATAAGTCGTGTAAATAACAGTCTTTATGGGAAAGTAAAGTTACCTACTATTAATAATCATATACGGAAGACAGTTGTTGTTGTAGTTTTTTTGTCCATGTTTTTTCATGCGAATACTTAATAGCTGCTTGTTTTGCATTAGTGAATAGTGTAAATAAGCGACTGTTAATTTATAATATTTCATGATATAATATTTTTTTACAATTTATGGCATTTTCATTTCAAACTGGTTTTCAATTCCGGAATGTTAATAAATTCAATCAATATTGGAGAGCGTGATCGTATAATAGTTATTATACGTGTTATTACGCCCTAGTAGTTTATTTTGTAAAAATATGATAAATTGGTGTGCCATTTTTATTTTTATGTCTGATTGTAAGTTTTAATTTAAGAAATAAACAGTAAAATACAATATGTAACATTTATTATACAGACAGGTTATAAATTGTTTATTTTTACAACAAGTAGATATTTTATACTTATTATTTTTGTTTTAAAAATCACGGAAGTTTTAATGTGTTACTAAAACTAAACTGAATACAAACAACTACCTACCTACTTATTTTTTTAATGAAAGTTACAGAATCTGGTTTTTAATTCCGGCATTGTATTAAACTCAGTCTTTATTTCTATCTAGCTGCCTGAAATATAAAAAAAAATTGTATATTCATGTACTTAGTTTTAAAATATTTATAGTGTCGCAGTTTCTCGAACTAATAATAATGTGTGTGTGCTACGAGTAAGTGACTCATTAGTGATTGATATATAACTGATATCGGAAAGCAGCTTTTTTACGGAATGTAAGTCTTTATTTTATTACTTCACTAGATGATGCCCGCGACTTCATCCGCGTAGATTCAGGTTTTTTAAAACCCAGTAGGAACTCTTTGATTTGCGGGATAAATAGTTCTCTATGTCAGTTTCCGGGATGCAAGCTACCTCTGTAACAAACTTCATATAATATCTTGGTTTAAACGAATGGGCCTTTAAGAATCCCGTGTGAACTCTTTGATTTCCGGGATAAAAAGTAGCCTTTGTCCTTCCCCAGGATGTTGGCTAAAGCTATATATCAAATTTCATCAATATCGGTTAAACAGTTGGGCCGTGAAAAACTAGCAGACAGACAGACACACTTTCGCATTTATAATATTAGTATGGATAATATGGATTGCTTAAAACGCACGTAGGTAGCTCCGAAAAGTTAGATATACGTGCCCGGGATCGAACACCCGACCTCCCAAGTAGGAGGCGGACGTTTTAACCACTAGGCTATAACGGCTCTCACTTTATTACTTGAATGATCTCAGTGCGTTAAAATCAGCTCTGCTATAATTTCAGTCGCGATAGTAAAGCGTAGGTTGTCGTAAAGTGGTGTTATTTTCGTGTTATAGTTATTTGTAGATGAGCCTTGTGTTTATTTTGTTTTATGTCGCAATAACAGGTACGCCTACAAATCGTTTCATTTGAATTTGTATGTCTTTAGTTTACTGTCGTGCTTCCAGGCTATAATTATGGTAACATTAAACATAATATTACCTATTTAACATGGTTTTATAACACTTTTAGGGTTCCGTACCCGGAGGGTGCAACGGGACCCTATCACTAAGCCTCCGCTGTCCGTCCTTCTATCTATCTAGCGGGATGTATCTCATGAACTGTAAATAGGTACAGAATTGTCAGTGTATAGGTACCTATTTCTATTACCGTTATAACAACAAATAATAAAAAAACCAAGATGGCGAATATCAAAATGGCTGTCATGCAAATTAAAAAAAAGTATACTATTAGTTGATATGTCAGTCAGTCTATCTTTTTGTAAAATGTATAGATTTTTACTTATATGTAATTTCATCGACAAAATCCATCTACTTGTAGTCTGATTACAAGTAACTATAACCTTTACCTTGACTATGTTATTTTTTACTCATTGTTGACTACGTTAGTCTATTTACACGGAAGCTCGTGCGGCGTGCCTGAACAAATTTACAAAATGCCTATTTGTACAATTTTTTTTTTATTCGGTCTTGGAACTGTCTTGACCTCTATACCTACCTACTACTACGCTGGACCTGCAATAGCCGATCTGTTTTTTTTAACCCCCGACCCAAAAAGAGGGGTGTTATAAGTTTGACGTGTGTATCTGTGTGTCTGTGTCTGTGTATCTGTGTATCTGTCTGTGGCATCGTAGCTCCTAAACTAATGAACTGATTTTAATTTACCTTTTTTTGTTTGAAAGGTGGCTGGCTTGGTCGAGAGTGTTTTTAGCTATAATCCAAAAAAATCGGTTCAGCCGTTTGAAAGTTATCAATTCTTTTCTAGTTACTGTAACCTTCACTTGTCGGGGGTGTTATAAATTTTTAATTTACACTTGTTTATTCATTATAGGCAATCGCTTTACCGCAATTACACCTGATGGAAAGTAATGATGTGGCCTAAGATGGGATGCGTTAACCTAGAAGATGTCTATTCGCTCTTGTGATACTCGGGTTGTAATTGGTAGGTGGTTTTTGAAGCAATTTTATTTTCGTCATTGTGGCGCTGAATGCTGATAGCAGCAGTGAGCGTCTTGTGAGTTGGAACTAAATGTTAGTGATGAGACATAGGTCAACACGAAGACCCAGTATTAATTTCCGGTGCCTACGTTCGTTGGGGCCGCGGCGCTTCTAATGGGCACAAAAAATAACTGTCATTTTATATTTATTTGTACACACTTTTTTTGGAGAGTGACTAGTTTTTATGGCTTGTATTGGTATTTCTTGGTTATTATTGTCATCATCTGTAATGTGACGCTAGGCTTACGCTTGTGATGTGTGTTACGCTTGTTACGCTTGTTCTTTACAGAACAAGCGTAAATTAAAAATTTATTACACCTCCGACAAGTGAAGTTTACAGTAACTAGAAAAGAGCTGATAACCTTCAAACGGCTGAACCGATTTTCTTGGATTTATAGCTAAGAACACTCTCGATCAAGCCACCTTTCAAACAAAAAAAAACTAAATTAAAATTGGTTCATTAGAGTAGGAGCTACGATGCCACAGACAGATACACAGATACACACGTCAAACTTATAACACCCTTTTTGGGTCGGGGGTTAAAAATAAAAACTTTTATGGCACACCTCTTCCAGCGTACTTGTATATCCATTGCAGTGGTCTTGAGAGGTCACCTTTGTGTCAATCTAATTCACATTTCGTGACATTCGCATTTCGCACGTCGCGTCGATCGTTATAATTAGTACCTACGTGATTTTATACCTGTTACCTGTTACATAATACTACAGTTGCACGTTATGTCATAGGTGTTGCGTTATTGTGCTTTTGACCTCGCGCGACCTCGGATTCATAAATCGTGAACTTGGTAGGGTTGGTTTTGTATTCTGAAGGCCGATACGTCAGTAAACTTTTCAGCTTATTTTACTATGACGGACGTCTTTCCATATTCTTTAAAACCCGACCCAAAAAGAGGGGTGTGATAAGTTTGACGTGTGTATCTGTCTGTGGCATCGTAGCTCCTAAACTAATGAACCGATTTTAATTTAGTTTTTTTATGTTTGAAAAGTGGCTTGATCGAAAGTGTTCTTAGCTATAATTCAAAAAAATCGGTTCAGCCGTTTAAAAGTTATCAGCTCTTTTCTAGTTACTGTAACCTTCACTTGTCGGGGGTGTTATAAATTTTTAATTTACACTTGACCTGTGTTTGTTTTCCACTGATCTAGATTTATAGGTACCGACATATATATACACAGCATGTTAAACTTATAACACCCCCTTTTTGCGTCGGAGGTTTAAAAAAAAACTAGTCCTGACTAACTGACTGATTTATCAACTCACAACCTGCACCCCTGAGATTAAAATTTTTAAATTTTGACGTCCTTTTCTGACGTAGGCACTCTGTTGAGTTGTGTAACTCAATGTACGCACAAAGGAGTGACAGGCAATTGGATTGCATGATACCTCACAACAATACCGCGTGTGCATAACTAGAATCACTACCTACCCTCCATTCAAATATATTTATTGATATGTAACCCATGTATAAGTATCAAATAAAATTATTATTAAATTATTAATTATTATTAATTATTATTAAGACTTTTTATTTTTATTGGTACACTATGTTTGGCTATTATAACGGTGTTGTATTGGTACGGTTTTGCATGTCCGACCATCAGCGCACCATACTAACACATTTAAATTAAGTTCTTAGGAATGGGAGAAGTCAACCCACTGTAATACAGTGTTTACTAGCACAGGGGTTGTCAAACCTATTCGTATGTTCTTACCAACTTTTTAATATTATACCTACTGTTTATGAGGCACATCTACTAACAAATAGTAGGTACACAGGAAAATATTGTAAAATAATATTTAGAATAACTATTTGTGCATTGAAATAGTTTAAGAACTTAGAATGATATTGACCTATTGACTCTTTAAGAACGGAGTTTTGGAAATTCCCACCCATATCCAATCCGAATAGGGTTAAATACGGGATGATAGTTTGTATAAAAATCCAGGGTTCTCACCGATTTTCAAAAATTTCACTCGAGTGAAGCCGAAGTGGGTTAGCTAGTAGGTAGGTATATAAACAAGAATACCTTTACGAAAATATAATTAGGTATTACAAGCTAGAGTACGAATTATACCAGCTCATGGTTTAAGTATTCTCCTAATCTGGCATAATATTTTAATTTAAGCGATATGGGCTCACGGAATTCGGTCAAGGTGTTGCATGTCACTCTACTTTGATCCTAATGTCCCTGTAATTACGGTTCACTTTTACGCAAATTTTCTGAAGGTGAATTAAGGTATAACGACGTTATTACTAGACTTTACGAATTTGTAAAGTAATTAAGTTCACACTAATCAGTCTTGCAATTACTGAATTTTATTCAAAGACTAGATGACGACCGCGACTTCGTTCGCGTGTATATAGATTTTTAAAATCCCGTGGGATCTCTTTGATTTTCCGAGTTAAAAAGTAGCCTATGTGTTCATCCAGTGTATAATCTACCTCCATTCTAAATTTCAGCCCAGTCCGGTCAGTAGTTTTTGCGTGAAAGAGTAACAAACATACACACATACAAACTATCGCGTTTATAATATTAGTGTGAAGTGTGATACCTACAAATAACGAGAAGGGTCAAACTCATAACTCATAGCATATCCGCTTGGGCCCTACTGGGCGAAGCAAAGATAGAAGACATAGTAACAACCTAGTTTTACGTAGGTACTTACTCGTATCATCATTTATTTAGCTGACCTATGACCATTGTCCGTTGTAATTCTATAGCTGAGATAGTAACATGCCACGTCGCATTTTTGAAATATGTACCTACTATGTACACATTGTACATCGGATTAAATCCATACTCCATACTTACTAATTATTATTATTATAAATACGAAAGTGTGTCTGTCTGTCTGTCTGCTACCTTTTCACGGCCCAACAGTTTACCGATTCTGACGTTTGGTACAGACTTAGCTTATATGCCGGGGACGGACATATAAGCGGACGGAAATATCAAAGAGTTCCCATGGGATTAAAAAAAATCTAAATCCACGCGGACGAAGTCGCGGGCAACAGCTAGTAACTTATATGTACAACAATGGTCTTGTTTAATTATTCTTATCTTGCAAATGACATGCAATTTCTGTTTATGCAATGAATGCTAAACTAATGATGGAACTGTATCTATTAATTGCAACAGCTTGCCACGATAATAGATTTCGAAATATTTGTTATTATCAAAGTAATCTATTGTGTGTAAATTAAAATTGTTTTACGTAAAAAGACATTATATTATTATACCTACTACATGTACATTGTACATTCACAAATACCTTCAGCGATTGCAAAACAAGCTGTCTTGTCCATCTGTCACTTGAGCAACTTATTCAGAACTTGACAACTTTTTTATCATATCTAGCTGTAAATGGTAAAGATCGTTAAGAAAATTCTGGGTTTATCTTTTAAAGTAATGACATAAAGCAACTATGGAAAATTTAGAAGCTATCCCCAATTTTTAGCCCCCGACCCAAAAAGAGGGGTGTTATAAGTTTGACGTGTGTATCTGTGTATCTGTCTGTGGCATCGTAGCGCCTAAACGAATGAATATATAATCCAAGAAAATCGGTTCAGCCGTTTGAAAGTTATCAGCTCTTTTCTAGTTACTAACCTTCACTTGTCGGGGGTGTTATAAATTTTTAATTTACACTTATTCTTCCACTAACTTCTGTCATACGTCAAGCCTTTTTCCACCCCTTCTACACACATCACGCAATCCATCAACCTTTTCTTTGGTCTTCCTCTCCTCTTTTTTCCTTCCACATACATAATTTAACATTGACTAGCGATATAAAACTACATCGTACATACATACCGAAATTGCAGACCCAGTGGAATGCGATACAACAAATCTATGTATTTATAGCAACTGATGTGTAGTTTGTTGCTATACTAGCGACCAAAACCAGGAACAGTATTAGCGTGGTATAAGGTTAAATACTAACCTAAGTGGACACAACAATAATGTGTATTGGAAGCCAAAGTTTACGGTGTAAACAGTGCAATCAGGAAGAGCCTTGGCACTAACTCCATAAGGAAATGTTTCACACATGGTGTGCTGTGAGTTGCGACTTGTGACGTCCGATGGACCTATTGCGGTTTGCCAATATTATGGTAATGGCTGTGGGTGTGGCAGCTTATTGTTATTGTTGCTAGTTTCATATAAATCGATTAAACGATGGGCCCTTAATGATTCCGTGGGAACTCATTGATTTTCCGGGATAAAAAGTAGCATAATGTCCGTTTCCGAGATGTAAACACCAAATCGTATTTGAAAAGCTGAAAGACAGACAGAGAGACACACACTTTTACATTTGTAATATTAGTATAGAGATCAATAATAGTGTAAGGTCGCCCTTTGTTTGCAAATCTTTCCTGTATTTTATTCTTTGTCAAAGTTTTAAGCAATAAAGTGTATATAAATAAATAAATTAGCAAGGATTTGTGGCACAACCACCAACCTCTGCAGTGTTGGTAGCTACCTGAGTAAAATAACAGCAATGAATGATAGCAACCATGTAGTTATAATTTATTAGGTAGCTAGGTGGCTAGCCTAATTTATCATTAGGTACTTTCAAATATTAAAAATTAGATTAAAATCTGTGAGGTATTTTTTTAAACAAAATGGCACTAAAGAGTTGTTGTTTTTGTTACTTCATGATTCACCGTGTTTTGTTAATCGCTATAAAATAAAATGAATATTATTTAAATATTATGTTAATCCCTTGTCAATTGATTACAATTTACAATGTCTCGATTAGAATAATTATGATAAGTAATATTTACTTGCGTCAGGGAAAGGTTACTAGTTATTACTACATAAAGTTAAACAGCACTAAAATCCTACTACTACCCGCGAACTGCGCGGCCGATAATAGATAGCGATAAATATAGTATAAAATTGTAAAAAGTATAAACTATTGCTCGGTGTATTTTAACATTGTACTCTACTATATTGTATTTTATGAACTCAGAATTTTTCCCACTTTATTTTGATATCCCACTCGATACAATAGCAAAAAAAAAGTCATGGAGACACCACTTTTTTGGATGTAACATCCGTCTAATTGTTTTTTTTTTCGTATTACACCCGGACCATGATAACGAATTGATTGACCCCTCATTCATCAAAATCGACTCAGCCGTTTAGGCGCTACGATGGAACACACATAAATTCAAACCTACCTAGTACACATATACATAGACTGCTAACATAATAACCCTTCCTTTTTTCTTTGCCGTAGTCGGGTAAAAATATAAGCATTATAATATTACATATTGCATATAAGTAATAGCGCTGAAATATATTATTTATTGATTAATATCGAGATTTAATTAATATTGACCTTTACATCAACTATAACAGGCTATGGCCTGATAGACTTGTCATAGGAAATCCTGGTTTGTATACTTACGGAATAATAATATCTATCTATAGGACAATAATTGACTAAACTACTTAGCGATTCTTAGAAATATTTCCCTTTTGCAAATTACGGGGATAAGGGATTATCTTTTTTTCCTCATTTTGATCGTACATACTTATTATGATTAAACCAGATTCTCAAATCATAACTAATTAAAGTCCTTAAAAATTAATAAAAATCTCCTAAACCTTCACGCTTAACTTTTAGTAGGTACCTACTTAGTTACTACTTACTTATATAGATAAATCGCAAACATTTATTTATATGCAGAAGTACACTTACTACCAACAATCTAAACAACTAAAATAACTCGTGAAAGGGCCTTTATAAGACAAAGGTCATAAGGTTAATGCATCACACACTCAATATGAGTGGTAGATTAAAAATTACACCACACAATAAAGCGCCTCCTCTGATCCATTAACAGTATAATACGAGTATAATGAAAAGGGTTAAGAGGGCTCTCTCCGTCACTCGTTTCATACAATCGTAGTTCCAATTTCATTTGAATATTAACCAACCAAAGTCCATGAAATTTTGCAGACATATTCTAGAAACTAATATCTCTGTCTGTGGTGTTTTAGATTTTTCTAAAAATATGTAGTTTTAAAATTACAGGGGCTCAAAGATTTGTATGAAAAATTTTAAGACCGCGTAACTTTGAAACGGAATATTTTAACAGAAATCTGGAAAACCACAGACATAGATTTAGTTTCTAGAATATGTCTGCAAAATTTCATGGACTGTGGTTGCTTAATATTCAAATGAAATTGGAACTACGATTGTATGAAACGAGTGACGGAGAGAGCCCTCTTAAGGGTAAACAAAGCACAAAGAGCGAGAGTGACACTACCTACGTGCCTCATTGTCCCTGAAACTTTATACTTGTCTTTCTCGCTAGGAAGTACATACCTATAACTGCTTTCTTTTCAAAACACTGCTCTGTATTCATGTGTTATGTTATTTTACACCCGTGCATAATAGCTGTGTTAGACTTGGTCGTTCGCCCGCATTGAGATAAAAGTGTAATAGTATCGTCGCTCTAGATGTGACACCTCGTAACTGCAATAAAATTGCTTAATTTTATTTGCTTTCTCGCTAGCAAGTGCATACTTATCACTTACTGCTTTTTTTCAAAACACTGCTCTGTATTCATGTGTTATTTTATTTTACACCCGTGCATAGCTGTGTTAGACTTGGTCGTTCGCCCGCATTGAGATAAAAGTGTCATAGTATCGTCGCTCTAGATGTGACACCTCGTAACTGCAATAAAATTGCTTAATTTTATTTGCTTTCTCGCTAGCAAGTGCATACTTATCACTTACTGCTTTCTTTTCAAAACACTGCTCTGTATTCATGTGTTATTTTATTTTACACCCGTGCATAGCTGTGTTAGACTTGGTCGTTCGCCTGCATTGAGATAAAAGTGTAATAGTATCGTCGCTCTAGATGTGACACCTCGTAACTGCAATAAAATTGCTTAATTTTATTTGCTTTCTCGCTAGCAATTGAATACTTATTACTTACTGCTTTCTTTTCAAAACGTTGCTCTGTGTTTGTGTGTGTTTTGTTATTTTACGCCAGTGCATAATGACGGTGCTACACTTGGTCGTGCGCCCTTACAAGACAAGGGTTAGACTAAATTTGTAACATTTTCTTAGTAGAATTTTCTTTTAGAACCAGTAGTTATAGTCTTGACTAACTGCTTTATTTTTAAAGCATTGATTTGTGGTCATCTGAGCTTAGTAATTTTTCATCAGTGCATAATGGCGGTATTACACTTAATCGTTCGTCGTATTGGGATACAAGTGTTACCTACATGTTGCAACATTTCGCGTTTTAGTAAAAAAGTAACTGTGAATTTCGTGCCGGCTCTTTTCAGTACAATTTTCTGCTTTTCGTAACGGTGCCATGCACCTGGACTAAGAGTCATAACTTGACCTTATTTGAATTTCGTCCGAATTGTATAGGTGTATTTACCCTATGCTATATGATATACTAGCTGATGCCTGACTTCGTTCGCGTGTATGCTTATAGGTTTTAAAAATCCCGTGGGAACTCTATGATTTTCCAGGATAAAAAGTTGCCTATGTCAATTTCCGGGATGCAAGCTACCTCTGTACCAAATTTTATATAAATAGGTCAAACGAATGTGCCCTTAAGAATCCCGTGGGAACTCTTTTTGATTTTCCGTGATAAAAAGTAACCTATGTACCGTACGGGGATGTAAGTACCGGTATGTAAGCTAACTCAGTACCAAACATCATAATCGGTTAAACTGTAGGGCCGTGAAAAGCTAGCAGACAGACCGATAGACACACTTTCGCATTTACTATATATTGGTATGGATACTTGGACTAAACCGCGAATACGAGTAAAATTCGGAACATTTCTTGCTAGACAAGCATTCGCAATTCTCACGCGCCGTGCGTCATCTATTTAATCCTGCAATAAGATAAAATGATTCTTAGAAGTATCTAGGCGACGAACAGTTACGCTGACGACGCAGTCATCAACCTTTGTCCCTATGGCATTATTTCTAAACAAACAATGGGTTATAGACATTATGCAAGCTAATCGCCGACTCATTGTATTAGCGTGCTACCATGCCACTGTTACAACAAGGGCCTTGAAAATGTTTCCTACATTAAAAACCGTTGTTTTTTTTTCTAATGCAACAAAAAGCAAAATCTATAGCTTACATGAATATCTAATACATCTGTTTAAGTAAGCCTTCTACAAATATTTTCTTTCAATTAAAAGAAATAATCTCTTAGGGTGAGATCTATAGAGCGCGCTCTGCCTTTGCTTAGACTTAAGACAGAGTTAAAACGAGACAGAGCTATAGCTCTCACATAAATCTGTCTCGTTTTAACTCAATCTTAAGTCAGAGCAAAGTCAAAGTGCGCTTTATAGATTTCAGCCTTAGACTTCTTCATAATCTCAAAGGCACACTTCACGACTTTTACGGAACTTCTAACAAAACGTCGAGGCCCTGGCAGCCAGGTAACCCTAAAGTAGTCCTATTTTAACCTCCGACCCAAAAAGAGGGGTGTTATAAGTTTTACGTGTGTACCTGTGTATCTGGCTGTGGCATCGTAGCTCCTAAACTAATGAACCGATTTTAGTTTAGTTTTTTTTTGTTTGAAAGGTAGCTTGATCGAGAGTGTTCTTAGTTATAATTCAAGAAAATCGGTTCAGCCGTTTGAAAGTTATCTGCTCTTTTCTAGTTACTGTAACCTTCACTTGTCGGGGGTGTTATAAATTTTTAATTTACATTTGTACTTCACCAAAGCCTAATTATTTGAAATATCGTCTATTCAGGATCAAACCGAGAGTCCCCTCATCTGTCAAAGGTATGTGAAGTTTGCCAATCCGTACTTGGCCAGCGTGTTGGATTATGTACAAGACGTACAGTTCAGATCAAAGAAAGCCTCTTGGCTACGCGTACGATATTTGTATCCATGTTGATTTATTCTGATGTCATATCCGCTCATTCAATTCATAATAATTTTGCACCCGTTTTCATAATGAACTCTTTGAATTTCTAATCGGGTGTGTAATCATAGTGCAAATAAAATAACTTTGTAGCTTATTAGTTAGTCATACTGACTACTGTTTAGTATTTACCTATATTATACTAGCTTATGCTCGCGACATCGT
The DNA here is from genome assembly GCF_905333055.1 of Maniola jurtina. NCBI lineage: Eukaryota > Metazoa > Arthropoda > Insecta > Lepidoptera > Nymphalidae > Maniola > Maniola jurtina. The sequence goes on along the minus strand of NC_060049.1, from coordinate 4,605,945 downwards.
TCGCGTGGACTACAAACATTTCAAACCCCTATTTTACCCCCTTAGGAGTTGAATTTTCAAAAATCCTTTCTTAGCGGATGTCTACTACTACTACTAGGAAGTAATAATTCTTATCTAGGTACTAGCACTTAAATTCTACGCTTGCATTATATTCCACTTTGATCACAGTGGTTAGTGTCATATATATATATTCGTACTTTGATCTCGTTTAAAAATTATTATTGGCGATTGAAAAATGGGCTATGGAAAATAATAAATTAGCTAAATATCTTTGAAACATCAAAACAAGATTGAAGATAAATTACTTATATTATTATAGTGATTTTTCCTCCATTACTGTAGGTATAACTTTTTGAATGAAGTCTCCTTCAAGGTTCGTTTAACTTTGAATGTCGAATTCTTGAAATGGTTTGACACTAGATGCCATGTGTATTGATCAATGACAGAGTTCGATGATTGATCATTATGTCGCTTACGACTTCGTCAGCGTTAAGTTCCTACAAGATATCTATGTCACACTTAGGGAACTTCTAACAAAACGTCGTTTGGCTTCGACGTTACTAGCAGGAGTCAAATGTTAGTCCGTTAGTCTGTCCGTCCGTCCGTCCGTCCGTCGTGTCTATTAAGAAAACTTATAGGGTACTTCCCGTTGTCCTAGAATCACGTAGAATCACGTTTGGCAGGTAAGTAGGTCTAGGTTTCACGGAATCAAGCTTCAGTTCCCTCAATCTAGTTCACTCTGCCTATGTCCAGTTGTGGAGGTCTATCATTAGGTAGATCTGGATGATAAATAATAATCAGAATCTCACCTTTTTTTTTTTTTGTTGACGCTGGGGAATGCATTTACGCATCCCCCCCGGAGGGAGGGTATGTGGGACTCGCCGGCCGAGAGGCGACCGGAATACCCACTAAACCCCAGCGGCGCTACTGCGCGTCGCCTGGCGACTGGGTCACGGGAACGGCCGAAGCAAACAACCGCAACCCAGCCAGCGACGTCTGCCGAGGCAGACCCTCCACTGGGGACCTGCTCGGTCCCCACCACCGCACCTCCGGGATGCACCAACGAAGTGCGTCCCCCGACCCTGGGACGCGCACGTCGCCCGTGTCCCGTCCTACACTTCGTCCACTGTGCCCTCTGCTAGTCAGAGGGACACGCGGAGAAATCAGAATCTCACCTAGTGCTAGATGCTACTTAGAGAGCTGGCTAAATGTTTTCATAAATAATTTGGTATGATCTAATTACATACGTATATCTATTCCTTAATTATTATTATTGTTTACTAGTCACGGACGTCATAGCTTACAAGTAATAAGTAGGTATAACACACGAACCCGTTCACAACGTGTTTTGCAAATAACTGTTTAGTTTAGGTAACTGCACGTAACCGATTGTTATGCCTGGCGGTGCTGGTCAGGCGATCAGATGTAAACGAAAGTTAGTTACATACACATCGCGATTACGTTGGTTGCTGACCGCGGTGATTTGCATTTGCCTAACACTTTTTTTTAAATTTCCGTACAAATCGAAAGAATCTGTTTGTATTTCTTCCGCATATTTTCAATGATTAACAAAGAACCATGTGTGTAGACGTGGCGCTTCCAAAATCAATGGTGTAGACTATGTATGTAGCCCAGGTGTGTAGAGTAATTACATATTAAAAAAAATCATTCTACTTAACAATATTTTTTCCTTATTTCCTATAGTCACATCTACACCTTTCTAACTCTATGACCAAACTCCTCTATCATACGTAACATTGTGCAAGAACATATGCAACCTGATATTTTCTTGCACAATGTGAATAGCTTTTGGATCACTGGATAAGTGAACTAGTCTACTCTATGTACTTACATAGTTCTTATCGTGTCTATCAAGAAAACCTATAGGCTACTTCGCGTTGACTTAGAACCATGTTTGGCAGGTAGGTAGCTCTTATAGCACAAGTAAAGGAAAAATCCGAAAACCGTGAATTTGTGGTTACTTCACAGAAAAAAATTATAATATGTTTCACTTTCCAAAGTAATATAACTATACCAAGTGGGGTATCATATGAAAGGGCTTTACTTGTACATACCAAAACAGGTTTTATTTATTTTTAAACATAATAGTTTTTGATTTATCGTGCAAAATGTCGGAAAAAATACCCGAGTACGGAACCCTTGGTGCGCGAGTCTGACTCGCACTTGTTTATATGATGGACAACTAAGCATATTTGATAACGAATAACGAACCCATCCTCATCATCAATCTATTTCCGAGGGCGCGGCACCAGGGCCGTGACCAAATAACTAATTCATTAATGAAAATTTTAAGGTCACAGCTTAGTGTGCTAAGTAACGGTAAGCGCTATTTGACATCCAAAATGGCGTAGTATATCGTGCAAAGAGCTAGCGCGTGCCAGACCTTCGTCATTTTAAAAAGTCCCCAGTCATATTGTCCCCAATGATGGTTGGTGGCTTTGGGAGATAACAAGACGTAATAAAGTTGTAAACTTTTTTACGTCAAAGGATAAACAGATTTTTTTTTAAAAATTCTTCGTAATGGTATTAGAAATCACTTCATGCATTGCCAGACACTTAGTATCGAGGCAATCCCCTGCCAGACGCCCTTAAAGTTTAAAAGTTTATGTTTATACTTTGACGTAAGGTTTTTTACACCTTTATTGCCTGTTATCTTCCCATGCCACCATAATCCGAACTTCATAGTCGCTGATCGTTCTTCCCTGTGTTGGGGACAATACGCAGAGAAACGTTTAGCTTTTATAAAATAACGAAGGTCCGGCACGCGCTGGCTCTCTCTCAATACCGTATAACTTATTATAACATAAACCGCGCGTCCGTTTATTGTTTTATTGTAAACAATTCAATCGCACCTTACATATCGGCATGAGTCACGAGTAGGTAGGCACGTCGGTTAAACTTTAACCCGCGATCGCTTGATATGCTTCCTTTGTTATTATGTTTATATTCATACGGCTCGTGTAAAGATAGTTTCAGTTTCCTTCATGCAAACCATAATTAGAGTTTCTTACTAATCGGCCACAATTTTATATGTTATGGAATTCGGATGTTTGAAAGTCAAACTATTTGCTGTTGTCTACTGAGACTATTGTACCTACTTCATCTTGGAAGACCGTCAACAGTGAACAGCTTGATCAGCTGCTCGATTATTGTAAAGCTGCATCATTCATTGCTACAGTCTCAATTGTTGTGATTGGCTGACTTGATGGTAATTTTGCTGCAATAATGCGTTTTAGCCAGTAGCGAGAGCGTCGGCCAATCAGAGGTGATTGCGATCGTCACACTGTAGCTATTCATTTTTCCGTAATCAAGCCCCAGATGGGACCAACTTGACAATATGCCTACATCTTCAAATGAAGATAAAATTACCGAAATTGGTTTAGATAATAGAATTGACGCTGAAAAACCCCGCCAAAAACGCGTCGATTTCAGAATGCCTACTTTTTTGCAATCTATCTGTCTGATAAAATAGGCGTTACTTATGAGTTATGACTAAACGGAGAAAGTATTGATCTAGAGATAAACTTGTCATCGAACGATAAATCTTTTCTTGTTATGAAATGAAATATATTTCCACAACTTAAGTAAATATTATATACGTATCTTTTTGTATGTACCTACATATTTGTAACACAGATAACCGCAAAAAAACATTCACATATATTATATGAGATTCTTGAAATACGAGTATACATATGTATAATGTATACGTACACGTATTTAAAGAATCTGGAGAGAATCTCGAAGGATCTTGAGAGATGAGATAGATAGAAAAAATTTAACTCATTATCTCGACCAGTAAATAAATAAATAGGGTTTAAATTGAGGCACAATCCCTCTCAATCAAAGTTCATCAATGAATACTCGGATAGACGACATTGCGGGGGTTTTTTTATTGTGTTTTTTCGTTCGGAAGTGGCCTCATGATTGGTGAGAATAAAAACCGATCAATTAACACCGCCGCGCTCCATTTCATTGGCTGATTGGACGCCGCGAACACCGAGGAAGTTCGTTCTGACTGACTGGTGATGGAAATGATGGGAAAATTCGCAATTCTGTTTTCATTACACATTGCGGTTAGGTGATTTATTTATTTTAATAAACCCGCCCTGGCCTCTGAAGTGACCAAGGGGAGCTTAAATTAGGTTATTTAAAAATGGATTAATTTGAGCGTCCAAAAATAATTTGCTCTAGTAAAAGTTGCCTTGTTATCTGAGTAGCTAACTCTAACAGTTCACTTCATTTCGCTTGCTGATTGGACGCTGCGAACACCGAGGAAGTTCGTTCTGACTGACTGGTGATGGAAATGATGGGAAAATTCGCAATTCTGCTTTAATTACACATTGCGGTTAGGCGATTTATTTATTTGAATAAACCCGCCGTGGCCTCTGTAGTGACCAAGGGGAGTTTAAATTAGGTTATTTAAAAATGAATTAATTTGAGCGTCTAAAAATAATTTGCTCTAGTAAAAGTTACCTTGTTATCTAAGTAGCTAACTCCAACAGTTCACTTCATTTCGCTTGCTGATTTGACGCTGCGAACACAGAGGAAGTTCGATCTGACTGACCAGTGATGGAAATAATGGGAAAATTCGCAATTCTACTTTCATTATACATTGCGGTTTGGTGATTTATCTGGAAATGCTCGAGCGGTACTTAATTTAATAATGGATTACAATGAGTAGCTAAAAATTCGCGAAACATCATTAAAAGTTTCCTAGCTATCTTAGTAATTAGATACTTCAAGAGCTCCATTTCGTTGGCCGCTTATACTAGGAAATCCGAATAGTGCGATCAGCAATAACGGAAAAATTCGCACTTCTGTTTTCATTAAGTATTGTGGTTGAGTTATGTATTTAGAATATATATAATACGTATCTTATATATGAAAGTTAATGTCTGTCTGTTCATAACGCATATGCGTTAGCGTATTGTTCATCTAATTGAGTGATCCGATTGTGTGAAGTCTTTCAAACAAAGAGACATTGCAATGCATGCCTTGCATTAGATAACTCTAAATATTAACCCCATTTGAGGCCAACTATGTACTATATTTACTTACCAATATTTTACGTTGTTATTTACTTATTAGGTACCTTATTAGTTACGCACGACCCATGGGGTACCAAAATAACAGATTACTTTAAACAGGAAGCATTGTAATAATAAGTCCAAAGTAGCTATACCTAAATACAGCCCTCAAAATTCCTCCACATATTCATGGCCATAGAATTTCCTTCAATTCATTGCCAATGGCGCGTCGAAAGCCCCAAGTTCGTAGCCTTCAGTTAATGGTGTGACCTTATAAGCTGAAGTTCAGGCTGGCACGCGACGGGGGAAACGCCCAAAGACCGACCTTATTTCTATTCCAGCTAGTGATGGATGGCATGTCGATTAATCTTTATTAAGGCTTGTCAATCGACACGAGTCATTAACTGGGTCCACGCCACACCGAGTGGCCTAGTCTCCCGAGGCCTTCTCTGAGAGTGAAAACTTCTGTGTGGTGAAAACTGGATGGAACTCGATTAGCACTTTTTAGGATTCCTTTGTAAAACAAAGAATCCTTATTAAATAAAATGCGCAGCTATTTTAAAAATAAATTACAAGAGGTGCGAGAAAATTGTTGTCCTATAGTATAAAATAATATTTTTTTTCAGATTTGTGGAAAGTGAGAGTCGCTATTTTTTTTTTGTATTACCACCTCGAGTGATAGAATAGAAATATTTTTATTCAGATAAACTTTTATCTCCATTAAATTAACTTTTGAATCGCCAAATGCATATACAAATACTTATTAAATAGGTACCTATTTTAAAATTATTTATTATTAGGTTTCTTAGTTTTTGAATTGTCGATGCGTGTTCTGCGTTTGACATGCACTTTATCAGTTCAAGATAAACGTGTTCAAAAAGAAGGTCATAGCAGGCGGAATTAACTTTGAACTATGTTGTTTCTTACATTCAAAATACCAATTGTTGTGATTGGCTGAATTAATGGTAACTATGCTTGTTGTATGCTTGGTGCGTTTTAGAGATTTGCGCTTAATCTGATGTGAATATGAATATGAATACACTGTGCTCAAGACTGGAATCTAAAATCACGAAGTTTGACACTTTTCAATTAAATTATAATAATCTGTCCTTTTTTTATTACATAGGTAAGAAAAATATGCAAATACTCTAAAAATTAGTTGCCGTCAGAATCGTCATACTAGTTGTCAAACTACGCCGACAGGCCACAGGTATTTTATCGATAAGGACCCCACATCACTAGACCAACAAAAGACCGTATAATGAGCTTTACACCTGCGAAGGACAAACCTTGCCGCGTCATGGTCGTAAACCAACCTTCGTGAGGGAAACAAATATAAATCATTCCCTTTTACCACGAGACATAAAGTGAAAGTTTACTATGTCTCAACTCAGAGTTTACGCCTAATGTACTCTAACAATGTACGGTCGGCCTCAGAATTCGAGTAGCAACTCCGTGAAACTATTACATTAAGAACCAGTCACACTTATAACCGTTTTCTATAAACACGCCACACACACCTAACGCATGTACATAACCGTGCCACGCGAATGTGATCATTAAGGTGCTAAACGACTTACGGCCTTTGACTGTACACGTGCTTTTGTTTTATGTGTTTGTGTATTTTATGGGGGTTTGGTTATAATTTGCAACACTTCTCTTGTTTTACTTGAGCAAAGAAGATCATTTATCGATCGGGAATAAACGATAAATTCGTCCTTTAGTTATTTCTCAAAAATTAATTCTCTTGCTTCTACTAAAAGGATTTACAAACGTTGCAAGCAGTTGTTTCTGTTTGGCCTAAGCTAAGACGTGGTGGAGAGCTTAGACTGAAATCTGTAGAGCGTAGTTTCTTTGACTTTGCTTGTATTTTAAAAACTTAAAACAAGACAGAGTTATATCTCTGACATAAATCTGTCTCGTTTTAACTCCTAAGTGAGTAAAGTAAGTACGGTATTAGATCGCCATATCACCGGATGAACTAGTCAAAAAAATCATCCCATTTTTGAATTATCGAGTCTTCTCAACACTGATAAGTCTGATAATTTAATCGTTGTTAGTTATGTAATAGGATAAAATATTGTTAAACGGAATTTTAAAGGTTATACTCATATAAAACATATAACTTACTATGTTTAAAAGAATGTTATCGCATATAAAGCAAGTTACGAGGGCAACTAAGCCGTACTATCTAGAACTTGCCTTGTAAGCCCCTCGCAAACACGGAATACTGAGATAATGAAATAGATCATTTTTATTTAAACACTTCCGCGAATCATGTAAGAAGACTGCAATTTAGTTTTCTAATTAAATGTATAATAGGCTTATATTATTATCTGTTATCGCTAGAATTGTGTGAAATATTCAGATTACGTAATTCTACGTTAAGTATCTGTAGTACTTTACCAAGTACACAAACTAACCAGTCTATACTGTTTAATCGCGGAACGGCCTACTTCGGGTATAAATATAGCTCTACATAATATTTATTTATTTATATTTATTAGGACACCAGAAAATTATTATATCAAACCATTCTTAAATCTATATATTTCACACACATTATCAGATATATAACTTATTAATTAGGTGTCACTACTTGTGCCAAAAGAAGTTAAAAAAAAAAATTACTAATCAATAAAAAGTTTACATTGTACAAAATTTATGCCTAAGATAAAATAAAAATACTAATTGGTCGTTAATTAACAAAAGGTGAATAGTGAATACAGGTCCTAATAAGTAATAGGTATGTATCGGACTCATTTTGATTGCTAGGTTCAAATTCTTCTTTGTTGTTACGCCCTTTGCAGAGCGGTTGTAGTCGACGCTGGATATGCCTCTCTATTCCTCTCTGTGGCTGCCTTCTTTGAGCACTCGTAATATAAGGGGTTGTCTATCGCAGCCTTTACTTAGTCTATCCACCTAATGTGCGATCTAGTAGATATGTACTTTGGTGCCCTCTACCAGACTCTGCTATCCTTGAACAACCTACTACACATTTAATGGAGCTAAGTCATTATAGCTATCTGCATAGCTTTCAACCCAATCTTTCCAGTAGTTCGAGCTGCTCAAGATCAGTCAGTCAGTCACCTTTTCTTTTAATATACATTTAGATTAAAGATTAATTTGAACGCATAATTATCTCGCACTCATTTCATTGCACACACAACTTAGTAACTACTTAGTAACAATTTGTTCTCGTCTCTATTCTCATTTAGCGTTATCAGTTATATAATTAACATTATTTGCATAACGTGTAGGAAATGTGGGGCGGCATTGCGTTCGAATTAATTCTGTAATCGTTTTACAACGAATTGGGACATTTCTGCTTCCTGGCTAATTTTATCACAAGAAAAACGCACTCAGGAAGCCGATAGAGTTGTAACAAAAAATATCCTAATCTACTTCAAACATGTAAATTAGTAACATTAAAACTTTTAAGTTAAATTGTTGTATTTTACACCTGTAATGGTGCTCTGTTGTACATATACAATCTCGAAATTAAACGTAGTTTAAAAGATCTAAGCATACAGAGGGACTAAGTCACTTTTCAAATTGGGTACACTTTCTTATTGTCAAACAGTGATGTAGTGGTGATAAAACTAAAGCTACGAGGGTTTTAACAGGGCTCTCTCCGTCAGTCGTTTCATACAATCGTAGTTCCAATTTCATTTGAATATTAAGCAACCAAAGTCCATGAAATTTTGCAGACATATTCTAGAAACTAATATCTTTGCCTGTGGTGTTTTAGTTTTTTCTAAAAATATGTAGTTTTAAAATTACAGGGGCTCAAAGATTTGTATGTAAATTTTTAAGACCGCGCATCTTTGAAACCGAATATTTTAACAGAAATCTGGAAAACCACAGACATAGATATTATTTTCTAGAATATGTCTGCAAAATTTCATGGACTTTGGTTGCTTAATATTCAAATGAAATTGGAACTACGTTTGTATGAAACGAGTGACGGAGAGAGCCCTCTTAAACTCCAAACGCGCCCAAGTCTGACGGCGGGAAGCGAGTTTATTTTATACTATGTAGAGATTAGATACTACGAAGGTAGATTTAGGTTATAGTACCTCTTTCCTTTAGATAAACTCACGTTGTGGAGATTGTCCACCGAGAGTGGTCCAGTTTTGTGTCGAAACTTGAAAATAACTTTGTCATGGTTTAGCAACTAGTTCAACATTGATATAGAAACCCAAGATACACAAAAATGAAAAGGATATGCAACCTGTCTATGTACTGTCGAAACAGTCAAGCGTCAGTTCGCGTGCTGTTTAATACAGTTATATAATATGTCAACTGCATACCAACTGCAATTTTGCAGTCGGCTTGCAGTCTAAATACACTCCGACTTATATACCCGATGCTTCAATTTTACGAGTTATCTTTTTGGCAACCCCCTGTCAGACACCCTAAGACTTTTAAATTCTAAGAGCGTCTAGTATGGGGTTGCTGCCACTTTCAGCTTTTCTAAAATAACGAAGGTCTAACACGCGCTGGCTCTCTCTATTATTATCTGGCCAATTTTCATTATCTGACATATTTTCACTATCTGACATGAAATTGTCTCGGAAATTCGGAACGTCTTTGAATGGATATCGTGGGTAATACCATAAAATATAATATCAATGTTTTAATAAAGTCTCCACACACTAGTTTAGCTATCTTAAACACACGGTGACTGGCTGCGACCCAATTTTCGACTGCCGATGTGAAGTGGGTCCTATTATGTACCATATAACATGTAGGTGAGATTTTTCTCACGTAGTAGGTATAAAAGTGATTGGCATTGTGGCGCCTGCATAGTAAGTAAATACTATACCGGTTGTTGATAAGACTAACAATAACATAATGGCAACCTCGTGACCACAGAATTCTAATTAAGTTTTAATAGAAATGCTATCTGCCGTTCTTTGATACCAGTACCTACCTAAAGCGAGCGTGTCGCCAATTTTACATACACATACCTATAGTGCGCGACAGGTAAGATGGCAACCGTGGTGGGGACGCCCCGCACACCCTCACAGCCCCCCCGTTTACCCACGGCGGGTAAGCGGGTGACGTGCGGGTGTGCATGGCGTCCCCCCGTCTCATACCCCGATTGCCATCTCAACCTTTCGCATACTATACCTACCACGTATTCGTATTTCTATCTCTGCAGGCTGCATCTCTTACAAGTTCATCATCAAACCATTGTCGGCTTACTGCAGGTTTCCTCTCAGAATGAGAAGGTTATAGCCATAGTCCACCACGTTGGTCAAAATCAGATCGGCAGAATACTCTTACAAGTAACAACTGTTAAAATCGAAAAATTCAGATTACGAAATATTATATGTAAGCCTTAACTATAAAATCCTATTTTTTAAATACAGAAAATTTATAACTTAACACGCAAGTGATAAAATACGAATTAATATCTTGATGAATTTTATGTCATCACTCATCAGCAAATGATAAAAATACAATGATAATAACTTAACAACAATTAATTAATTATTAAATCGTGACTTTTCTTCATCAGTCATATAGTCGTGATGTTATATGTTATTTGAAAAAAAGTGTAGAAATCGTATTGCAGCATAGCGTTCCAACTTCCAACGCAAGGCTTGATAGTTGATACCTACTTCATAGTGATTTTGAAACATCGAGAATCTGTGGAAACATCTGTACCTATTTTATTTACGATTTATTAGAGAATCTGGTCAGCACGAAAGTTGTTATTATCCCATTAGTACAATCTCAATAATAGAGATTGGCTGAATTTATAATATGCTTGGTGCATCAGTTAATTTAACTCAATAGTGAGAGAGTTTCGATAGATAGATGACTCTATTGCACACAAAACAAGAAAAAACAAAACAAATAAGAAATTATAAACTAAAAAAACAATGGTATGCAAAGGCGGCCATATTGCTTAAAGCAATCTCCACCAAGCTTTCGGTAAATCAACTGGCCACACTATTCTCAATCGGGTAAATGGTTGTGTTTGGCGGATATTTAAATAAGGTTAATCAGCGAGCCGCGTCGGCAGACGTGACTTTTTTTAGGGTTCCGTACCTAACTCAAAATGAAAAAACCGGCCAAGTGCGAGCCAGACTCGCGCACTGAGGGTTTCGTACAAAACAAGATAACTACACCAAGTGGGGTATCATATGAAAGGGATTTCTTTACCTGTACATCCTAAAACAGATTTTTATTTATTTTTATACATAATAGTTTTTGATTTATCGTGCAAAATGTCGGAAATTACCCGAGTACGGATGACTCGCACTTGGCCGGTTTTTTTACAGCCAATACGACAGCGATATGGTTGACGCCAGTCACGCAATTCGCGATATCAAGAATCATTTGCCGAATCCCAGTTTACTGGTGGCGAACCATAAGAGGTTATTGCGCTCGTCACACTGTAAATATTGACAGACTACGGGCGGTAGGCCTCCGAAACCAAATAAAGAAATAAGACCCGACTACTTCTAAAACGCCACTACAGCTAAAGTAGAATATTTATGGTTCATATTTGTAAATACAAATTATATAAGTGGATAAGTGTTTTCGGTATCTAAATATTGAGACCTTTCAGACAAACTCGACAGACTTATCTCAACTTATTTTTTTGTCATATCCGCCATATCGACTTAGATAAGGGTAACACAGTAGGTAATAGATATACAACGTAAATAAAAAGTTCACGACCTTTCTGAAATTAAAACATAAATAAGTAATAGGATAGAATATTTTTTTAAGTAAACTTTTACAAGCGCTTTTGAATCGTCAAAATAGTTTACTATTAAATTTAATTACTAACTAAAAAAAAGAATAAGAACTCCATAATTTCCTTAGAACTTGAAATCGGAACTAATTTTCTTATCGTCCGACTCGTTCTAAACAGAAAACCTTATCACAATTCCATGATTCACACAGCATTATTAATTTTTTATAGATTTGCGGTCAACGGCCGGCAGTCAATGGCCTTAGATTTGTTTAGGTATGAATAACCTACTTTAACGAATTGTTTATTTCTTTCTGATAATATTTACATATCCCACATGATTTTTGAAACTCATCACATTAATATGTTAGCGGAATATAATAAAACTAAAATGATTATTTTATAGAATGTGAGCAACAAATAAATTAATTGAAGTTTCAGGGCTCCTAGATATTATAAAAGAATCATCACATGATATTAAGTTAGTAAATACATATGTGAAATTGTATTCTACCTTTGTGTTAAACTGCTGAACCGATTTTCCTGCTCCCTAGAACTCTTCATACAAACGTAGTTGGGTTTTCATTTGAATACTAAGCAATTTGAAAGAAAGAGGAACAAAGAAAGATCTTTTAATCTTTTATATTTAATAGAGATGAATGAGAACCAATTAGATGATTATTTAGGGAGACTTTACCTAAATAAACTTAACCAAATAAAGGTGAACTATTAATATTATCTATGATTATATTACAAAGAGGAAAGACTTGTTTATTTTGTAAATGATAATCTTTGAAACCACTGAACCGATTTTAATAATTCTTTCACCATTTTAGAAAGCCACCTTATCCAGAAGTAACATAGACTATAAATTATATTTGTACTGCAGACAAAGTCTCGGGCAAAAGCTATATAATTGCGAATATAATAATATTATCTTGTTTATCTTCATTTTAACATCATTATCTTTGTTTGTTACTCTGGAGAACACAGTAACAAGAAGTGTTATCTTAATCAATATACAAAATAAATTAGGCCTAAAGTCTAAACTATCAAATATCAAACACGATAATAATATCTATTCATGAATCAAGGCTTGATAGCAGTCATAGAGGATGTGCAATGGAACCTCCATCATCTGCTGACATAAACTTTTAACTGAAGTTTTTCATAAGTTGATCATATTATATTATGTGATCGATATTATCGACTAAAAGGCAACTAATAACGACATTTACTAAGATTATTATATTTTTAAATACACTGAAACTCATGAATTAATATGACGCTATCCATTGTTACAGTTGCCGGCTGCAGCCAATGTCCTCGCCGGGTATGGAGCAGCAGTGGATTACGAAGTTAATGAACTAATCTAGCGTCTTCAATGCGGGAGGCTGCGTCACCGATGTTGTTATGACGAAAACTCTCGCTCACAAAACGAAAAACAAACACGCGCTAGCGAAAGTATAACAAGAAAACTTATCGATACTGGAGTCATCAAATTGTTTTTCTTGCAAGCCAGTATCGGATTCCGCAGTGACAAAACGATAAAGTGTTACGTTGTTAACGAAAATTCGTTGCGATTAAATCGATAGATATAATAATATTTATTGATAACGTGTTTAAATTTTTCGTAACGGCATACAGTGAAAGAGCGTAGCCGTAACACGACGTGTTTTACGAGTAACTAGTGTCAGTGTGTGTATGTGTAACATAATCAATATATTGAGGGTGTGTGCGTGTGTTGTGCTTTTTAAATCTTCGGATATCGAATGTGCTTTTAAAATGCGCGTGGAGGGTCTGTGGTCCGGGCTGGCGGCACTGGGATGGTTCGTCAGTATAGTGGGATGTCACACGCCGGGTAGCGAGCTCGAGTCCGTAAGGTACGGACCCTCGGAGGAGAGATTCGGCAGTGACACCTATACTGTTGCCAGTATAAACATCACGTACAAGGATGAGCACGGTGAAGTCTACACAGAGACGTCAGAGGTAAGCCCTATTTATTAAAAAAACTTTTACAAGCACTTTTGAATCGTCAAAGGCATCTACCACTGGTTCGGAATACCTTTCCTACCGAGAAAACCAACAAGAAACTCGGTGGTTACTCTTTTCAAAGATTTGATATACAATAATATTATGCCATGTAATAAATGTAATTGAACTCCACAATCTTCGATTGTATAATATGCTTTTCTCAGGAGCATAGTTTTATAAATCATCATCATCCTGTGGACTTCCACTGTTGGACATAATTATATAGGGCCTTCCCTAAAGAGCGCCACCACACCCGGTCCTCAGCCTTCCTCATCCAGCCACTTCCCGCCAGCCTCTTTACATCATCGGTCCATCTTGCTGTAGGGCGTCCCACACTACGCTTGCTTATATGCAAGTCTTCACTCATGGACTTCCCGGCTCCAATGGCCATCGCCTCTACGATAGGCATAGCCTGCCCACTACCACTTCAGTTTGCTAATAGTTGCTATTTATAAATGTTATCTCTTAATACAGGAATTAAGATTATTATTCACGAAACGGCTGATAACTTGTGCAAATTATATCATTAATATGTCTGTTTTGATTACCACGTCATATCCTTGTTGTTGATTGTCGATTATTAAGCAGGTAGGTAAGGAATCAGCTTTGCCTATCTAAGTAGATATACATATTAAGTATGTTTTTGAGTCGTAACATCACGCTAATATTATAAAGGTGAAAGTTTGTATGTGTGTGTGTGTGTGTGTTTGTTACTCCTTCACGCAAAAACCACTGGACGGATTTGGCTGAAATTCGGAATGGAGATAGATAATATCCTGGATTAGCACATAGGCTACTTTTTATCCCGGAAAACCAAAGAGTTCCCACGGGATTTCGAAAAACCTAAATCCACGCGGACGAAGTCGCGGGCGTCAGCTAGTCCTTAATATTCCGTTCTCAGCTCCGTAGGGTAAAATCGCCAATTAGATAGCTGTGCGCGCACTATATTTCAATCTAATTGCACGCTCCGCGGCGCGAACAAAAGAAACGCATTGAAACCCCTTTCTACCTAAATTTAAATTTATAAATCTCATTTAATTAATCAACAAATACTTAAATAATACCTATCCATAATTTCTTTTTGAGTTACTCGTAAAGGAAATGAAATTAATTTTAAAAATACTAAATTTTAACGGGCATTATTGGAACATTTCGTCTCTTCGGGTTTCGCGTCCTGAATATCTGTGACCACTAGGTGCCACTAGCCCACGGTCCACTTAAAATTGCGGAACCGTTAAGGCCCCAGTACACAATGGCCCATGCGGGCCCACTACAGGCCATCGCCATTGTGTACAGGGGGTAATGGTATATGATGGCGGACAATTGTCAATCGTGGCGCGCAATCGGGGAGTTGTCGGTTTTTTGGGCACACTTCAAAGGAATCGTGGCGTAGCGTGGCCTGTGGTGTTTACACAATCGGCCATTGTTTAGTTCGTCACCGGCCGCTGACGGGGATAGTACACTTTTGTGTTTCGTGCTAGAACTAGAATTTTCGATCGTCCAAAATGTCAATATCGTGGAGCAATGAAGAAACTTTCAAGTTTATTGATTTATATCAATCTGAGCCCGCACTTTTATATTTGCAATATATATTCGAAAATTCTTTTATATTTGCAATATATATTTGATATTTTTTGCAATATATATTCGAAATCACTAGATGACATACGAACAAAGTTATCGAATTCCCCTGATGGTTCTGCAACAAGGTCACTTAACAGATTGTCCATGAATTGCCTGAAAACGGTAAAAAAATTCTTAGTCATGTTACGTTAACATTCTAAATATTAATATCATAACCTAAGTACCACATTAAAAAATGTACGTACCTTGTCCTGTTTCGATGAATGGTCAGCATCCACCATCGCCTTTTTCGCCATTTCTTTTTTATAACTTTGTGACGGTACACACTTCTGTATTACTTGTAAACAGTATACAAATAAATAGCCGCAGCCGTAATTACTTCGACGTCCATCGCAAGTGGTTTGCCAGGCAGCAATGAGCCATGCGCCATTGTGTGAACACCAAGTGATCGTGGCCTACAATTGTGCATTGCAAAGCGTGGCCCATCACAGACCATTGTGTACTGGGCGCTTTAGGAACTAGGAAGTGAACCATGAAGTAGCGGTCAAAGAGGCCAAAAGGTCAAATCAAAATCATTTATTTCCATAAAATTTGATCTAACAGTAATTGCTTATAAGAATTTCATTTATTAGTTACTAGCCGATGCCCGCGACTTCGCCCGCGTGGATTTAAGTTTTTTGAAATCCCGTGGGAACTCTTTGATTTTCCGGGATAAAAAGTAGCCTATGTGCTAATCCAGGATATTATCTATCTCCATTCTAAATTTCAGCCAAATCCGTCCAGTAGTTTTTGCGTGAAGGAGTAACAAACATACACACACACACACACACACACACACACACATACAAACTTTCGCCTTTATAATATTAGTGTGATATTTGAGATCAAAAGTGGTTGGCCTTGCTAGACTTTATCAGTCTGTGTTAAGGACAACCACAGGTAGACCCTCCGCACTAAGCAAAAATTTTGAGAAATTCTTTAAAAACCTTAATTCGATAGCAAGAAATAAACTCGTAGTTTCACAATAGGCATTAATATATCTGTGGTGTTTACGCTACTTTGATATCACAGTCCAATCCAATGTCAACGATCTCGCGAATTTGGCATCGCCCCAGACATTCTGTAAATTCTATCTACTGTACAATAAGCTAAGATGAAATTGAACAATAAAACTAACGTCATCATCCTCATGAACATTGCCCATTGCCTGCTCACTAATAGGCACCGGTCTCCTCTCTGAATGAGAAGGTTTGTGCATAGTCTACCACGCATATTAATGCGGCTTGGCTGACTTCACACACCTTAAAAAAGACTATGGAGAACTCTCAGGCATGCAGGTTTCCTCACGATGTTTTCCATCACCGTAAAAACAAGTGATATTTATTTTAATTGAATAGTTAGAGGTGCGTGCCCGGGATCTATCCCCCGACGTTCCCAATAAAACACCGACCGACGCGACGCGACGTCTTAACCATTAGGCTATCACCATCGAACCAGCATCGATGTGTTATCGCCGTTAAAATGCTATTTTAATTTTTAATTTTGATTTATTTTCATTTGCTAGGTTCACTTGCAGAGTTATTACATTGATACATTAAAAATAGACCTACTTAGTCTAAACATAAAATGCTATACTTAGTTAAGAATTATTTTTGACTCATACCCAGGTATGTTTTTAACCAGTCATTACTCCGTGAATGTCCGCTTTTATTTGTTCTAATAATAAATTGTTTTTGTGAAATCGTTGAGAATTTTCCATACAAATGCACAGAAATAAGTTTCGTGGGCGATTATTTTCTTTTGTAAGAGATATCAACACTTGAGATTAGTTTAGAAACTTCGTCGTTATTTGATGATCAAAATAACGTGAAAACAGAAATCCCAAACAAGATAAAGTTCAATACTAAAACCCGACTGCTCTTAATAAATGCTGAAATATAGAAAAAAAAAAATGTTTTGTCATGTTTGATTTAGGTTTTTAAAAAATCTCGTGAAAACTCTGCTTTTCCGAGATAAAAGTTGCCTATGTCAATTTCCGGGACGCAAGCTATCTCTGGAAGTGGAAAAATGTTTGATTTTCCGGGGTAAAAAGTATTCTGGGTCCGTCCCCGGGATGTAAGCTGTTTGCCAAATGTTATCATAATCGGTTAAACTATGAAAATTTATATTCTCTGGGCATTTGAGATTGTTGTTGCCGGGTCGGGTCACCTACGGAACAACATTCGCCGATAATTATAATAATTCAGATCCTGTAAACAAGATTATTCTCTATAAATAAATGATGTTATTTATGTACATAATAATAATTAAAGAAACAGGTTTTCGTGATATCGTAGCAAGAAGTGAGAACGGGTTTAGGAAATACATAGTAGTAAAAACAAAACTAATTGAAAAACTATTATTATTATACATTTTGTATCAAGTAAATTATACTTATCGAGGTAATTACTTAATTTCCATACTTCTAATGACTTATAAAAGTAACAATCAGGTTTTTTTTTAACCGACTTCCAAAAAAGGAGGAGGTTCTCAATTCGTCGGGATCTTTTTTTTTTTTATGTATGTTCCCCGATTACTCAAAGACCCCTGGACCGATTTGGAAAATTTTTTTTTTGTTTGAAAGGGTATACTGTGCAGGTGGTCCCATATAAATTTGGTGAAGATCTGATGAATATCTTCGGAGATGGAGAACAGAACTCCTCAATGGATAGGAGCAAATTGCTCGCGATCAGTGTAATAGCTTAGTAAACAGTAGGGTTTTAACTGGGCACAGCATATTATAGTACAGTGGGGCCACTAAAAATTGTGAAATAAAAAATTTTCAAAAGAAAAATAAAACCGACTTCAAAAACGACAAACACTAAAAAGTAAAAAATAACTTTTGTTTAGCTACACGTGTAATGCACCTAGGTATGAAGTCGGGCGAGCTTCACTCTTGGATTTCTAATTTTGTTTTAATATGCTCGCTCGACTTCATACCTAGGTGCATTACACGTGTAGCTAAACAAAAGTTATTTTTTACTTTTTAGTGTTTGTCGTTTTTGAAGTTGGTTTTATTTTTCTTTTGAAATTTTTTTTTAGTAGGTATGTAATTGAAAAGCGGTCTATAATTTTGTTTAGGTACAATAATATGTAATAGGTTAACTGTTAATGATAACATGATGGCTTCAAAATGGAATAAAAGAAAAATAATAATACATATAACACACATATTAAATAATTATTATAATTTAGATAAATTGGTCCGATTTAAAGAAGGTTTAGGGGATATTGGCCTCTCCTAAGTTGGGAGATATAAAGGAAACTACATCTCCCTTATAATCTCGTTTATTACACAAATGCGTGTATCCAATAAGGGAACGTAGTACAGACTGTGTTATAAAATTATAATTCACGGCAGCCGCGGTGGTCCGCTGACTCAGGCGCGGGCATCGTGTTACCTGTGTCCCTACAGTACTCCCCTGCCAAAAAATTTTTTTTTTTAAAGTTGATTTCTCCTTTATATAAAAAATTAATAGGCATCTCCGGGAGACTGCATATGTTACGTGCACAATGCAACACTTCGCTCGCCTGCCGCTACAATTGCTGACACAAAAGTATCACATTACAGAAAATAAAACATAACCATACACACAGTAGGTAACACTTAGAATAATGAACATGTAAGTACTCAAATTACCGCAAAGACACATATTATCAAAAAAATTATATATTACTATCTATTAAACAATATAAAGAGTTGTGCTGCGTAGGACAATTGCATCGTTCTACTTATGTATACCTATTAGCTAAAATTATGAAACCAGTACAATGTTATAATACTTATTATATACTGAACACTAACTTTAGAAATTTTAATACTATAATCTATAATCGAATCATTACAACTGCGTTTCCATGAAACGAATTGGTTTCTTAACTACTCTTCCACTCCGGGTAGTTTTTACCAAATTGTCGTTCTCGGGAATGTCCATACTTACAGATTCATTTAGTAGATACGCCGGTTTTAGTCGATTGATCGATACAGAACTCAACCTGTCACCTATCTGAATAAGATATACTTTACCACTGCGCTTCGCAACTCGATAAGGACCGTCGTAAGGAGGCTGCAGTGAACGGCGTACGGTGTCATTTCTTAGGAAAACATACTCACACACTTGTAAATCTGGATGTACAAACAACGTTCTACTATTACCGTGCGATTCTGGTTTGGGCTTAATTTTACTAATTGAATCTTTTAACTTATTTAAATATTCTGACTCGGAGATTTTTATTGTGGCGTCATCATAAAAATCTCCTGGTAACCTTAGGGTTCTACCAAACGTAAGTTCAGCTGCACTTATCCCGGTATCACTCCTTGGTGCCGCTCTTAAGCCTAGCAACGCTAGTTCATCTACCCATGAAGTACCTACCGTAAGACGTGCCATTAAAGCTACTTTTAATGACCTATGCCATCTCTCCACCATACCGTTACCTTCGGGATGGTAGGGAGTAGTACGTAGTTTTTCTATCCCTAAATATTTCATAAGCTGAGTAAACAAATTGCTCTCGAAAGATTTTCCCTGGTCCGTTGTGACCTTGGAAACTGTTCCGTAACGAGATATCCAGCCTGTAAAAACTACTTCAGCTACCGTCTCTGCTGTCATGTCGCGTGTCGGAAACGCTTCCATCCAGCCTGTGAAACGATCTATCATGGTTACACAATATCTGTAACCGTCTGCAGTGATAGGTAAGGGTCCCACTATATCTATGTGTAGATGCTGAAAACGATCGACTTTCGGAAACTTATTTATCTCAGATTCCGTATGCCGATGAACCTTGACGCGTTGACACTTGGTACAAGATTTCGCCCAAAGATTCACGTCCTTGTTCATACTAGGCCAAAAGAATTTTTGTGACATTAACTTTCTACTAGCCCGAATTCCCGGATGACTTAAATTATTATTAATAAATTATGACCGAATCGAAAGCTAAACGTCGAAATTCTTTAGGTAAATATGGTCTCACCTTACTTTCCGATATTTCGCAATAAATAGGTTTACTACACAATGGTAAATAAATCTGCTTAAACTGCAACTTACCGCTGTGTGTGTTCTGCAACTCTTGCATTAGGTACTCGTCGCTTAGTTGCTGGGTGGCTAATTCTTCGTAATTTATCGAAGTAGGACATGTTATTGTTGCAATCCGAGACAACGTATCCGCTACCACATTGTCTTCCCCACCTATATGTTGAATATCGGTGGTAAACTCGCTGATGAAAGCTAACTGCCTAACTCGCCTAGGGCTGTCAACATTACTATTACTTTTAGTAAACGCGTACACTAAGGGCTTATGATCCGTAAAAATTGTTAGAGGTCTACCTTCATATAAATTCCTGAAATGCCTCATAGCCATGAAAATAGCCAAAAGCTCCCTGTCGTACGTACTGTATTTTCTCTGAGCTTCCGTCAACTTCTTGGAAAAATAACCTAATGGTTGCCATGCGTTGTTCACCTTTTGTTGCAAAACGGCTCCGACGCACGTGTTAGAAGCGTCCGTCATCAGAGCCAAAGGTACATCACGTAACGGATACGATAATGTAACTGCGCTTTGTAAGCTGCTTTTACATTTCTCGAATGATTCGATGGCTTTTTCCGTCCATTGAATCATAGTCTTGTCCTTTTTCTTAGTATTATGTAAATAAGTATTTAACTCGCCTTGATATTCTATCGCCTTGGGAATGTGTGACCTGTAGAAGTTCAACATACCTAAGAATCTCCTGAGCTGCTCCACCGTTTCCGGTCGGGGAAAATTGACAATAGCCTCAACTTTCTCGCCCAGTGGTCGAATACCTTGAGTTGAAACTTCATAACCTAAAAATTCTAAATCCAATAAGGGAACGTAGTACATACAGACTGTGTTATAAAATTATAATTCACGGCAGCCGCGGTGGTCCGCTGACTCAGGCGCGGGCATCGTGTTACCTGTGTCCCTACAAAGGCTTTACACAATCTTTTAATATTAAGTATGTTTTTGCCAGTAAATATTCTAGTAAGTAATAAAATCTACCACAAATCAATGCCTATCACAATAATTTATCTATATCTTACAAGTTCCAAAGATATTTGTAGGTTTCGTGTTTATACCAAAAGTAGAATATAATGAAATGTAATATTTGTGAGATTACTACTTAATTATCTACATCATAAACTGTTCGAAGTTAATTAAATTGTAATGTATGCAAGAAGTTAAAATTAAGTAATAATAACTTGAATATATTAAATAGATTAACTGATGTTCGATTAAGCAACAATTTCGTTTCTTCTCACGATAATTTGAATTCTTAGGTATTAAGTTGGTAATTAACTAATGAAAAAGTTAAAGTATTGAAGAGTAGATTTTTTTTTGGTTGTTTCCGTATATTTAGAGAAAAGAAGGAAGCCTAAGGTCCGGTATCCACCTAAATGGAGAGGAGAGATGTGTTCAGTCAACCAATCGATTCACAATAGATGACGCGAAAAAATTATCACGTCATCTTTTAAAAATCTGATTCAATGAATTCAATCGTTCTCATAAACCGTACCTACATGATTCATGATATTGAGGCAAGTAAATTAATTAGAAAATACAATATAGTGTCATCATTGTCTGATAATAATTTTGTGTAACACAAGCGAGAAACCTGACGATTTCATCTTGGCTTTAGATTTTGTATCTTTTAAAGATAAAGATAAAACTTAGCGTAATCGAGATGTTACACGAGTTGTTTTATTTTTGTTTGGGTCATGGCATGACGTAAACTTTTAATTGCATCTTAATCACGAATCTATCTTGTTTTTATCCTTATAAAGTTGTTTCGAGTTTCTTCATACAGCCCGAGCACAGTATATTTTGCAACCCTTTGGCGATGAAAAAACCGATCAAGTGCGGATCGAATTTGCACACGAAGGGTTCCGTACCATCTTACAAGATATATTATATAACACTATGTTCTTTTAATTTGCATGGCGGCTATTGAAATTCGCTATCTTGGTTTGTTATTATTAGTTGTTACATCGGCAATAGAAAAAAAAGTAGTCTCTGGAAAAAATTCAACTTTCTTCCTATTACGGTTCATGAGATATGTAAATCCCGCTGACGGACAGACGGACGGATAGCGGAGGCTATCACCCGTATTCACAATCATCACTGAGGTCTCACAGTGCGCTCCAACGCACAGTGTAGGTTCCACCAATCAGATGACTGTATCACGTCAATTTACAATGATCTGATTGGTGGAACCTACACTATGCGTTCGAGCGCACTGTGAGACCTCATAGTGATGATTGTGAATACGGCCGTATGTCTTTGGCATCCGTCGGGTACGGAACCCTTGAAAGCATTATTGATTTGAACATGCTTTTCATATCACCCTGTTCACTCAATGTACTTACTCAATATTCATATATCAATGTGTGTTTAATTAATTATTATTATTTCGGAACAATTACACATTGTTTTAAAAATCCATTGTTATCAAAATTGAAATTGTAAGACTTAAAAGAATCGATTTCACGTTACTGATAACGACGTATATGTGTACCGTTTGAGTGAGACGGCTCGTGAAGAAGGTTACATTCCATTTTCGTTTCCTTCAATAATCCTTCTGGCGCGAGCTTGGATGGCTGGAGTGAAGACTTCGGCGGGGAGGGGCAACGCACGCTCAACAGACTCAGGATCAGCTGTAGCATTGTAATAAGAATTTTAAGTTACATATGTGTCCCTAGTGACCTAGTCCCTACCCCCTGCATTAGGAAAACCTGTCTTCCAGAGTATACCTTCTAGGGGCAAGAAAAGTTTTCTTACAATAAACACTTACATCTAATATTATTTAATATTATCTTGACTAGCTTAAATTATGAAAAGAGTGTATGAAGAGCGTATTTCCTAATTAAAAAAAAACTGTTTCGTCGTAGCCCTTAGATGCCAGCAGTAGGTCAAGACACCGCCTCAGATATTTAACCGTCAAAGGGCATAGCGAGAAACTCGCTTTTAGTGGGTTACCAACTATTACGCAATAGTAGTGAAAGGCAATACACGAGTATCAATGTGTGATAACATTATGCCCTTTCCAGTAAGTTGTAACTTGTTACCTACTTAGTTACTATTTCGCGCGAACTAATAGAAGCTATCGGCCTCATTTCAAAGTTTTTCTTTTCAAAATGCGGCTTCATAGAATTTCCATAAGTAACAAAACTTTAGCAGGAAAAATCGCGCGGTGAAATTTCGCAGTGCGTTGCCACCCTAACCAAATCCCACATCGAAACAGCTGCTAGTCTATTATTAACTTGGAACAAATTAAACTGGTGTTTTCATTAACTCCGTCGCGTTGGTCGTCGGATCACACAAACAGTCTCAATTGGCATTCTAAAGAATTTTGTTTGGTTGTGCTTTAGGATTGATAAAAAAATCGAGTTCTTTCCAGTCCACATTTTTAAGGTTCCATACCTCAAAAGAAAAAAGGAACCCTGATAGGATCACTTCGTTGTCTGTCTGTTTGTTCGTCTGTCGTGTCTGTCAAGAAAATCTTTAGGTTATTTCCCGTTGACCTAGACTCATGGTCTTATGGCACAAGTAAAGGGAAAAATCCGAAAACTGAATTTGTGGTGACGTCACGAAAAAAATAATTTAAATGTAAATTAGTATTTTCATAGTATCGCATGAAAAGAGCCGTTGTATCTTTTGTTATCTGCCCAAATAGGTCATTGTGTTACTATGCCAAATCATTTCGAGCCATACACGTCTCAGTTATGTTATAGTGTTCCAGTTTTCTCATTTTTATTTTAAGCTTCCGTATCTCACAGTGCAAAACCCGAGTCCTTATAGGATCACTTCTAGGACAACGTAGACTTATGGTATTTTAATTGCGACAATAGCAAAGGGTCCAGTTTAAGAAATTAATTCTAGTATCGACTATTCTCACAACGATACTAGAATTAATTTCTTAAACTAGACCCTTTCAAGTAAAGATTTTTATATAAACCTGTAAGGATGATACTGCCATTGTCGCAATTAAAATACCTTAAGCCTACGTTGTCGTATTAGTTGACAAATTGCGAAAAACCAAATTAAATTTGAATTTTGCGGGCAGGACTGGTATACCTATTTACCACTTGGTATACTTAGTTATCTTACTTTGGAAGTTGAAACACGTTTTGATTATTTTTTTAATGATTAACCACAAATTCGCAGTTTTCAGATTTATTCTTGTACTTGTGCTACAAGACCTACCTACCTGCCCAATTTCATGATTCTAGGTCAACGGGAAGTACCCTAAAGGTTTCTTGATAGACACGACAGACAGACAGAGAGACAGACAACCTATAAGGGTTCTATTTTTCCTTTTGAGGCATGGAACCCTTCTTAGCGGATGTCTACGTCATAATATATCTATCTGCATGACTTTTCGCCCGATCCGTTCTGTAGTTTGAACCGTGCGTTGATAGATCAGTCAGTAAGTCAGGCAATCAGTCAGTCAGTTTTTCCTTTTATAAATATTTAGAAGATAGTAATGTTTAGGCTCGCAGGAGGTGGATGGAAGAAAACTAGTCGGCGATAATATCCTTATAATAATTATATTCAAAGTTACATTTAAATGAAAAGACTAAAAACTAGTGCTTATCTCTAAGGATGAGAATATTCTAACTTAATATTACGATTCCCACATCGCGCGGGTTCTGGTATTACGCCGCGTCAGCTATACGGGTCGTATTCGTACGTGGGAATGGGAATGCATGTTGCGCTGGCTCACTATGTATCAGCCGCTGGCTTCGCCTGCGTAACAAGATATACGTTAACAGCTGTTTTTAATGTTTTGATGTTTTCCAAAGAAACGGTAGCTCAGTCACGGTTACTTAGCATTCGGTATCAAATTAGTGGAACAGTTTTTGAGGTCATTAATAACGGAAACGCTTTATAAAATTTAAAACATAACGAATTAACTTATATTATTCGGTATCGTTATTTGTATTGTGCGCAGGAGTCAAACAATCCATACTAATATAATAAATGCGAAAGTGTGTCTGTCTGTCTTTCTGCTAGCTTATCACGGCCCAACAGTTTAACCGTTTTTGATGAAAAGTACAGAGTTAGCTTACATACCGGGGAAGGACATAAGCTACTTTTTGTCCCGGAAAATCAAAGAGTTCCCTCGGGATTCTTCTAAGGGTCCATCTATTTAACTGATTTATACGAAGTTTGGTGCAAAGGCAGGAAGTCGCGGCCATCATCTAGTTTAGAATAAATTATGGGTCTATCTATATTTAATATCAATAAGAATTTGAATTTAATCTGGCTATTCTCTTGTACACAATCACTAAGCTAATCTAAAATGACAGGTCTAAGTGTATTGTTATCCATTTCATAATGCCCCCAGTAGATAAGGATAGAATTTAGACCAATAAATTTAGACATTGAGTACAATAGAAACAGCCACACATACTTATGCACTTTTTCTCCGGGTCTTGGGGTATCAGAGTTCTCACGGGATTTTTAAAAACCTATCAACCCACGCGGCCAAAGTCACGGGTCTAACATATTTTTAATTATGTATAATTATGTCGCAGTGAAATGACATATACAGGGACCTCGCCATATCCGTCAGTGATTTGTTGAAACCCCGGGAGATGTTAAAACGACAACTCAATTAGACCATTTCACTAAACAAATCTAGAGATATCGTAAAATACTGAGCATAGTTTAGTGACTAGTGAAACACCCGATAATATTAAAATAATATTGCCCAATAGGACCAAGTGTAGTCGAACCCTTGACCACACGAAGAGAAAGCTGACTTTTTAACCACTAAGCTATCAATGCTTTCGCAATTTTAATGTTTTTAGACGTTTTTGGCGTATCAGGCTTTTCCAATGTTATGTCATAGAGATAACATAATACAGGGTGTATCCAGAACGCTAGCAAAACCGTAGCGTTATTATTATACTACCGAAACACTATCCAATGCCAATAACCTAAATAAATTAATTGCCTTGTTTAATATTTTTTAAACCCGCAATGTGTAGATTGCACAATTCGAGTCAATGCCCCATCTACGACGCGGCATTGACTCCGAGTGGCCTACTTACCCAACGGTCGTTGACCTCTAGCATCAGTAAGCTGTTTTACTTGCAAAATATTGTGAACTATAAAAAAAGGATTTTTTCATTTATTTTTTTCGCGTTTTGTTCTGTGGTATTTTATCAGTAATCATGAGTACTATCATCTGTCTTCGTTTTTGCTAGAGTTCTGGTTACACCCTGTATGGTGAATGCGACGTGATCGCGTTTATCAGAGGCCTTAAACACTTTAATGCCACTAAAACGTTGCTACTGGGAAGCGGAAGGCTTTAACGCCGATTAGTATTGCGTTCGCGACCGACGACGCAACCACAATAACTTCTGATAAGGCGGAGGATTCACGAATACCGGATTTTTGAAATTTTTGACTTGGTCATTAGAACCAGATTTAGGTATATCATTCAATTTCCCTTATTATTGACAAAAGCAATACAAGACTAAATATAGGCATGAAGTAAAAAAATCTTTTTGAACTTAGATCTTATATTAACAAAAAAAACCGGCCAAGTGATAGGCAGATTTGCGCACCGAGGGTTCCGTACACACTATTTTTTTCCAACATTATGCACGATAAATCAAACTATTATGCATAAAATAAATGAAAATCTGTTTTAGAACGTACAGGTAAAGCCCTTTCAAATGATACCCCACTTGGTTTATTTATTACTTTGAAAATTGAAAATACTAATTATTTGTTCTATTAGACCTACCTACCTGCCAAATTTCATGATTCTAGGTCAACGGGAAGTACCCTATAGATTTTCTTGACGACACAACAGACGGACAGATAGACAAACAGACAGACAACAAATAAACAAAAACTACGAAACCATTAAAAAGAGACGCTACAATCGTATCACATTAAGAAAGTAATCCTTTCCTCTTTTTATATCGAGAAACCTATCTATGAGAAAATTCAGAAAAGGATTTTAAATACTCAATTAAAACCTAATTAAGTTACTATCTATAAAAATTTAATTGTTTAATAATAATTTAAGTGCTTAATTATTCGGTGACCAATATTAATATGAACTTTTCCTTGTTTACGTATGAGCCATTTGTAATTCATAATAATAATGTATTTCAGACCATTTGAGCCATAAATAAGGAAAATTATGCTGTTTTGTCATGTCCTTAATATAATAAGAATAAGAATTCTGGTATTATTACGTTTTATTATTTGTTCTTCTATAACAACAGAAATATAGTACACTCTGTGAAAATTTCGATTCTCTACCTATTACGGTTCATGAGATACAGCCTGCTTTCAGACAGACAGACGGACGGACAGTGGAGGCTATAACAGGGTTCCGTTGGCACTCTTCGGGTACGGACCCCTAAAACATTGTTTCTATACTAATTTAATAAATAATCAACTTCAGCCAAAGGTCAATGGTCATTGTCAGTTTTAATCAATATGTGAAAAACAAATAAGAATCAATTAACTATTATTTACGGTAGAGAGAATGTTTTTGTAAAATTCAGCCAATTATGATAACCTTTATAGCCTAAAAACGGAAATATAACTCGGTTCTACCAAAATACAATAAATACAATCACTATTGGTAAACGGATCCACTACTTTTGTTTTGTTTTGTATATTTTTCGGGTTGTACATTTTGCCACTTACACTTCCACTTCCAGATATGATTTATTTCATACTAGCTGATGCTCGCGACTTCGTCGGCGTGGCTTTAGGTTTGTCGAAATCCTGTGTGGCTCTTTGATTTTCCGGGATAAAAAGCCTATGTGCTAATCCAGGATTTTATCTATTTCCATTCCCAGCCAAATCCGTCTAGTAGTTATAGCGTGAAGGAGTAACAAACATACACACAAACTTTCCTCTTTGTAATATTAGTATCCTGTACAGCGTTTCTCTTTTTACTGTGGTATTAATAGGTACTTCTATTCCTAAGGGTTTTATCTCACTGTTCAGGTGATGAATGCGCTGAGATAGTATATTCTAACAAGGTGATATGCATAATAGAGGATATTGTTAGAAGCTACGAGCGGTTTAGCTAATTAGTAGGTGCAAATACGTGATTAGAACTTATCTTATCGAGGGTCTCGAAAATCTTCATATAAACCTATAATTATGTGCACCAAGTCTAACATCAGTAGACGATTGTATACGGCATTTTATTATTCAAAACAAAAGCGAACGTAGGTATTGCTACCATATTGAGACGAAGTAGGCTGGTTGCCATGTAAATTGCAACCAGCCTGCAATTGACGACCTCCGTGGCGTAGTGGTAAGCGCTGTGTTCTTATTAGTGTGAGATCCCGGGTTCGATTCCCGGCAGGGGTTTGGAATTTTATAATTTCTAAACCTCTGGTCTGGTCTAGTGGGAGGCTTCGGCCGTGGCTTGTTACCACCCTACCGACAAAGCCGTGCCACCAAACGATTTAGCGTCCCGGAATGATGCCGTGTAGAAACTAAAGGTGTGTGGCATGCCATATGCCTTCCAGGTAAGCCCGCTCCCATCTTAGACTGCATCATCACTTATCACCAGGTGAGATTGCAGTCAAGGGCTAACTTGTATCTGAATAAAAAAAACAATATGCGATTTTTATGTAGGTATTGCCTGCTTGCCTGGTATGTTACGTCAAGCAGATTTTTCTTCGTCATTTTGTTCACGCAGTTATGGCACTGCTTCCTCTCCTTGTCCCTGTCCTATAAGAACAAAGCCTCAGGCTAATATTATTTAAATATATCCGACAAGAGGATACATTTCAATGGCATATATTTCATGTAGGTACATAATTCACGGTGGACTTCAAAGAGATTCCCCTTGTATTTACTTTCGCGAACAGGGTATAAACACTTTTGTCTTGTACTTTGCACATGACGGTATAGTATATGTGACTGCGAGTCATTGCCACATTGAATAAATATTGGCTGAACAAGGCCTTAATTAAGGCCCTTTCTGCTTGGTTGGTTGTTTATTTTTATTAGTGTGCCGTACCTATACTACCTATACTTTACGCTTTTTCTTGCAACTTTGTCCAATTACCTGTGACTTTGTAATACACATTAGTCTCTGCTAAGCATAAGACAATATAATGTAGATAAGAGCATAAGGCACACCTTATGCTCTTATCTATTTTAACCCCCGACCCAAAAAGAGGGGTGTTATAAGTTTCTCAAGACTCAATGTCATTTTTCCTCACCAGTCCGGCAAGTACGGCGAGGGCTACATCGGCTCATCCCGCGGCATGGCGGTCCACGTCCGCGGCAAGGGCCCCGACGGCGAGCGCGACCACACGGGCTGCACCTGGCCTCTGCTGTCCGCGGCTGCTCCCACCGAGCCGCTGCCTCGCGAGCCCTGGATCGCGGTGATTCGTCGAGGCAGCTGCAACTTTGAGATTAAGGTACTTACCATTAGTTTAGCAATTTTGACGCAGCGTATAGTGCGCGCAAAACAAGTAGTCCAATGTGAAGTTGCAACATGGCGGTTTGCGCAGGTCATAAACAAGTCCTTCTGTGAAACTGTCATAACTGTGAAGGAGGACGCGGAGCGGGAGCGAGATCTGGATGCTGACGCCCACCCGCTCCGTAGAAGAAGACAGGGGAGACGGAGACATTATGCTCAGCTCCCGCACTAGGAATTTGGTGTAAACCTGTGCCGGTTCAACGTCGGGACGTCTCAGTCGCATACGATACCCGTGATCTTGAGACGCCTCATAGCTTACGCGGACGGTACCGCGTTTTTAGTGGGTATGCTATGTAGCATAGCCAGTGAGCCCCACATACCCGCTTTAGTGCAGGATGCGTAACTGTATTATTACCAGCGGAAAAAAGTTCATAAACAAGTCCGGCTGAGATTTTATTGTATTGAAAAGGCACACAAAATAGAGATTTGTTTATATATACAACGTGCAGTCATATTATGCCTCGTGTTTACATTGGCCTACTCGTTTTGCGCACACTATACTGCATGTAACTATATTCGTGGTCACTGTGCGTGGCTGCTCTCATCAAACTTCTGTCGTGCGATCCGCAGTGGTCTCAGTGACGATTTAACAACATTAAGCAAATCAGCGGATAAGCCAGACCCAACTAACCCCTTAAATATGAAAACCTAAACCCTTATGCTCAGTTTAAAAAAAATGTGGCTCAACACGCGTTACATGAATATGTAAATGTTTATGCCCTTTATATCAACATTATCTGTTTTGGTTAATCCGGTCCTTCATTATTTCCCAATATCAGCAGATATCGACTGGCATACTCAGTCATAATAGTGTAATATCACAATCCAACTTCTAACTATGTCGCGACGTAATAATCGTTAGTGAACCCAATTAATTATTACTGTGCAATAAATTTGTTAAGTGGGCAGGCTCCTTAATATAATGAGACGTAAAAGATTGTTGAATATACCCTAGAACTAAGTTATCGTAAAAGAGAGACAGAGTAGTCCGATGCCTATAATCTCGTATATTTTAAGTGTTTTAGCATGATGAAGACAGCTAATTGTTTCCACTCCTGTTTCAAGGTTCAGAATGCTTGGCGGGCGAACGCTTCGGCCGTGCTCATCTACAACGACCGGGACACCACTGTGCTGGAGAAGATGAAACTATCCACCGACAACGGTCGTAAGTTCCCTACTCACTCCAGAGTCCAGATTCTCCAAAACAGCTTCTTTAGGTGGAAGCGACGGGCCTGCCCGCGAAATTCAAATTTAATTTGGTTTTTCACAATTTGTAAACTAATACGACAACGTAGCCTACGTTTAAAGTGTCCAGTTTAAGAAACTAGCTCTAGTATCGACTATTCTCACAAATTAGTCGATACCAGAGCTAAGTTCTTAAACTGGACCTTTTCAAGTAAAGATTTTTATACAAACCTGTGAGGATGATACTGCCATTGTCTCAATTAAAATGCCATAAGCCTACGTTGTCATACCTATTAGTTTACAAATTGTGAAAAACCAAATCAAATTTGAATTTCGCGGGCAGGCGCGTCTCATGCCCCTTAAAGCAGTTATGGCCAAGCTGCCACTACATGGCGAATAACAGTCTTCCTTTCCATCCAGTGTAATGTAATAATTGATCCGAGATTCATGCAGTATGTTCGAGATGGATAAGGTTTCAATGACAGCGCTTGACACTATATTTGGACCGCTCGCGCATGTGGAAATACTGCTTTTCTAGGAACCCCTAGCTTAAAATTAACTTTTATTCCATGTAGGATAGGTAACTTTGGAGGTCTAAATTAGGCTTTTCCGTGTCTTCGGAGCCTCGAAGAGCACATCAAGCCGTCGTCGGTCCCTATAATTATCATTAATAGGTATCACTCATAGTAATCCTTAATCCTTGAGAAGGATTTTACGAGCTCGAAATAGTATTCTGTCGAGAATACGAGGATCTGAGAACTCACTGCATTATTACTATCCCAAGAAACCAGCCACCAATATGTGACTAATGGATGCCTAAGTAACGACCCTTAACACAGGTAATGAGAAATAGGTACGAATGGAGAAAGTAGATACATTTCTTATTATATCCATGATGCCACTTTACTTTGAAAATATTATGTAGTCACTAATGATCGTGATCAGTCATAAACCATCAAATATCAATGACTCTAATACAGTAGGTATAAGTAATTTAAACATATTAATTGCGGAACTTCCTTATTGTCTTCCTCAAACTATTTTTATTTTAAATCCAATATTTGTCTGAATTCTAATCTTGATTCTTATCAAGATTATTTATTACAATAGTTTTATTAATCGGTTGCCAAACTGTTTCTCTTTGTTTCCATTTTTTCTGATATCAAAACGTTATCGCAATATGCATACCTGTACCTAACTAAAATCTTATGAGCCTTATACACATTGACCTAACGTACTCGGCCAATCTATGCAAACGTGTACTATGTGAAGACCGATGTGTACGTTTAATATGTGAAGACCGATAACATTATGCTGAGTTGGAACCTTTTTTCTGGTTGTGCCATATTCGACAATTTGTTTTATCCTAACGCTTCTATTACTTTGAGCATTATGCTTGATTGAAAGAGGCACCGGGAGAACTCATATTTTAAAAGTATTGTATTGTGTGGCACAATTATGTAGGTGCTTAAATAAGTATATATTTTTTCTTTTTTACATTCTTTATTGTTCTGCTTAGTTTTTAAAAAGGAAAAAATAAATTTTCAATTAAAGAGTAAATAGTGCTACTCTACGAAAACACACTATGCTCAAGTCTGGCACCTAGAGTCACGAAGTTCAACACTTTTGAATAAAATTAAGTTTGTTTGTCTTTTTTTTTATTACATTGGTAAGAACAAGATGCAAATACTCTAAAAAGTTGCCATCAAACTCAGTACCAATGTGTACTGGAGCCTTTAGATTTTTTTAGACTGCTCTAGAAAGAGGGTCTTTTTAATTTATTTC
Source organism: Maniola jurtina (assembly GCF_905333055.1). Lineage (NCBI taxonomy): Eukaryota > Metazoa > Arthropoda > Insecta > Lepidoptera > Nymphalidae > Maniola > Maniola jurtina. Next base: position 4,573,064 of record NC_060049.1, on the reverse strand, counting down.
CGTAATCGACGATCTCTATGACCTTGCGTTTAACAGGATGGTCTCAATAGTGGTTTTAGATGGTTTAAATAAAGGTAGGTATGCAAAAGTCACAAAAAAGTTACACATAAAAAATGGCCAGTTAGGTACAATACCACGTAACGACTTAGCGTTCCGCTCCGAAGCCGCGTTGAAACCAATTAGGGTTCTAGGTCTTCACTCTCTAGCAATTATGTACTAACCATAAACCTACATACCTACTGTCCTTATTTACTACCTAACTTTAAACTTAGCTTAGTAACGTTCGCGCATTTCAATCTTCTAGGGACGTGGATGGGGCCACATTTGCAATTTGCACGCGACAGGTTGATATAGCAATCTAACAATTGGCATCATGCCTAATAATATTCTCTGGATGGTAGCGGAGGGAAATGCCTGCGCATGGTTATATGGTCCTAAAGCTGTTTCCCACAGCGCGCGAAGCTACAGTTGATTGAAAATAGGTACACCGCGGAATAGGCACTCCTTCCATTCGGGGTGCTTTGCTCTAGTCCATCAAATAGATCGATAAATCACCCACTGCGCAGGTTCAAAGTCTATGTCTGAGTTCTTTCTAAATATTTCACGGAATTTGCCTCCGACATAGTATCATGATCGCTAGTTAGCTTAGGACACACGGGAGTGTATTTTGCCGGGCACCTAAAATCACACTAATATTATGTCTGTATGTGTGTGTGTGTGTGTTTATTACCCCTTCACGCAAAAACCGCTTAACGGATTTGGCTGAAATTTGGAATGGAGATAGATAATATCCTGGATTAGCACACAGGCTACGTTTTATCCCGAAAAATCAAAGAGTTCCCACAGGATATCGAAAAACCAAAATCAACGCGGACGAAGTCGCGAGCATCAGCTAGTATTATATAAGTATTACGTACCTACATTACATATACCTGTTGGTATTGGATAACATAAATCCTGTTAGCAGCGGTGAGCGGAGTAGGTACCGTCGTGGTACCGTCTTGGCCTTTCTAATTCGAATCTCAATTAACTGAGAACTTTCTAACGTCACTAGCAGGTTTATGAGTAATGAGACATTGTACCGAGCCGTTACCAAGATTGTCGATGTGACGTCCTTATAACTCTGTAAGACCTCCATAAACTTACGAGCATTTCTTATAAAACGTTCTCCTGACCGAATTACGACCACAACAGTAAACCTACTACTTACCCAACCACAGTAGCACGCTATTCCCTCACTCTCATAATCTGATAGGACAGTAACCTGACACGACAGAAGAAAGGTCAGGCGTAGGTAACGGCTTTACTGCTTAACGAGCTATGGGGGTATGAGCTGTAAGACCTGCAACTCCGGGAAGCTTATAAGAATTTCTTGACACAAAAAATCATTTTGTGGTCCGATTCGGGTCTCAAACCCGAGTTATCTACAGCCGAATAAGCTAGCCTCTAGACAAACGGAACAGCCATTTCATGTAGATATTACAATTTTCAAACCAACGACTTCTATGTAGTATTTGTCAGCCTGAGTGTACTACGTACTAGACTAGTCATTCCGAACTATTTTCCAACAGTAAAATTTTGTGGGCTGTAAGCTGTAACCCGTTTCCAATGTCAGCCACAACACAATTTTGTTCGAAGTAGCCGTTTCATTGATTTGATTTTAATGTTACCAACTTTATTCACACCTTGTTACAAGCTATAGGACGGGAGTTAAATCCGTCGCCATGCCAGACCTTAAACGGTCATCGGTCTACCTGACGAAGGCCGACGGGCGCGTAGGCACGCCGCGCCGCACGCGTCACTGTGAACAATGGAAAACACACACAACAAAGATATCTTTAATTGCTAATTAATCGAAGGGATTACTACTTATGAGCCGGTTTATTATGGATAATTTTTAATTTTACTGCAAAGAGGTATTTTTCGAATTGCCTCCGTCTACGTTCTTTTCACTTTTCAGTCAGTTTTTCTGTCTCAAAATAGTTTACTAACTGACTCACCTCGGCATCGCTAATTGTAGAACTAGATGATGCCTGCAACTTTGTCCGCGTGGATATATTATGTTTAAAAAATCCCGCACGAACCATGGATTTTTAGGAGATAAAAAATTGTCTACCTATGTGTTTATTCAAGGTATAAATTATCTCCATTTCAAATTCAGCCAAATCCGTCCAGTAGTTTTTGTGTGAAAAAGTAGAGTATACATTATATATTTTGCCTGTATAATTATTAAAGAGTGATTTCTGAAAATCCATTTCTAACATTGCGGAAACCTACATACAAAATTTCAAGTTTCTAGACACATCGGCTTGGCCTGTAGTTGCAATGCCGGACAGTCAGTTACTGTACTTTTGTATAAAAGTGTTGTGGTCTACAAACTCGGTATCACCTTGGTATAGAAGCCCGCGTGAAACTATCACATTAGCACTAATACAGTTGGTAAGGTCCAGATGCATGATAGGCGATTAAATTAACGTAACGGTTACGGTTAAACTTTGACCACCATTGTAGTTTTGTACCTATAGTAATTAGTACCTACGTATTGATACCTATTCTATTTCAAAATTCATTTCAAATAAAAATCGTGTTTTATGATGTTCGTCATGTTGTAAGCTAAAACGAGTTGAAGCTTGCAAACATTTTTGTTCAGAAAGACCTGTCTCATGCGTATTAGGTAGATACTAGATATATTCCTAGTTTTGAATGTGTCCGGGATCCTTTTCAATGATCCTCGGTTCGCGACGCGGTCCCAAGAAGATTGCATACTCCGACTAACACGTGTGTTGTTTAGCTGTTCAGGGTTTATATTAAAATGGATATTACTCACGATAGTTTAAACGCTAAAAGGTTACTTAAGGTTAAAAAAATTGGTCCGATTTCAACAAACAGACCCATTTTCCTTTTATAGACAGCCAAAGATTACCGATAACCGTAACATAACTTTAAGTGTCTGTCGTGCAATTGGACCTAAAGAGTATTAGCAATGTGTACGCAGTCACGCATGTAGTGCCTACGCAAATACCTAGGTACAACCTAAATACCTAGGTACAACCTAGGTATTTAAGTTAGTTGCGTGCAAAGGGGGATTTCATGTTTTTTCCACATAGAAACCTTGGTTGTAATTTCTAGATATTACTGCGATGTGGCCAGGTGGCCTTACTAAATAGTAGGTAAACCTTATCAACATAATTTACCTTAGTACCGATCAAACAAAAACTTTATGGTAGGTACTTAAGTTGCTTAGGCCCCAAATCGGTAAAATGCTTTTGTATGAGAATTCCCTCACGAAAGCAATACAAAATTTAGGTTTACTTTTTAATCAACCTAAGGTCTCCTTAATTTTTTTCAGTAATTAATTAGTCATTCTCAAATAATTAACCCCCGACCCAAAAAGAGGGGTGTTATAAGTTTGACGTGTGTATCTGTGTATCTGTGAATCTGTGTATCTGTGTATCTGTGTATCTGTCTGTGGCATCGTAGCTCCTAAACTAATGAACCGATTTGAATTTAGTTTTTCTTGTTTGAAAGGCGGTTTGATCGAGAGTGTTCTTAGCTATAATCCAAGAAAATCGGTTCAGCCGCTTGAAAATTATCAGCTTTTTTGTAGTTACTGTAACCTTCACTTGTCGGGGGTGTTATAAATTTTTAATTTACACTTGTTTTGAATAGAAATTCGAAGAGTTTACGTAATCATGTATACGCAATTAGCCATTCAATTTAATGTTTTCTGACTAACACTGCACTTAGAACTTACCTGTTGTTATAGCAAGACTGAAAATGTCTTTCTTTGTCATTTGTCTTTTGATATTAAGCCATACTAGTTATGCCCGCGACTCCGTCCACGTAGACTAGACAAATTTCATTCACCCTTAGGAGTTGAATTATCAAAAATCCTTTCTTAGCGGATGTCTACGTCATCTCGTATTAATGGCTACCTGAATACCAGCCCGACCCGTTCAGTAGTTTAAGGTATGAGTTGATATACCTACCTCAGTAGAGTCAGTCACCTCTTTTTTCGTGAGGAAAATCCGTCATACATACCACCGGCCACGGGAGAGCACGGTGGTTATGTCGGACTCCTACCGACTAAAAACCTCACAATGTACCATCCCACTGCTGATGACCGAGCACAAGGAACCCACAACATCAGTCAGTTAGTCACCTATCCTTTTCGTTTAATACAAAACATTATTTTCATATTAGTGGTACCCTGTATTAGTTTCTATGTGAATAGAAACTTGACTATTCAGAACAAGATACAATACATTTTATCATTGTCCAAAAAATTGCCTATTGCCTGTTAGCACACAATAACATACCTAATATCTTCTTATCTAAATGCGTTATGATATTACACCAAGTACACATTATGACCAAACGATAACTATGATACGATAATAAAATTAATAATTACCAGTTTGCGATAGGCTCACGCAACTAGATAGTTTACTATTTTTTCATCCAATTACTGCACTGTGAACTTCTTTAAACTTCTTCTTTAAATTTATAAACATGCATAAATTCATAATCTATGAATAAAAAAATAAACGTGATTTTGTTATATTCGATTAGGATTTATGACCTCCAGATAAACTCAGTTCTTATCAATTAAGTCGTAGTAGTGAATACTTATCAATATCATTGATCCTTATGATAAACAAAACATTGTTGCATTATAATTCTGAAACGTTTTCATATGGCCGTGATTAATCCATACTATCCATACTAATATTATAAATACGAAAGTATGAAAATGCTTTTGGCCATAGTCTACCACGCTTTCCAAGTGGGGATTGGTAGACTTCATACACCTTTGACAACATTATGGTGAACTCTCAGGCATTGCATGTTTCCCATGGTGTTTTCCTTCAAAAGTGATATTTAATTGTTTAAAATGCACATAACTCGAAAAGTTAGAGGAGCATCCTCGGGATCGAACTCCTCGACCCACCAAACAGAAGACCGACGACGTCTTAATCGTCGCTTTTTACCTAATATACCCTCAGGCCAACCACAGCTGGGCTATTATTAGTACCGCCTTTTAACATACCCTAAACCGTCTTATTTTGTTTGCAGGCAACATAAGCGCGGTGTTCACATACCGGTGGAAGGGCGAGGAGATCACGCGTCTGGTGGACAACGGCACGAGGGTCATGATCGGCGTCATCAAGGGCCGTACCTACACACACATCAATAGCAACATCAATAAGTTCGTACAATATTATTATGGCTTTAAATATATACATTTAAATTTTACCCTTTTATAATCATTGGATATACCGCTCTATAAATGCGTGCACCGGAAAGCGCAGCGTTGGTAGCGTACTAGGTGGAAAGTGGGCACACGAACTCTATCCATGGAGAGGAGTTAGTATAGGGCTCTCTCTGTTACGTAATCCCATACAAATGACAAAGACATAAACTCAGTGGGCGTTAACCATTTTGAGACACCAACCAATCACAAACGAAACTATGTTTTCGGATTAGTTACATTAGGGCGGCTGCAGGGGGTGCGAAAGGAAACACCAGTTCCTTATCCTAATTTTATTACTAAAAAATTTCTTCTTCTTCTTCTAGTGCCGTCTCCTATCGGAGGTTGGCAATCATTAAGGCTAACTGCATCTTGTTCACCGCTGCTCTAAACAGTGACCTCGTACTCATGTTAAACCACTGGCGAAGGTTTTTGAGCCAGGATGTACGTCTACGGCCAGGTCTACGCCTGCCCTTTATTTTCCCTTGCATTATGAGCTGCAGCAGGTCATATTTTGAGTTCCGCATTATATGTCCCAGATATTCGAGCTTTCTCCTTTAAAAACTAAAAAATTACATATTATAAAAAACATAAACATTACTAAAAATTTACATATTATAAACTAACTATTACATAAAATAATCCTAATTGCTCCGCCGATTTGTGGCGGAGGCTTCTAAAGCTAATTGTGATGTGTCGGGCCCAGTCCTCGCACGGTGATCGTGAATGTCGCCGCGTCAGCTGGTGTCAGGTTCTGCGACGACTGTGGGAACGGTTAGCAGGCACGTCTAGCGTTGCGGCCTGACTATGCCTGCATAACAGATTGAATTTCCAATGTTTTTTGAAAACATCTTGTCATTTGTATGCCTCCCTATATTTTGTTTTGCCATGTAGGTGTTTTTTCTGATTTAATGTTGTGGTGTAAAATAAAAGGATATTCATTCATTCATTTGTATGGGATAACGTGACACAGAGAGTCATATACTTACTTCTCTCCGTGGATAAAGTATACTTGCCAAGAGCCGCTGGAATACAAGCGATACACGATACGACCTAGATGATACTGGAATGTGAAAATTCCTTCAAGAGAGTTGACGTCCATCAGTTGAAATATGCGCGGTATTTATTACATAATATAGGAGGTCTTTATATGCTCTTTTTTTAAATCTCTATTTAAAGGGATTTGGTCACAAAGTGAACATGTCACCCCTGTAGAATTAAACCGTGTACAAAATTATCTTAAAAATACCTCTTAATGCTATACAAATTAGTATTAAGTGCTTGCTCTTTTCTGCGCAAACGAATTTTTTACGATTTATAAAAGTGGTAGTACCATTGAGTACCAAAAAAATTAATTTTTGTCAATTAAGGCATTTCAATTTGATATTTCTATGTCATATTATAGTGGAATTTCTTACGCGGTTTTCCGCGAGCGGAATTCCGCTACATTTGTCCCTGGCCTTATTCTTGACGTACCTACCTACTCTTCGGCGAAGGAAAACATCTGCATGGGTATCTCAGGAAAACTCGAAACGAGAATAAATTGATGCCAATATCAAATCGATTACAAGTAATCATGTTCCTTTTTGTATGCAAATTATTGAAACATTATTGTAATTAACTATAAGAACTTCACGGCGTTTTTGCACGAGCCACCGCACGTCAAGAGTTGTCGCGATACACGGCACACTGCAGACCTGACGTTCGTACGTTTTTTCACGAGTGATCTGCAACCACACGGCAGTAACGGCTTGTTAGGATTCCGTACCCAAAGACGCCGTCTCCACGGGCGAGCGAATTGCAGAGAGCCCGACCTACTATGTCGTCCTAATGTGATACTTATGTATAAAACTAGAGGATACGTAAATTTAAAAAATTTAAATCCCGTAGGAACTCTTTGATTTTCCGGGATAAAAATTAGCCATGTCCTTCTCCGGGATGTATCTCAAGTCTTTACCATTAAATTCGGTTTAGCGGTTGGGCAGTGAAAACGTAGCAGACAGACAGACAGACAGACACACTTTCGCATTTATAATATTGGTATGAATTATGGATTTGCGGCGAGATTGGCCTATAAGAGTAGTATCGAATCGATGGCGTCAAAGGGTAGGTACCGGAGTGTCATTCTGCTGTCTGTCTGTCCGCGTGTCACACAGACAGACAGACAGACACTGGTGTGCAAACACACCCTTAATTTAATTTATTGCATAACTTTCTTAGAGTTCAATGTTTTCGTTTATTTGGCATCCCTTCGCGGATCAGCGCGAGCGAGGCTGGTACTATTTACTCGTACGTACAGTTGTATACATCCGTAAATAGCTCGCTTTTACTATATTGTACTTTCTATTAGGATGGGCGTACTGACCAGCTGATTCGGTAACTCAGTGTTTAATAAATGTTTTTGTTTAAAAAGAATATTAGCCATGCTAATCATGACTAATAGTCCCCTTTCCCCCTCCAATTAAGCGTAAAGCTTGTGCCAGGAGTGGGTACGATAATAGCGTAACGGGTGGAGTTTGAACCGCCGCCGACCTTTCGGAATTCAGTCCGCTCCTCAACCGTTGAGCTATTGAAGCTTAATGGCTTAATGAATGATAGCCAACGAGCTCATTTGACATTGGTTGGTTCCAATCATATGTATGGTTGGAATCATACCAACACAACCGCAGGCAGCAGAATCCGGTTCGAATGACCAAAAGTTTAAAGCTTTGCTGCTAAAATACTCAATGTAATTCTTGACGTTCTCGTGTGACGCTAGAATCCGAGCTGTTACATTATAAGTCAATACTCCTGGTCAGTACGCATAATTAGATATACTTGTACTTTGATGCTAATCTGGCTGTACGCAAATCTGGACAGCTCTAAAAGGAATGCTGTGCTACTTCTTATCAATTTAGTTTAGATATTTCAGCACAAATATCTTCAATTTCAATCTTCATAAAACTCATAGTTTGGCTAGAAGGTCTTAGGCTAAGCTAGCAATTACTTCCGCAAAACTTGCAGAAATTGACTTACTGTAAGTGACTTGTCAGAGCCTTCTGCAAGAAATTTGGGAAGTTAATTGCCAGTGGATACTTGGTTTTAGATATTTTTTTCTCTAGGTACACATATGAAAAATGTGTTAATGTGCTAGGTAGGTATCATTACTGTACTGAGTTTCGCCAATAAAGATTTTCTTATTGAGCTAGGTATCGCTATACGCATAATATGTATAATAGTACCTACTATACTATGCTACCGATTGTTTTTTTTAATTTATTTAAAAGATAATGGGCAAATTGGGTGTAAAACCAACAGATTTGAAAATCCGCTGTTATTTCAAAGTGTTCACTTTTGTCGCCAGACAACAACAGACGCTAGTTATACATCTGTTGGCCTTACGCCTAGGTTTCCTACTGGCTCATCATCTTTATTTACGGCCAATGTATTACTCTTCCAGGACATCGGTTCTGTTCGTGTCGATATCGTTCATAGTGCTGATGGTGATCTCGCTGGCGTGGCTGGTATTCTACTACATACAGCGCTTCCGGTACATACACGCTAAGGACCGACTGTCGGTAAGCGACTCCCTGTTTACAAAGAACAATAAGCTTAATTTACAACCAAAACAGATAAATCTGTATGGTACAGCGTGCAGCATGTGTTGTGTACCGCCCGCCCTCCCACTGCTAAACAAGAAGTAAGCCACCAAGCTACCAAGACGCTCGACCAACATACAAACCACACAAATCCACCAAAACACATAACATTCCGACACTGAAGTATCCTCAGGAAATGTGATTTTTACAATGGCACATAATTATTGCAATTGCACTTGTGTACATAGTAAGTTCATCATCTCCTGTCTCTTTTGATGGATCATAGAAAATTAAGCGTATTGCTCCTTGAATATCATGTCAATTCAAGTGCTAGTCTATAACATTAATATTATAAAGGTGAAAGTTTGTGTGCATGTACACATACACACAGTGTGTGTGTTTCTGTATGTTTGTTACTCCTTCACGCAAAAACTACTGGACGGATTTGGTTAGTTGGATATCTAACAAAAGACTCCCGTATTTAATATGTACCTTCCAGGTACTATTTTCAGTTCACAATGATGATGATGAAAGGATTTTAATGCTAACAATGAGGATACAACAATATTTAGATTATTGATAGAGTAATCAGGTTAATTGAAGTTCATTTTGTTGTGGAATAATAGAAACTGTTTGTTTTTCAGAAAAGATTATGCTGTGCTGCTAAGAAGGCGTTGTCCAAAATACCCGTGAAGAGTTTAAAGACTGATGACAGGGTGAGTAGTCTGATTCATCAAGATCAACCCATTGCCAGTTCACTACAGAGCACAGATCTCCTCTCAGAGTGACAAGGGCGTGCAGGTTTCCTCACGATGTTTTCCTTCATCGTGATAATATTTAATTGCTTTAATTGCCGGAATTGCAAACCGGACCCCCCGAATAAGAGACTCAGAGATCACTACCATACCAATTTACAGAAGAAATTACTGTTTACATAGCGCGTGGAATGTGGGTTCCTTCACCGTTAAAGCAAGTGATATTTAGTTACAAGTACTTAAACATAACTTTGAAAAGTTAAAGGTGCGTGCCCAGAATCGAACCCCCGACCTCCGATTAGGAGGCGGACGTCCTAACACTAGGCTATCACAGCTTTAAGTAATCTGATAAGATCAAGTCTATCAACTATCAAGATAGGTTCACTGCAGATCCCATAATCAAAGAACTAGACACAATGTTATATCTAGTTAGAGTCAATGACCGATAAATTTCGACGCAGTTGTATAAATTATTCCGTTTCTTGGACGGTTTATTTGAAGTTCGAGAAGATTTTTGTAGTCCCTTGGACTAAGGCACTACAAAAATCCCACACCATAGCCTCTCAATAGGACCTCTCAGTCGGCCCCATTGAGGTCAATCCTATCGAGAAAAACCGTTTAGCGTTCTGGTACAATGCTGTCTAGAAACCGATAAGGATTAATAAAACGCTTACCCGTAGATAAGATTGTAGACAAAAGCTAACTGTAATGAAATAAGTACAAAAATTAAAAGTACCTACGTCTTAGCTTAAGTTTCCCCGTGGTTTGCCAATTCCACTGACATAGATACTCGTATTAGCAATGGAGCCTTATACAGAATTAATTCAAAAGAACACATCTCTAGCATCCATAGCATCCTAAATTAATCTGTAATCCAATGCAGATAAGTTAACTTTTACAATAACGTGCAGTGATAGGTTGTAGCAGCCATGCAGCGTATGATAGATAACTGATAAATAAAAATACTGCTACATATTATCACTTGTATTACTTGGGCTGTATTTACAACATGTGCCTTGGTTACAATTAAAATTGTGGTAGAAAAACGAGGGCCGGAGCTTGATGCTAGGCTGAGGTGTTTCGGTCTTGATGATCTGAAGTGAATTCGTTGAATGCGCTGCCCGGGGTTCGTCCAGGCCAGCAAGATATTTTGAATCGTTCCGAATTCAAATTGTGTTCTCTAAGTGACAGCTGCAAAGTGTGTTGCTTTCTTCGCAGCTGCCGGTCTTAAAAGAGGCTGCATGCCTCTACAAGGTCATAGCTTCGGGACGGCGACAAAATCGCGCTTTAACACTTCTGTACTTATTCTAATAGTTTGTGTTGTCCCTCGTGTTGGAAGATTGTGATCATCGAAGCGCCTAGTCAACTTATGGTAATCTTAGCGAACGAGCAAGAAGTAAAATATTTATGATCATAACAAATAATTAGGGTAAAGGGCTCGGGTCACGTCCGCCTACCGAATATACATCCTTTGTTGTAACTTGTTTGTTTGTATAACAGGAAGTGCAAGGCGACGGCGAGTGCTGTGCGATCTGCATCGAGCCTTACAAGGTGTCGGAGACTCTGCGCTCGCTTCCGTGTCGGTGAGTCACGCTCATCGCTTATTGTTGTATCACACTATCACACTTCACACTAATATTATAAAGGCGAAAGTTTGTGTGTATGTGTACACATACACACAAACTTTCAAAATCCCGTAGGAACTCTTTGATTTTGCGGGATAGCCTGTGTTAATCCAGGGTATAATCTATCTCTATTCCGAATGCCTGCCAAATCCGTTCTGCAGTTTTTGCGTGAAAGAATTACAAACATACACATATACAATTAATATGCAAACCATTTGTAAAAATGTTTTTCTCCTTGCCAGGCACGACTTCCACAAGAGCTGCATCGACCCTTGGTTGCTAGAACACCGGACGTGTCCCATGTGTAAGATGGACATACTCAAGTATTATGGCTTTGTGGTAAGTGAAAACCACTTACAATAAAACTTTATGTGTGTCTTAGGAAAATTCAATTTTTTACCTACTATTCTCATACATGACTGTATTTTTTAATTCTAATTAATTGTAGACAGGTTTATCCAAATAAATACTTTACTTATTTCAATATTTCAAAGTATTTTTACAAGATATTCTGTGAATAGTACAAACTTTTACAAAATTCTTTTGAATAGTCAAATGTACAAACTTATAAAATTCCTTTGAATAGTTAAATGAACAAACTTACAAAGTCCCTTTAAAATTGTCAAATGAACAAACTATTACAAAATTTCTTTCTATGGTCAAATGAACAAACTTTTTCAAAGTCTGTTTGAATACCACTGCTTGAGACTGCCCTACCTAAGTTTATCAGCTATAGCAAGAACCAGCAAAAAAACTCGGCGGTTGCACTTTTAAGCTTTGAACAATTTTTTCCACAGTTCACGGGCAGTCAGGAGAGCATCTTACAGTTGGAAGTAGAGGAAGCGCGCACGTCGCTCAGTCCGGGTCGCAACCGACACCCGCTCACACTGGTAACCTATATTTATACTTTTCCATTCCATCAGCCTGTAGCGTCTACTGCTGGACATAAGCGTCAAGAGCGCGCCAACAAACACACTCCTCCGCCTTCCTCATCCACCCGCTCCCCGCCACCTTCTTCAGGTCAGGCCAACAGGCTAGAGGTCATCCTACACTGCACTTACCGGTACTCGGTCTCCACTCCAGAACACATCTGCCCAATCGGCCATCGGTTCTGCGACAGACGTGACCTGCTCATTGCCACTTTATAGAAAAACCAAACCAATCATTATCCCAAAACACAGATTTTAAATAAGTATAGAAGTGGTAAAACTAAAGAGCTAATCGCCGCGGAGATGTCTCGCGAAACATCAGTGCCCGTTATTGTAAAAACACGTATAATGCATACATTTTGAGATCCCACACGCCATTTTGGCTCTCTGTGTCAATTGTCTTGTCAAAAGTACGGTTTTAGTCGTAAAACAGCTGAACCGTACTTTTGACATTACAGTTGACACATAGAGCTAAAATGGTGAGCGAGGTCTCAAAATGTACGCACTATATTTGCATAATGTTACATTTTAATTTACTTTGCTTTTGCTGCTACGGATAAGGTGTATTTATTTCGGCAACTGTGTAGTTGAAAATTGGCAAGACGCTATTCCGATTTTAGAAAACATTAGATACCATTTCTATTACCTAGTTTAGAATTCTGTGTTTTTAAACTTAAGTTTTAAGTCTATACCACTGCCGTACCTCTTCCAGGTTAGCGCGGTGCACCTTAGACTGCATCGCCAGTTAGCATCAGGTGAGATTGTAACCAAAAATAGTACACCCCAAATTTGTCTAGACTGAAATGTAGGTGCACGCGTTGGGCAGTATTAACACAGAATACGGCTAGGTTTGTCTAATTTGCCTACTTCCGTAGTTTTATGTTGTACCGCTTCTATCGTGGAGCAGAGCGGCTGATATCCAAACTATTCAATATATTGCGAAAACAAAAAAAAATTAAATCGGTCCAGGCGTCTTTGAGTAATCGGGGAACATACATAAAAAAAAGATTCCAACCAATTGAGAACCTCCTCCTTTTTGAAGTCGGTTAAAAAGATCCTTTGATTTGAGAAATTGGTAAACTCACAGTGCTTTCGCAAAATAAATTTACAATAACATATACACACAATCGACGTAACAGTAATCGTTATAAGCTAGCTAGACGATGTAACGCAGTAACAACATTATATCGTCTACGAAATGCGCAGAAATCTTTTATGGGATTGAATATAAGCTTCCCGAAAAAGGGTTCAAATTTGCCATGATCTGGTTCTCATGGACTCTTAGATTATATTTTGCAGTAGTGGTATATGTTTCCACTGTCTATTGCAGTTAACCAGCGACAATTCGTACGAGGAGGCCAGCAGCGAGCGCAGCAGTCGCGCCGCGTCGCCCGACCACCTCGTGCCCGCGCGCACCGACCCGCCGCCCGACAGGTAACCATTACCCTACATTTCCTTTACTCTACCCGTCCGACAAGTAACTATCCTCCCCTTTCCTTATCCTTCTAGTCCCCCGACAATTAGCCAGCTCTCATTCCCGCTTGACAGGGTTGTGTATTTATGTACTAGTATCGCACTGCAGCGTCGCCCATATTATTACAAGAAGCAGGTATAACAGTCTTCCAAGAAAAAAATGTTACCTACTAAGATTTAGAGGGACAGGCAGCATGCAATGCATGAGTCGCAGGGGGCCTCCTGTGTTTCCGGCATGCGTTAATAGACCCAGACTGGGATTACTAGACGCGGGTCGCCAGTCGCGCCCGTAGATATGTCCAATAAATGATTGGATGGTAACACTAAAATGATGCTAGCAACATCCTTCAGTTGAAGGATAAATTGGTGGCACTTTACGGCCTACGCAGTATACTGAATCCAAAAAAATAAACTAAAATGTTTTCATTTGATTACAGATCATGCGGCGGGTCACCGACACATAGTCAAAGAGACGAATGTTCCCGCGAGGACGCCGCGTCCGTCAGCTCCCGCTCCTCCGCTCACGACTGAGCCCCGCCCCCCGCCCCCGCCCCGCGCGCGTCCGTGTGAAGTGACCCCGCAGTGATGTGTTCATTTACGACCACCACCAAAAATACTCACAAATTACAAAAAAAAATGACTTCCAGTCAATGGTATTCTATGTGCTAAAGGATTTCACGTGCCGAAAGTCTGATATTCCCTATATTTCACATTTTTTTATTCCCATATACAGGGTGTAACCAGAACGCTAGCAACAACAGGTGATAGTGCTGATGATTACCGATAAGATGCCGTAAAAAAAAAAAACAACCAAAAAAATATTTAAAAATCCTGTATTTTTTAAAAGTTCACAATATATTGCAAATAAAACACCTGACTGACGTTGGAGGTTAACGAACGTTCCGTAAATAGGTTACTCGAAGTCAATACTGCATCGTAGGTAGGGCATTGACCCGAGTTTTGCACGCTATACGATGCGGGTTTGAAAAATATATTAAATCACTATAATTGGCATTGGATTGTGTTAAGGTAGTATAATAATAACGCTAAGTTTTTGCTAGCGTTCTGGTTACACAATGTATTTAGCGATTTGGTAGCGCGCGCGATGTAGCAAAAGATCTGAGGCCATGTAAGTTTTCAAGTAAATAAACGTGGCATTTGAGTTTGCGTAAAACTGTCATTTAGTATGGACGAGCAAACGTCATAGTTTGACAACTCCATACAAAGGAAGATTAACGTAGCTTTCGCGTTTTTAAACGTGAGAACTTACACGGCTCAAGAAGGAACACATACTAGGGCACACTGATACCGATCGAAACTTCACCACCCTTTGTACTTAATACACTTAGTATGAGCATATTTCGACAACATTGGTAGATTTCGAGTGTCGAAGTTTAAGGTTTGAGTTCATCCATTTATCTACAGAAGCGGACAAGTTTGTAAAATAAAATCTGTTACAAATCAATTAATTTTGTTGAAATTTTTATCAAACGTTATAATGTAAAGGGATACTCAAAATCTATCTATGATGTCGAATAGTACAAACTCGAAATAAGGTTACAGATCTTTGAAAATACAACACGCGTGGCGTGAAGTGGTCGAACTTCTGACCAGGTGACATGGCGTGACTTCTGGTCGGGTGGCGTGGCGTGACTTGTCGTCAAGTGGCTTGGCAAACATTGGGTGTGGCGAAATCCTTAGTACATAGAATACGATTACTTCCAGTGATACGAGTAATTTGTGAATGACAAGTGATATTTTTTAATTAATGAAAACTATTTAGTTACGGACTAGTGTAGATAGGCAAGAACCGCGACTCCGCCTAGTCAACGACTTTCGTGCGGTTGGTGCGTTTCGTGCTGCAGTGTCGCGAAATGAAAAACGCATATTTTTAAAGTGAAATCGTTCTCAGTGCAAAAGTGATCTGTAAAATAATATTATCAACATAATTATTTTTTTGATTTTATGTCAAATTGCAATGTCATGTCAGATTTATTATTATCAGCCGAAATTAATAATAAGTGTAATGACTAAATATAATAAAAATTACTTCCCATGCGCCATTTTAACTTTAAGTGTCAAATGAGTACAATTTTAGTCCTTTTTATAAAGGTAAACCATACTTTTGACATGACAGTTGATCCATAGAGATAAAATGGCGCGTCAAAAGTCATTTTGTACAAACTATAATATTAAAATTTATCTGTAATCTATCGATAAGTTACGCAGCAACGTTGTTATTTGTCAAAATGGTTAATATATTGATAATAATCAACAACGTCGTTAAGTAACTTTTGACAAATTGATTATATTATTGATTTTTGGTTGATTATTAATTTTAATTGTGTGAAAAGAAAATCAAGATTGGTTACTACATGAATTGAGTCTAAAATGTAGCTGTCAGGATTAATATTGTCATATTAATGTAAACTTTTCTTAATTTTCTTAAATTTTTCTTTCTCTCTTCTTTTTTTTCTCTCTTCGTTTTTCTTGACAGTTACTTGTAATATTTAGTAAAAAAAGATATTAAATTGGTTTCAGTAGTATTGGATACTTTTGCATTGATAGCTTTAAAAAAACAGAGATGGTATGAGAAAATTAATGTTATGCAATGGGTTCTAATTTGGCGCTAGTAAACTTGTAAAGAGTTAAAACAATGCAATGAATTAAGAGAAGCATGTTAGGATAAAAATGGTAATCGATATTGGTTTAAAAGTCTTTTAACTGAATTTTGCGTTGCATATATTTGGGTAGGTATAAGAGTACCTCTTACCTTAAATACCTTCATAATTTTCTCTTCAGTTCTAGAACTTATAAAAACCTCGGGACTTTACCTACACTGGCGAGTCAATGTCTATTATTATTTTTTATTTTCATTATATTTTATTTATTAGTATTTGACACAGGCCGTCGTGGCAGCGTGACAAAGAGTTTTACAGTCCGTACAAAATGACTTCTCACGCGCCATTTTGACTCTTGAGGGTCAAAGGACCAAATTTGTACTTTTGACATGACATTTGACACAAAATTAAAATGGCGCGTGTGAAGTCATTTTTTACGCGTTATAAATCTTATAATATTTTCAAACCTTTGATTTTACGTCATCTCTAGTGCTCAAATACCTAATATTTGATAGATGTCGATTCAGGATCATACAGAGAGTTTTCTCAATGTAGTTTACTCTGATGTCGTCTTTCGTCAGTCATTTATCACAATCTGTGAACAAATTATTTGACAGTTATTTTGACAGCATTGTGAATCGCTAGCGCCAACTTAGCACCCATTTAACAGAAAGCTAAGAATGTATAGACGTAACTGCACTCAAAGATCGCCTATATTTACGCAAAAAAATGGTTTTACTTTTCTTTGTGTGCAGTTACCAATAAAATGCCATTATGAAAAATCGAGCCCTCGAAATTGTACTTAAAACTTGTTTGGATGATCTCATAAGTATATCCTTAATATCATTAAAATTTTCATTTTGGATGTATGGTACATTGGTTGTGGTGGCCCTTTTTATTAATAAATAAATATTGTTTGATTTAAGGTTGTCCGTCCATCGTTGTTAATAAATCCTTGGACAGAGCGGTGACCGTTGAAATACAATAAACAAAACATTTATGTGCCAAATTTGTATATAATGCATACATTTTGAGATGCCACTCACACAAAAGTACTCATACGGTTCGCCTTTTAAGGATTAAAATCGTACTTTTGGCATGATAGTTGACATTTTGAGCTAAAATGCTGAGTGAGATCTCAAAATATGATTGTCTCGCAAACAGCTTTAGATATTACTGATGATAGTTCCTAAACTAAGCTGACAGGATTAAAAATACTGCTGTTCTTTTCGGTAGTGCTCATTTTGAGAAGGATGGCACTACTTTTAGTTCTCTCAATTTGAGGTTGAAATCTAAAGAGAGCACTTTGACTTTGCTTAAACTTAAGTTTCAGTTAAAACGAGACAGATATATGCCAGCGGTATAACGCTGTCTCATTTTATCGGTGTCTTAAGTCTGAGCAAAGTCAAAGTGTGCTCTATAGATCTCAGCCTGAGTCAGTTTAGAGCTGATTTTTCAATCGCCATGTAAACTTTTTTGATACTTTGATTTCTAAAATAAAAAACTATATCAAAACGTTATCCTCAGCTAAATATTATTGTGGTGATTGAAAAATTGGTTTAAGTTTAGTGTACAACAAAATTAACGCGAGTTCTTTTAGAATACGGATATGTATATTTATCGATCGACAGAATTTCGAAATCAATTTTTTTAAATGATAGTTTTTTTTTAATATGCATATATGATACAACTAATTTTTTTACTATTTTCTTACAGAATAAAAATGTAACTTGTTTCGATTAATTTTGAGCGGTCACCGTACTTTTTAGATAAGTAAGTCTTTAAAACAAATAAAATCATTGTGAGATAATTTTGAAAAACAACTGACAAAGAATAGCACTTTTCCTTTTAAAATTACAATTGTTGCCATATTTCTATTTCTGTGTTACGAACAATTTGGTACTAAGGTATGTTTTGTAAGCACATATTTTATAACCCACCCTTAAAATGTTTTGATTTTCAAATACTTATATACATACATATAATATTTTTATTAAAATATTCGTTTAAACAAATATTTTTATCATATTTTTATTTTATTTTTATATCTTCTTTGATACGAACGTATATTATAATGTTTTTAGATGAAATTTTCAGGTACACATTTTGCAATTTTAGAGGAAAAACTGCGTTTTTAATGTTTTCCAATAAAGTTATCATTTTCTTTCGCCGTTTTCTCAAATAAGTTAGGATTCAAGTCAATATATAATATGTTGCGACACATATTATAAGTATTGCATTGCTAGGGCTCACATGTTCACAACCATCTTCAGTGGCTAGTATATACAGAGTGTCATATCTATTTGGGACAGTATGTGAATTTAAAAAAAAATACAATGATTGTGATTATGAAACATAAGTTGACCTTCGCTGACATTGTTGATTTCAGCAATTTTTTACTAAAAAGCAAAAAAAAATGATATCAAAATCACTAAATAAACTAATGAAATGAAATGATTTATTTGAAATGATTTACTAAGTAAACTTATTAATGAATTTTTGTAAAACAGCAAACAATGGTTGGAATGTAATGCTGTATTTATTAGCATATTTTTGGAATTGGCTCTTGGAGCCCTTTAACTTAGCAAAACACGAGATTTTTTAATTTTTATTTAAAATTTCATTAAAAAAAATTATGACGTCATAATTTTTTTGGGCATCGCTTGGCGGCACGGCTTTGCGTGTAGAGTGGTAACTAGCCACGGCCGGAGCCTCCCACCAGACCAGACCAGATAAAGTTTGCAAATTATAAAATTCCAAATTTTTCCTGGCGGGAATCGAAACCGGGTCTTCCCACTAAAAAAAAGTTTTTCTATATCACCTTTTTTGTAAGATTCCCCCATACTAGCCCAAATAAACAAAACACCCTAAAGACTGTTTAAAGTTTCGTGGCTCTTAAAATATGGTAGTTAATAAAATCTAGTCTGAATTTAACTATGAATTATATCGCTTTTTGAGAACTATGTACCTAAATGTGCCTACATTTTTTCGGTTCCACTATACATTGTATACCAAAGTTATATTAATAATTCGGTACTGAAAAGGCTTATAAGGGAATTCGCTATAGAATAAAATGTATTTTATGACAATGAAGTAAGGTTGATTTTATACTGACTCCTTTATAACGAAGCTTGGGATGCATTGCGCTCATCGAAATCATTGTTATTGGCTAAACTTATGGCGCATTCACATTAGGCCGGTAGCCGAATTTAACGTGCATTGTTACACATCTGTTAAACATCGGTTGACGAATTCGGCCACCGACTTAATGTAAATACGCCCTAACTGTACTTTGAGCCATGGGCAAGAGTGACGACTGATAGGGATTACGATCTCATTGCTATTATTGCATTAATAGTTTTGTAATCGGGTCAGTGAAAGTCTCGCTAAGCGTCGTTCATTGTAAAATTATAATTTGGACCAAACTGAAATAATTAAAAAATATTCAACTCGAAAGCGTGAGAAACCATAGTAATTCATTAGATATAATCTAAGTACTACTTGTTTTGCATGCGCTGCCGACATAGTGATAATGTTTAAAGCAAAATAAGCTCTCGCGCATATTAATACGGCATAAATTAGCATGCAAGGCTGGCCGAGAAGCTATCTCGAGGTACTATTGGTTCAAGATCGTTTTCGAGTTGTAAATCTACCTATTATTTATTATTATAAATCGATTGTATTACCAAGACAAAATAAATTCGTTGCGGGAATAATTAAAATTTCACGCTGTATCTAATACATTTCCGAAAATCGCAAATTCTAGATTCTAGAATTTAGAATATCATCTATTGTTAGCTGTTTCAGAACCGATTTACTATAAGATTTGAGTTTCTTCCACGCAGATGTCGGTCGCGTACATCAGTCGTAAGTATCTGTGACTGTAATTGGTGCTGATCCGGTTGTCCACTAACTAAATTAACAGGTCTAGAAGGAATGCTATGCTTTTCTATTGAGAATATTGTAAAAGAGATAGCACTAGTTTTAGACCTGTTGAATTAAGAGATTGTGTTCGTCACCAATATTCGTATTCGCGACTGTATATTGGCGTAGGAGGAATTCAGGTTTGTTAAGAAAAAGCGATGTCATTTTGTTTCTAACATTATTTTTAAGTTTTATTTTCTAAGTGAGCATTTAAGATATAAGTAACTTACGGAATACGAATTAAGGTACTTATTATTAAAATAAAAGAATCCATCGGATTTCTTAAATATATTAACAAGGAGACTGGTATGTACTTTATATGTAACGACAGATATCATGTAAAAATATATTTACATTCCCTTCTTAAGATGTTCTAAACCGTACTACCCCGGGTGTGTACAACATATTGTGTTGAAAATAAAAGAAAACCTATACAGTATTGAAATTTGTGTTTTATTGACACCACAATTACGGCCTACGCAGACAAGGGTCTATCCGCGGAGGACAAAAATGATTTCTAAGGCTGAAATCTATAAGCACTTTGACTTTGCTGAGACTTTAAAACGAGACAGCGTTATACCGCTGGCATAATTCTGTCTCGTTTCAATTAAAACTTAAGTCTAAGCAAAGTCAAAGTGCGCTCTATAGATTTAAACCTAAGAACAGCATCACATTTAACGCACATGATGGACTAATAATACGGCGAAAATCCGTGGTAAATGATGAGGGTCTTAATATGTCCTTCGCCGATAATAGCCCCTCGTCTATGCAAGACCTTAGTCATTTTTCCTTTTCTATACTAATAATATTATAAAGAGGTACTTTACCTCTGTAAGCTTGTTTATAGGAAGTAATCCCTAGACCTTATGAACTGATTTTGAAAATTCTTTTACCAGTAGCTACATCATTCTTAAGTGACATAGACTATATATATATTTTTTTAATTTCTTAGATTTTAGATTTCTCGCGATGTTTTCCTTCGCCGTTAAAGCAAGTAATACTTATTGCTATCCATTTCATTATACTTGGTGCGGAAAAGGATAGAAATAGATTTAGAGCTGTCAGTTTAGAGATACCTAAATCCCAATAATTATTCTAGCTATTAAAAAGAGGATAATATAATAAATATACAAGGTCATCAGGAAAAATCAATTTTTATTTCATACCTTTCTATGATCATGATTTGTTAAAAGCCAATCAGTTTATTAAGAAAAAATGTATATTACAGGATTTTAATATACTTAAGTAAGGTTTTTGAATAATTATATTATTTATTTAATACTGAAATACTATTTGCTAAAGTTGACATACTTAATTATTATGCTATTATTACAATGTGGCTAATTCTGTTGTACACTGGTATTTGATGGCAACTAAATTTTAGAGTATTCACGTCTTGCCTAGCTTTGAGCATAATGTTTTCTGTAAAGTGTCACTATTTAGTTTTATATAAAAATTCATTTTCTGTCCTTTTTAGCAATATTAAAAAGAAAAAGTTGCAGATACTATAAAAATTTAGAGAAAAACAAAAGAATTGACGCCAATATCTCTAAACTATAACTATAATGGCAGGTTCGAATGTATTACTATCCCTTTGATAATGTTCCCCGTAGAAAAGGATAGCACTATATTTAGACCTATCAATTAGTTTAGAGAGTGTGTTCAACAGAATTAGCCACAATAACGCTGAAATTTGACTTTTATTTACCATTTTAACATTCAGAGTCGATTATTACATCAATAGCGGCTAGACCTGCCCTCGACCCTGTGCCATGGCTTTTAAGCCGTGGCATTATTTATTATGGTTTATTTGTATTTTTATTAAGATATAAGTTAGCCCTTGACTGCCATCTCACCTGGTGGTACGTGATGATGCAGTCTAAGATGGAGCGGGCTAACCTGGATGGGGTATGGCAGTTTTTTATTAAAACCCATACCCCTTTGGTTTCTATACGGCATCGTACTGGAACGCTAAATCGCTTGGCGGCACGGCTTTGCCGATAGGGTGGTAACTAGCCACGGCCGAAGCCTCCCATCAGACCAGACCAGAGATTTAGAAATTATAAAATTCGAAACCTCTGCCGGGAATCGAACTAGGGACCTCCCACTAATAAGACCAACTTAAAACTACGCCAGGGAGGTCGTCAAAAAAAGTCTAAAACAAAACAAAACGCGCAAAACAATTAGTCCACTCTGAACACGAGGCGTATAACTACGCATTGTGCAAAAACAGTATTGAATCCTTAGTCTATGACATGCGCAAATTGAAAAGTTCAGTAGCAACTTCAGATTGGACTACTTGCTTTTCGCGTACTATAGCTATGCTAACCACGCGGTTGCTCCTGGCATGTTTTATAAATTATTTAGCTAACTTTCCTAATCTTAAGACTAAACAACCTTACTTAAGACTTACAGTGAATACAACTAATGCGACTTGCGCATCTGTTTATTATTCAAACATAACAGTTTCAGTTAAAACGAGACGGATTTATGTAGCGATATAGCGCTGTCTCGTTTTAACAGTGTCTTCAATTAGAGTAAAGTCAATAATCGCTCTATAGATCTTGGCTTAAAGTCATTCATCGAAAAAAGTATCGAGAAAATCGCAAAACTAGCCTATCCTATCATAACAGCTCCGCGATACAAATAAAATAACACTCTTCTAGTGATATAACTTCCTTCCCTTTGCATTATATGCCTATACCATGCCAGCCTATTACCTCTTATCGTATACAAAATAAAAGAAGAAACTCGTTTGGTGCCAGTGGCGCCGTATTTCATTTTTACAACAAAGTCGTGGCCTCAAAGTTAGCATTTATCTATACAGAAAACGCCTATTTCTCTATCAGGACGCTAGCGAAAACGGAAAGCTATTATTATACTACAAGTAAGTACCTAAACATAATCCAATACTATCCATTTGTCTCATACTTGTAGTTTTAGTGATTTGTATTGTTCAAATCCGCAATGTATAGTGTGCAAAACTCTCGCCTGCGACGCGGTATTGACCCCGCGGCACTTATCTACGCACCGCTCCTCTAGAGGAGCGGTGCGTAGATAAGTCAGATTAAGTGGTGAGTAGATAAGTAGCGTCAGTCAGATATTCTATTTGCAATACAGGACGACTCTCGGAACGTTCAGTTAGTCTGCGCGGTCCGCATCTCCCGCAGGAAGAAGTCGTCGAAGTTGAACTGGGATCATTTGTCCCAGAGCCCTAACTCTTTCATCTTCGCTTGGAAGTACTTCTCTAGCGTGTTCGCGCATCTGTGGGTGACAAGTAAAAAAAAATTAAAATGTTTTTCAATTTTCAAAATAACATAACTATACCAAATGGGGTATCAAATGAAAGGGCTTTACCTTTACATTCTAAAACAGATTTTTATGCATAATAGTGCAAAATGCCGAAAAAAATACCCGAGTACGGAACCCTCGGTGCGCGAGTCCGACTCGCGCTTGGCCGGTTTTTATTCTGGGGAAACACCGTCCTAATGGGATTTTTAAAAAACCTAATTCTATTAGATCAACTCCGTGCTTTGCATACATGACACAACAAGCAACGTAAAATGTTTGAAAAAAAATACCTATAATAATCCGTATCAGGCGAGTTGTAGAGGCGACAGTTGGAGAAGATTCGCGCCATATCCGCCACGAACAGGCGTCGCGACGCGTAGTAGCGCGCCTTGATGCGCTCGCCCATCGTGCGCAGATCTATACAAATAAATACAATAATGTCTGTCTATTATTTCGAAAAAATACGTGAATTCTCTTGGAATACTTGACAAAAGCGAACCTGTCTTTTTTTAAATAAGAAAATAGCGAGCAAAAGAGCACGCTGGTCACCTGATAAGTGATTACGGCCACCAATGAACACTTGCAGCATTAGAGGAACCGCCAAAGCGTTGCCGGCCTTTCAGGAATTAGTTGATCCCTCTCTTGAATAACCCCGGATTGTGTAAGAAAAACGTTTTCATCGTTATCGTAATCGACAGCAAATTCTGCCTTTTGATTGGTTGATTCGCTGTTTACATTTTTTCACAGCCAATCAAGGGGCAGAATTCTTTACCGATTACGGTAACGAGGAATACGTATTTCTTACACAATTGGGGTGCAAAAAAAACACAGAAATTATAAATTTTACTTACCCATAGGATATTTGATATGATCGTAGTAATCAGGAACTTCAGCCTTATCTACGGGCTTCAGAAAAGGCCAGGCCGCCGCGTGGTTTTTTACCTGAAATAAAAAACACATGTAAAGGGAGATAATGTTTCTCGCATCAGTCAGCATTTTGTAACCTAAACACGAAAACGTCGGCGGTTGACAACTACGCCGTCGTATAGTGCAATATCTTTTATGGTTCCGTATCTAAAAAGGAAAACTGAACCATTATATCATCGCTTTGTCTGTCTGTCCGTCTGTCGTGTCTGTCATGAAAACCTATACGGTACTTCTCATAGACCAAGAATCATGAAATTTGACAGGTAGGTAGGTCTTATAGCACAAGTAAAGGGAAAAATTCGCAAACCCTGAATTTGTGGTTTAAAACTTAATTTACTAAACACATATAGATGGCGCAGTTCGTTATAAGCTTGGAGTGTTCTACATAAAAATATTACATTTGCCTTGTATTGCAATACCAGTGTATAGAAGTTAATGATTGTATACATACCGCGTGTAATATGGTGCGCAGAGCGGAGGGGTCTGGCTCTGGATCGGGAGCCGCCCTGGTAGCGCGCGCCTCGCGCCAGCCCGCGTCTCTGACCCCTGGGATGCAGTCAATTGGGATGCTGCGGACCTAACAGAGTAACGGGGGTTTTCAGGGCATCACAGAGACGGTTTACAGGTCGTGTGGAACTGAATGGGGATGATGAGTAGGTCAAAAAAAATATTCTTAGTAATTATTAGATAGTGTATTCCAAAATTCGTAAAATCCCTATTCGATCTTTTATAGTGTTAAGTTTGTTAACCATTTTAAATTATTGATTTATCTAAAATAACTATTACTAAAGTACTTATATCTAATTATGTTTATCGCTTTTTGACAATTTTATCTATTATAATATAATGTTTACTTGGCGCACTACAAACGCTGTGGACACTTGTCATTGATATACATATCAGTGTATGTAATAGTTTGTAAGTATATACTTATAGTATAATGTAAAATATGTATATTGTAAGTGTTCTTTAATAAATAAATAAATAAATTGTAATTTGACTAATTGTTTATACTTACGCCCTCTTTGAAGCAAGTTAGGCCAGGGTGCACCTTTCGCACTTCTTTTTGTCGCATATCTATTAATTTTTTCACTATCTGCAAAAAAAAACCACAATCACACTAATAAGTAGGTATTATAAAAGCGAATGTTTGTGTGTATGTTCGTTACTCTTTCACGCATAAACTATACTAGACGGATTCGGCTGAAATTTAGTGGATATAGATACAGATTAGCACATAGCCTACTTTTTATCCCGGAAAATCCAAGAGTTCCCACGGGATTTCGAAAAACCTAAATCCACGCGGACGAAATCACGGGTACCAGCTAGTTTTATAATAAACGCAGTTTTCTTTAACGTATGTGTGAAATTTGTAACAGTCACGCTAACAGAATTTTCTCTATGGAGTACCTGCATATTATATCGTCTTGGCGGGGGCACTGCCGTGCCCCCTGATACAATTTTCAAGGTATAAAGATTGGACTGATTTGTTTCCCAGGCATATTAGTCCGAACGAAAATTATTATCCTATAGATGAATGCATATAAAAACTGCTCACTATACATTTACTACTACATTTTTGGTTTTGTTCGTTGGAACTTGTTAGTTATTAAGAAGTAGAAGTTGTTATATGATGATTAAGTTAAGATCGCCCTTCGGTTTTGGCAGAGCGAAGTAAGTAGCCATAGAAATAGTGATTAGCGTATGTTTAACGCACCTCTTTCTGCCTGCGTATGACGGCAGTGAAGTGGGTATAAACAATTCGCGGGTTAAGCTCGCAGTGCATCAACGTAGCGCCTTCATAGTCCTTGATGTAGCCGGAGTACATCGTGCGCGGCAGCTTTATGTCTTTACTGAAACCCTGCTTTTTGAAGTAGCCTGCAATTCATACACATTATTAGCATTGGAATTTATATTCAAGATAGGGGCTTCTTTAGACTAGTCAGATACCATGTGTCATATTTTATCTTATGCAATGCATTGAAGCAATATGATACATGTTGTATGAATGGTCCGCCAAAGTAGCCCCTGTCTCAAAAAAAAAACAAAATAAAATCATTTATTCAAAATACGTACTATTGGACACCTTTTGTTAGTCCAATTTTTTTAGATTTGAAAGATTATATAGTGGTGATAATTAATTACGTAAACTTAAACCTTATTAATGAAATTTGATAGTCACAGAGTTAGCTTACACCCTGGGGACGGACATAGGCTATTTTTATCCCGAAAACTAAAGAGCTCCCACATTTTTTTTAAAACCTAACTCCACACAGACATAGTCACGGGTATCATCTAGTAATAGATATTGGATATCAGCTTCAAGATAAAAGAAATAACCTTAATTAACTTACCAATAGCGAACTCATCGGCGAAGGTGAGGAAATGCAGGATGTTGTTCCGGATGTGGTAGTCCTTGAGGTGGTTCATAAGATGCGTGCCGTAGCCCTTCACTTGCTCGTTAGAGGTCACCGCGCAAAACACTACCTCACTGAAACCCTACAAAAATATTTTTAGGGTTCTGTACCTCAAAAGGAAAAAAAGGAACCCCTATAAGATGACTTTGTTGCCTGTCTGTCCATCTGTCGCGTCTGTGAAGAAAACCTATAGGGTAGGTACCTACTTCCCGTGGATCTAGAATCTAGATTCTAGAATCATGACATTTGGCAGGTAGTTAGGTCTTATAGCACAAGTAAAAAAACCCGAAAACTGTGAATTTGTGGTTACTATCAGAAGAAAATTAAAATAAGGGGTTTACTTGTACACTCTAAAACAGATATTTACTTATTGCATGCATAATAGTTTTTAATTTATCATGCAAAATGTCGAAAAAATACCCGAGTACGTAACCCTCGGTGCGCGAGTCTGACTCTCACTTGGCCGGTTTTTTTAAGATTTCGTATCTCCAGAGAAACTATCCGCATTAACAAGTGGATGAAGTCAGGGGCAAAAGCTAGTAACAAATAAATGATCAACCATTTACCTGCGAATGAAAAGTTCTAAAGCAGATTCCACCAATTGGCCTCCCTTCTTTTATCAAAGCCAAAGTTTTGTGTTTGCTAAAAGAAAAACCGTTTTTTAACACATTTCTTTCAAAAATACTTCTTTTCTCACTTTACATCAAAGAAAGTATTTATTAAATTATTTGTACCTAATTATGTAATACTCACGGATCGAAAACTAGTTGAGAAATATACTCTTTAGTCATTTCAGGTAACTGGTGAGAAAATACGTTATGGAGACCTAGAACAAAAATTACATATATTTTTTTTACAATAAACAAAATTTTTTTTTTACAAATTATGTACATTACAAAAATCCCGAGGGAACTGTTTGAAATTCCGGCCATAAAATATCTCCAGGGTAACTATATCTATACCAAATAGATGAGCATCTTCGTCCATATGGATTTAGGTTTTTAAAAATCCTGTGGGGGCTCTTTGATTTTCTGAGACCAAAAGTAGCTTATGTTCTTTCCCAGGCTGCAAGCTATTGTTAAATTTCTTCAATATTGGTTTAAATGATGGGTCGTGAATAGCTAGCAGACAGACAGACTTTCCCATTAAAATAGTATGGATATTTATATAAGAACTCTGAAAATCATCAGCTTTGGAGTTTGATCTAATTTAGTAGGAATTGTAATTTTTAGTGGTTGGTATTACGAATTTAGAAAAATCTTACCGATTAACCATAGCATGGTTTGTTTATTAACCGGCCCAGTTAAGGAGTTGCCGATGACGTGGAACTCTATTAGCTTCCGTTGCTCCTCCAATTTGGCCGCCTCATCGCGCGGCGCTTGCATTTGGAATAGAGCCTTAAAACACAAAACAATACTGATCATTTCGTTCTTGCTTTCTGGAACTGGCAAAGATTCTCATAATATGGTATTTGCCTGTCAAAAATAAATTATTTCGTAGTGATTATCGAATAAAGGGTTTTCCAAAATACGTTAAATCCACGTCTATTGTTAGTTTCAAGTGTAATAACCATTTTAAATAATCGATTATACTAAAAAAGGCCAATCAAATCAAAAGCAATTCAAAAGGACTTGTAAAAGTCTACTTGAATAAAAATCTATTCTTAACTATTTCTCATTTTCAAATTCTAATTATTTTTATTCAATTAGACTTTTACAAGTTCTTTTGAATCGTCAAAAGCATCTACCACTGGTTCGGAATGCCTTTCCTACCGAGAAGAACCAGCAAGAAACTCGGCGGTTGCTCTTTTCAAAGATTTGATACACAATATTATGCCATGTATAAAAAGCAATTTTACCGCACATTGCTGGAGCGAGCTGCAGGTCAAATCCACGCTTTTTTATCATTTACATAATCTTCGATTGAATAATATGCTTTTCTCAGTAGCATATTTTTAATAGATTTTTTGAACCTGTGTAAAGGCAAGTCCAAATTGATTGAGGAATTTTGTTATAAAAGATTATACCCATTCCCACAAATGACTTTTGGACCTTCTTGAGCCGAAGCGTTTTAATTCCCAGAGTAACTCACATCAGGCCCGCACATATAGTTGGGGTCGGTGATGGTGGCCACTATGTCAGCGACGGTGCGCTCGCTGACGTCATCCGTGCCGTCATATATGGAGTCATCCAATCTCCGTCTCTTGCAGCCCTGATCTCCGCTGCGTACTTCGGACGATCGCTTCAGATCTTCACGTTTTATTGAACCTGAAGGGGATTTTTTAATTTTATTCAGATACAAGTTAGCCCTTGACTGCAATCTCAACTGGTGGTAAGTGATAATGCAGTCTAAGATGGAAGCGGGCTAACCTGCAAGGGGTATGGTATCCCGTCGCGTTCTGAGTTTATGTAGGCGAGCTCGTTTAAGTGCGTGCGTGTATACTTTTACTATTTTTAACTTACAAATAAATAAATGTTACACAAGTAGATACTTTTGGTTTCAGAGTGAATTACTTGTTTTTACTTACACGAAGAAAGTGAAACTGTAGTGAAACCATCTTTGCTCTCGCCCGTTGCAGTGACGCGTTCGAACTCGCCTCGTCTATTGGCTGTGTAATCGAATAGAGAAGCGATTACGATTACATGTTTTGTATCGATAATCGAGTCGCTAACACATCGCGCAACGTATCGAATAAATATTGAAAGATAAATAACGTACTCGAACACATACGAAGCATGTGGAACGCCCTTCCGGCATCAGTTTTTCCTTCCACCTATAATATGGGTACCTTCAAGTCAAGAGTGAATAGGCAACTTCTAGGCAAGCGCGCTCCATCTTAGGCTGCATCATCACTTGCTAGCGGGTCTGATTGCAGCCAAGCGCTAGTCTATATAATTAAAAAAAAAACCTCACATGTTCCCAATTTTCAATACGAGTCTGCTTATTTTAAACTGCAACTTGTAGCCTTTCAATAACAATTTGAAAATTATAGGAAAACCTGAACAAAAAATCTGGAACAAACTACGATAAAAAAAAACTACGTAAAAATTTGACGAGTATGCGCGAGCTGTAAGCAGCAAGTTGCGATTAGGTAGTTATTAAACGTATGAGTGAAATAGAAAATAGTATATACGTATTAGTTCATTGATTTTTCGTCTTTAATGCTTTTAAATACGAAAAATCAATGAATTTACTATTAGTTTTGAAAAAAAAAAATATTATTGTTTGTTACTAGATGATGCCAGCGACTTCATCTCCCGGGATTTAGGTTATTTAAAAATCCCGTTGGATCTCTTTGATTTTCCAGGATAAACAGTAGCCAATGTCTGACCCTGGGATGTAAACTATGTACAAGATTTCATCACAATTCGTTAAACTGTTGCCCCGTGAAAAGCTAGCAGTAAGCAGACAAACAGAGAGACATACAGACACACTTTCTGCCCTTCATATTGAAAACACAGCACTTGCAAAATAACGGTTCGGAGAAATGGACACTCAAGGAGCTTTCCGACATGACAAAAAAAAATCAGGTTTTTTTTAAATTCAATTCAATTTTCTTTATTGCGAATTTGGGTTAGTTTATTATTTATTGGAAATATGTTTTTTGCTAAGGATTTTGGCATATTTGTTTCTCTGAACCGTTATTTTGCAAGTGCTGCATATCAATATGAAGGGCAGTTTTCGCATTTATAATATTGTGTAGTATGGATATGGACAGTAATGTACTCACGGGTTTTGTTATCTATGATAGATTGTAAATGGTTGGGAGGTTGTTGCTTGTAGTCAGGGTCCCAGATGGGCGAGTTCACACTGAAGATTTCCTCTTCCAGTAAACTCAGGAAACGCGGGAAGTGGTTTAGCACTAGTACCTAAAATAAATCAAGAATTTTTTTGACTACAATTTTATTGACTAGGGATTTGAAGTCTAGAATTGTTTAATCTCAAACCTCAGTGCGCTTTACGCTTTGAACCAGTTTATCGAAGTTAATATTTGTGTTTATGGTCGAATGGCGTAATTTGATATCAAATACATGTTAAAGTAACTTCAATGTCAGATTTTTTAACATCACAACTTTCACTTAAACACTGGAATTTAGTAAAGATAGGGGCTTCTTTATGGGACCATTCAGACAACATAATATGTCATACTAGAGGATGCCCGATACTTCGTCCATGTGGATTTAGGTTTTTAAAGATCCCTTAGGGATAAAAAGGTACCTATATATCCGTCTGTGGGATATAAGCTAATTCTGTACATTTTTTACTTTACAACACAAATTTCATCAGAATCGGTAAAACTGTTGGGCCATAAAAAGGTAGCAGACAGAAAGACAGACACTTTCGCATTTATAATATTAATATTAGTATGAATTCAACCTTTAGGCGATGCATTAAGGTTGAACGTGAAACGTGTCTTCTGAATGGTCTCCTAAAGAAGTCCCTATCTTGACTATGTTAGATTAAAAGCTTGGTAAGTACTAAAGTCTTTTTAATAGATTTACAAAGGATTTGTTTTAGAATTTACAAAGAATTTCACAGGTCCAGATAATGGTCCTTTGAGCTGGATATTCTTCCTAAATAAAATTAAAAAAATTACCCTTTTTTCTGGTGGCATTCTGTCCCTCTCGGACCGGCATTTGTCCATCAACTGTCGACAAACAGACTTGAATACTGCACGCAACAACGTGCGACCGAATACGACGGACGTTTCGTAGTGCGGTAGAGAATCGCAGAATGCTGGGACGTGACAGAATACTAGCCATCTGGAAGACAACATAGTGGTACAGTAAATTTAAAAAAAAAA
Organism: Maniola jurtina; assembly: GCF_905333055.1. Taxonomy (NCBI): domain Eukaryota; kingdom Metazoa; phylum Arthropoda; class Insecta; order Lepidoptera; family Nymphalidae; genus Maniola; species Maniola jurtina. The sequence continues at coordinate 4,541,469 of NC_060049.1, read as the reverse complement.
TATGAAGTGTTTGTAAAGAATGTTCTGTAGTTGATTGAAGTGATATTTCTAAACGTAAAAAAAAATCGAAGTCATATTCAATGATAAAGCTAAAGTATTAAATACAAATAAAATCATATGAAGACTTAGATAAAAATCTCTCAAATATTTTGTACTTTTGGTTTCAAAATCTATGCTAAACTATGTCAAATTTTGAAATGTAAACTAAAGTTAGCTGTTATGAATATGAACTTAAGTTACCTGGTATAATTTATTTGATATGTCGAAATATCTTCCGGGTTTGATACTTGCTGAAAGATTAATATAGGTTAACAAGTGTTTAAAGAATTCAACTTACAAAACAATTTTTTTTAGATTAATATGTGGTTAAAAATAATAATAATTGATCTTACCAGTTTCCTAACACTGGGTGTTTCAAAATTCCAATGGTTGAAGCAATGTAGGAACATCTTAGCTAAGTCATACATGGTCTGCCATTCCCTCTGCGGTAATGTATTGAACTTGTACAGAACGAAGTTTGTGATAGCTTTGGCTATGGAGGGCCTTTCGAAAGGAGGTTGGCCGAGAGGACCCTCGATTTTGGGCTGTGTTTGAGTTAGGATGCATTTTCGGAGGAGCTACAAAGAAAAGTTGACAATCAAACGAAAACAAAAAAAAAGCACTTTGATACAGTCTACTTTTTAGTGAAGTTTTTAGTAAAGTAAAATTAGCTCAAATTGCTGCCAATCTCTATCCATACTAATATTATAAATGCGAAAGTGTGCCTGTCTGTCTGTCTGCTACCTTTTCACGGCCCAACAGTTTAACCGATTCTGACGAAATTTGGTACAGGGTTAGCTTATATCCCGGGGACGGACATAGATTACTTTTTATTCCGAAAAATCAAAGAGATCCCACGGGATTCCCAAAAACCCATCCACTTAACCGTTACCGAGGTAGTTTGCGTCCCTGTAATTGGCATAGGCAACTTTTTATCCCGGAAAATCAAACAGTTCCCACAGGATCTTTACAAACCTAAATCCACGCGGGCGAAGTCGCGGGCATCCTCTAGTTCTCTAATAAGCAATAACACTACAAGAAGAAAAAGAAAATAACATTTATATCAACAGGCATTTACTTTAAAAATATTCAAAATATAACTGAATGATGCTTACTTTGAACAGATAATAATACACCCGTTTGGTGTCGAGATCATCCTCCCTGTGCATAGACATGAATATATTCTCCACGTCAACCACTGCACCCAGTAGTTTATTTACCTCCGTTACCGAAAGGCCTTGTAGATGGGTTACATGTTTTTCTATAGCAAAAAACATTAGAATTGAGTATTTTTGGTGTAATAGTTTTTTTTTTTTGTAAAGTAAAATTGCAATCTGTGCCATATATATTTTAGACTTTAACAAATATCACTCTGAAAACTATTCTGGTTTTTTATAGGTCGCGACAGATCGAGATGGCAATCGGGGTATGAGGCGGGAACCCCGCAAACCCGCACGTCACCCACGGTCACCCGCACTGGGTTAGCGCGGAGACTGTGCAGATGTGCCGGGCGTCTCCACGCCGATTGCCATCACGACCGGTCGCGTACTTTACTTATGAGGCTTATTTCTATTTTTGTAATAATTATTGTTATAATTTTGTAATAATTATTCCGTAAACAGGTCCAATAAAAAATATGAAATTTTGACTTGTTGACCATTTTGAAAGTTTATTTTATATGTATAATTAACTAGTGACCGGCAATGGTTTCGCTTGGCGAAAATATAAGTCCTACGGTTTGGGCCGGCACTGATGAGTCAGGACTGGAAGTTTAGCAAATTATATTTACCTAATATATGATTGCAGTTACGACATGGGTCTGTAAAGCTGGCTAAGGGTTGATTGTCAGCCCTGCTTCCCTTGCCTGTCTGCTGCGCAACTGGGGTCTTCCAGCCATTGCACGCACAGTCTGGGGTCTGTGGATAAGAAACTAAATCATTTCTGCATCTAAATCATCTAAATCAAATCTGTTTATATTTTCATATTAGAAACATTTCCATAACAAAGATTTTTTAAGACTGATACAATCAAAATTGTTTATATAATATACTTTCTATAATATACTGTAGTTAAACAACAAACATCAAAACAATGATTTATAAAATAGTTTGTAAGCCATGTCCAAAAGAAACGAACATTTTTTGGGTTTTTTTCATGGTTTATTGCTACATTCTGACTCTTTTTTTTTTCTCTCTTCATATCTCTGCCATCTGCGATCAGTCCTTGGACTATGAACAGATTTGAGGACCTTAAATGTTTAACAGTTCTAACTCTGAAATAACAGCAACATTCTAACACTGAAAAGAAATATTTCATAGGTACACCCAAAAAAGATGTTCATGAATGTACAGAACCCTAAAAGAGTGAGGTTTCGACACACACTTAACTGGTATCATCAAAATCTTTAATTAATGGTTTTTTTAAACTTATAAAAGCAAATCTAAAATTGATTTGTATTTATATATTGTTGAATTACTTGGTTGCTTGACTGACTGGATTTTTGGCAGTTTGCATGCATTGCTTGATTATGAATAACTTACTTGGCAAGCAGAGTAGATGGCCAATTTGAGCAGTTTCTTGTTGTGTGGCCAGTTGTAGACCTGGTTCTTCCTCTGTTGTATACGCTGAAGGTTTGACTGCCTGGACGCCTGGCCCTCACTGCTGGCGGGCGTCGCCGCATTGCTTGATGATGCATCATCTGCCGTGACACTTGATGATGCTTTGAAACAAGAAAATTGAAATGTTTGCAAACATTCTCAGTGTTTTCTATTCTGATGACTGATTATAACTAACTAGCTGACGCCCGCGACTTCGTCCGCGTGGATTTAGGTTTTTCGAAATCCTGTGGGAACACTTTGGTTTTCTGGGATTAAAGTAGCCTATGTGCTAATCCAGGATATTATCTATCTCCATTCCGAATTTCAGCCAAATCCGTCAAGTAGTTATTGCGTGAAAGAGAAACATACACACACACATACAAACTTTCGCCTATATAATAAGTGTGATTAGTGTGATTATATACCTAACTATTATCTACACTAATATTATAATGAGGTGAAATTTGTTAAGTTTGGATGTAAGGGGTAATCTCTGGACTAATGATCCAATCCTGTAATCCTTTCAGCAAAGGTTGCCTGGTAGAGATTACTCTAAGCAATAAGGCCGCCTTTGCACACAATTGTTTTTTTGTTTTCTTCCTTCTGTGTCGTTCGTTTACATGTTTTTGTGTGCAATAAAGACTTCTATCTATCTATCTATTGTTTCATTAGCCACAGACAGATAGCTACACTATCCCCGAGTGCTACAGGCTATAAATTTTACCATGCAGATGTTTAAGTTGCAGGAAAACCTTTGTTATTTACAATTTTACTGTGTTTATCTGCACACTAAGGCCACATCTAAACATTTTTGAAATACATAGCAAAATTGCAGTACTGGCACGAATTAGACCTGCCTCAGTCTGGCAAACAGCCTGAGTGCTTTAAATACATTTAGACTAGTTCTCTTCTGGAAACAACCGACACAAGACTATATTTTGTAAAGATCCTTGCAGATTTATGTTTAGCAGACAATGGATGTCTATTAGTTGGAACAACAATGATGATAATTTCACAGCTCTATTTAATTAGATTTATTTACTTGTACGAAGTGAGGACGGTGGGGGTGTCTATCACAGATTCTTCTCTCTGGGCTGGTTTCCGCACTTAAATCCATCACGGATATTCTCAGTAGTAAACCTTTAGCTTCACTGGCTATAGCAACACATAGCGGCAGTGGTAATAGCAGACAACCTAAGGTTTGACTGCTGTGCTGTTCTGTTATAGCTCTTGTCCCTGTGACCAAGTATTGGGGAGTTCTTGCTGGCAGTGTCCACCATCAGCTATCAACTATTGATATACCTATTTATCTCTTTTTAACCCCCAACCCAAAAAGAGGGGTGTTAAAGTTTGACGTTTGTATCTGTCTGTGGCATCGTAGCTCCTAAATTAATGAACCAATTTTAATTTAGTTTTTTTGTTTGAAGGTGGCTTGAACGAGAGCGTTCTTAGCTATAATCCAAAAAAATCAGTTCAGCCGTTTGAAAGTTATCAGCTCTTTTTTAGTTACTGTAACCTTCACTTGTCGGGGGTGTTATAAATTTTTAATTTACACTTGTATTGACATCGAATCATAATATATCGATAGTAAGTTTCTTGAAGGAGAAAATAGCCGACAGCTATTCGCTTCCCCGCCAGCGACGAGCATGTGCCTAGTATCTAAAGATCTTTTTACGTGACACCAGTAATAGTTAATAATTAATATAGAATTGTTTATTTACCTTCGTGAGCGTGTGTTTGCGAAGAATCAGCCTCGGTCCCTGTCATGGCAATGTCAGCTATCTCGTCTGACAACTGGGAAGACATGATACGCGCTACACCTTCCACACACACAAATTCCACTACTTAACAGCTCAACAACAGATCATAGTGGTAAACATTTTTTGTCTAGCATAAAAAGAAAATAAGATAATAAGAATACTATGATAAAAAAAGCTTTGGAAGGAAAGACGCGATAAATTAGTAGGACGCAATTTTGCTTGGTTGAAATGACATTGACAAATGTGAAATGACAATTATTGATGTAGAGGCACTGCGAGTAATCATTTTAGAAGCTACGCGTGCCACGACGTAGCGTAATTCGTTAGTTGCATCTAGCCCGTTGTATCATGTTGACGTTTACAAATTGTAACTTAAAATTGTGAATTATAATATATATTTTTTTAGTGTTCATTTCTTTTGTTTTTATTACTACCCTGGTAGAGAACACGGCGCTATATATACATCAAATATCTGTACAAATATACCTGTACATTGGTGACCCCGACTTTGAACTACCAGGGTAGCGCGTGTTAATTTTCTTAATTAAAATAAAGTAAAGTAACGTAAGCTAGGGCAACTCAAATTAACACGTAGGAAGTGAAAAACTAAAAAACTTTAAAAATGGCGCAACCTACGACAGTAGTGAAGGATGAAGACACGTATCTAGCGTCGATATCTATCACGTCGAAGATCCCGGAGTTTTGGACCGACCAACCTAGGGTCTGGTTTATCCAGCTGGAGGCAATACTGGCACCACAAAAACAAGGAGACGCATCCAAGTATAATATAGTGGTATCCAAGCTGGGTAAGGATGTCATTCAACAGGTGACGGACATCCTGATCAATCCTCCGGAGGTGCGTAAGTACGAGGTACTTAAAGAAAGGTTGCTCAACATATATGAAGAGTCGGAGAACCGCCAGATACAGAAGCTCATCGGGGAGATGGAACTGGGTGATCAGAAACCCAGCCACCTCCTCCGGAAAATGCAGGATCTGGCCAGGGGTAAAATTAATAATGAGACCCTAAGCGTTTTATGGCAGAATCTGCTACCAGCAGCAGCACGAGGCGTTCTGGCTGCGACAGAAGCTAAAGATCTAGACAGACTAGCCGTGATTGCTGACAAAGTAATGGAAACTATGAAGTCCCAACCAGTAGCAGAAGTGGCAGCAAAGGAGGCGGTACCCGGAACTTCGTCGATGGCAGCTGAAATAGCCAGGATACATGCAAGGTTGGACCAGCTGGACAGGTCCAGACACAGTTGGCGAGGCAGGCGAGGTCGCGAAAGGTTCCGTGGTCGTTCGCGTTCCCGAGGACGAGAGGAAAATAGGTCCAGACGTACCCCGGATAGCCCGGACTGGCTCTGCGTGCATCATTTTAGATACAGGCAGAGAGCTAATCGCTGCGAACAGCCGTGCACCTGGAATACGAAGCAGGAAAACTAGTGGAGATGCAGGTGGAACCGGTGGGTACCTGCGTCGAATTAGGGAACCACCGTTTATGTATTACGGATAAGGAAAATGGCATACGTTATTTAATAGACACAGGTGCGAACATTTCAGTGTTGCCTAAAAGTTATAAATCAGTGTGTGACAGTGCAATGAATAATAAATACAAACTTTATGCCGCGAATGGTAGTGAAATACAGACTTTCGGAACAAAGACTCTAGTGTTAAATTTAAGATTGCGTCGTGCGTTTAAGTGGACTTTTGTAATAGCCGACGTTAAACAACCCATTTTAGGAGCGGATTTTTTAGCTAAGTATAATTTGTTAGTAGACTTAAGAAACAGACGATTGTTAGATCAGGAGACTAATATGTATGTAATTTCCACTATAGTAAACTCGGAGCATTCATCTATTTTTACTATAGCCGAATCGCATCCATGTTATTCTCTTCTAAGTAGGTTCCCGGAATTAACAATGCCAGCGACGTTCAAAGAACCACCACGTCACAACGTAAGACACCACATCGAGACTTCAGGTCCTCCGGTGCATGCGCGCCCAAGGCCGCTGCCGCCGGACCGATTTAAAAAGGTAAGAGAAGAATTTCGCCTTATGCAGGAAATGGGTATTTGCCGCCCGTCAAAGAGTGCGTGGGCGAGTCCTCTACACGTCGTACCTAAAAAAGATGGTAATATAAGGCCGTGTGGAGACTATAGAGCGCTGAATGCAATTACGAAGCCTGATAGATACCCAATTCCTCACATAAAGGATTTTACGTTTATTTTAGCCGATAAGAAAGTATTTAGCAGGATTGATATTAACCGAGCGTATCATTTTATTCCGATAGCAGAGGATGACGTGGAGAAAACAGCTATCATTACACCTTTTGGTTTGTTTGAATGGCCATGTATGTCTTTCGGTTTAAGAAACGCAGCACAAACGTTTCAACGTTTCATGAATAATTATGTCTTACAGGATTTAGAGGCAAATTTTCAACAAAATAACCCGGATTGTGCGAATTATAAAGCAGAATTTGTTTTTTCATACTTAGATGATTTAATAATAGCTAGCGAAAATAGTTCGCTTCACGAAAAACATTTAGAGGCCGTTTTTGAAAGATTACAACAAGTTGGACTAACTATTAATTTAGCGAAGTGTG